>NC_057865.1:104182934-104498434 GCF_019393635.1 Dromiciops gliroides | reverse complement strand
AATTCACTTTTGCATCTGTCTATGCATAGACAGTCCTTTAATGACCTGCCTAACTTCTCCTTCTATGATTACTCTACATAGGTTATCAATACTTTGTTTTGTTATTTTTGGCATTTTGTATTTTTCTGAAATAATATTTTATTTCTCTTGGATGTTTAAATCTATAAGGATAGAGCTGTCTTGTAATAATTTCTGCTAAAAACATATACTAAATCAAAATGTCTGTTATCATTCTAATCTTTTGATGGAATTCCTATGAAAGGGCCTTAGGACAAGTTTCTATTCTGCTATTATTTTATGTTTAATGTTCTTAAGACTATTGCACAAATATCTGCTTTTTGTAATTGAATAATAGTATTGGGATATAAGTTCAACTTTGGTAGATTTGTTGGAAAGCACTTAATTCTAAAAAACTACTTGAAACTATTAACAACTTTAGCAAAGTTGTAGGATATAAAATAAACCCATATAAATAATCAGCATTTCTGTATATGACCAACTAAGTCCAACAGCAAGAGATAGAAAGAGAAATTCCATTTAAAATAAATGTAGACCATATAAAATATTTGGAAGTCTACCTGCCAAGGCAAACCCAAGAACTATTTGAACACAGTTACAAAACACTTTTCACACAAATAAAATCAGATCTAAACAAAGGGAAAAATATCAATTGTTTATGGGTAGGCCATGCTAATATAATAAAAATGACAATTCTACCTAAATTGTACTTATTCAGTGCCATGCCAGTCAAACTACCAAAAAATTATTTCATAGAACTAGAAAAAACAATAACAAAATTCATCTGGAAGAAGAAAAGGTCAAGAATATCAAGAGAATTAATAGGATGGCGGAGGAAAAGCAGTGAGCTCTCAAACTCATGACACTATCGCTCCAAAAACATCCAAATAACACCATAGGAAAATGCCCAGAGCAGCAAAACTCACAGAAGAATGTACTGAAATCATCTTCTAACCAAGAACAGCTTGGAAGGTCAGAAGGAGGGAGCTGCTGTGCTGATACAGGAATCGAGCCCAACCCCACAGTCACCCTGACACAGATCCAGTCCCAGAAAGTCCTCACCAGAGAAGGAGGCCCCCAGAGCCTCTGAATCAGCTGAAATGCCAGTGTTGTCTGGAACTAAGCTCACAGTCTGGTGAGTGGGCTGAGCCCTGGGCAGGGGGGAGACTACCAGCACTATGCTGGTGCTGAGGCAGAACTTGGGTTTTTCACCCCTACTGAGAACCAGGAGGTAGACTTGAGTAGCAGTGGCCCAGGTGGGGGAGGGGCACAGGCTCATCAGAGCTAACAACCACAACACACAAAGCTGGTTGATTAAGTTGCTCTGGGGTCATCTACGGACCAGGGAACAGGCCAGGTGAGTGAAGAACCTGATCCTCCTTAAATCATACCACCTGGGACTTCTGAAGCTTGGGATAGTGCAACCTGGAAACAGTGCCCCACTTTAAGGAGCTAAAAGTCAAGTAAAAGAGAATTAATAAAAAGAAGTGCAAAGGAAGGTGGCCTAGCTGTACCAGATCTAAAACTATATTATAAAGCAGCAAACTATTTGGTACTGGATAAGAAATAGAGTGGTGGATCAGTGAAATAGGTTAGGCTCACAAAACATAGCACTAAATGAATATAGCAATCTCCTGTTTGATAAACTCAAAGAATCTAGCCTCCAGGATAAGAATTCACTATTTGGAAAACTGGAAAATAGTATGGCAGAAACTAGGCATAGACCAACATCTTATACCATACATCAAAGTAAAATCAAAATGGATACATGATCTATACATAAAGGGTGATACTGTAGGCAAATTAGAAAAAGAAGGAATAGTCTACTTGTTAGATCTATGCAGAGGGGAAGAATTTATCACCAAACATGAGATAGAGAACCTTATGAAATGGAAAATGGATCATTTTGACTACATTAATTTAAAAAGGTTTTGCACAAACAAACCCAATGCAACAAGATTAGAAAGAAAGCAGAAAGCTGGGAAATCATTTTTACTGCCAGTGTTTCTGATAAAGGCCTCATATCAAAAATATATAGAGAGTTGAATCAAATATATAAGAATACAAATCATTTCCCAATTGAGAAATGATCAAAGGACATAGGCAGTTTTCAGATGAAGAAATTAAAGCTATCTATAGCCATATGAAAAAAATGTTCTCAGTAACTACTGATTAGAGAAATGCAAATTAAAACTACTCTAAGGTACTACTCACACCTATCCAATTGGCTAAAATGACAAAAAAAGAAAATGATAAATGTTGGAGATGTGGGAAAGTTGAAACACTAATGCACTGTTGGTGGAGCTGTGAACAGATCCAACTATTCTGGAGAGCAATATTCTTTGACCCAGCAATACCACTAATAGGTCTATATCTTGAAGAGATCATAAAAAAGGGAAAAGGACCCGCACATACAAAAATATTTATAACTGTTCTTTTTGTGGTGGCAAAGAATTAGAAATTGAGGGGATGCCTGTCAACTGGGGAATGGCTAAACAAGTTGTGGTATATGGATATAATAAAATACTATTGTGCTGTAAGAAATGATAATAAGCAGGATGATTTCAGAAAAACCTGGAAAAACTTGCATGAGCTTATGATGAGTGAAATGAGTAGAACCAAGAGAACATTATACACAGTATCAACAATATTGTGTGATGATCAACTGTGATGGACTTAACTCTTCTCAGCAGTACAATGACAAAAGAGGCATGATGGAAAATGCTCTCCACATTCAGAAAAGGAACTATGGAGTCTGAATACAGATTGAAGCATACTATTTTCACTTTTGTTGTTGTTTATGCTTTCTTGTGTTTTTTTCTCTTTTGTTCTGATTCTTCTCTTACAACGTAATCCCTCTGTAGTTTAATGAATTATTTTGCACATATACTTTTTTTTTTTTTTTTTAGTGAGGCAATTGGGTTAAGCGGCTTGCCCAGGATCACACAGCTAGTTAAGTGTTAAGTGTCTGAGGCCAGATTTGAACTCAGGTACTCCTGACTCCAGGGCTGGTGCTCTATCCACTGTGCCACCTAGCTGTCCCACACATATACTTTTAAAATTTATGTATTCTCATTTTGAATGGATTGGTAATGTCCTGAAGGTCTTTTGTGTGAGGATTAGCCTAGCTTAATTGGAGAGGCTTATCACCAGGTTGCCAGGAAGGTGATGAAATTTCAGGCCACAGCAACTCTTGAAAATTATGTACTAAATTAAAGAAGGGTTTCAATCTGTATTGGTAGAGGGCTAGTTGCACTGAAGAAATCACAGAGTCTTCAAGTTCAAGTATATTCTTATTACAAATATCTTCTTTTGCGGGGCAGCTAGGTGGCACAGTGGATAGAACACCGGCCCTGGATTCAGAAGGACCTGAGTTCAAATCCAGCCTCAGACACTTAACACTTACTAGCTGTGTGACCCTGGGCAAGTCACTTAACCCCAATTGCCTCACTAAAAAACCCAAAAAACCCCAAATATCTTCTTTTGGTTTAACTTAATGACTTTCTCTCTTTCTCTCTCTTTTTTAGTGAGGCAATTGGGGTTAAGTGACTTGCCCAGGGTCACACAGCTAGTAAGTGTCAAATGTCTGAGGCCGGATTTGAACTCAGGTACTCCTGACTCCAGGGCCAGTGCTCTATCCACTGTGCCATCTAGCTGCCCCACTTTATCTCTTTTTAAACAGTTACTGGTTTTTATTTAACTTTGTCCAGATCATCAGTTGCACCCTCACTTTTGGTGATTTGGCCATAAAACATTTAGTTTGAGACTACCTTTTCAGTTTGAATCAATTTCTATCTTTCTAGTTTAAGTGGGTTTCCTCCAAACAACATATTGTTGGGTTCTGTTATTTAATCCATTTTTTTTCTCCCCCCTCCCCCCGCATCATTCTCCTGATTTTCTATTTGATATTCTATTAGAAAATTCACTCCATTTATAATTGATGTTATAATAGTTAAAATTTGCTTTTGTTATTTTAGGGGATGATTACTAAATTTATCAGAAGAGAATGCAGACTTTAAAATTTTTTACTATAAATAAGCCAAATGTAACAAAACCATTCTAAACAAAATTCCTGTCTTATACTAGTAGATTTCCTTAGCTTGGATCACCTCTTCATCAAAGTAAGAATCTTTGTCTTGGAATTACCCTGCTTTCTTTCCCTTTCTCACTTAAATTTCCCCATGTTTATCTGAAATATCCTTATGTAACATTCAGTGATTTAGGTTGGCTAAGTTTGTGGGTCTTCACATTTTGTGAGGAACTGGTTTATCTTGATTTGAGATATGCCATTTCTTATCTTTTTTTGGTCAAATTGATCAAAGACTTCTTTAAGTGCATATGTTTCTCTGAAAACTTTAAAAATTCTTAATGTTTTTTGAATAGCCACCTCTCCTCATTTTGCTGGGCAGAAAATTCTGGGATGAGCTCGTTTACTAATTTTACACAAATTTTATTTTAATTTCTCTGATTGTTACTTGGTTTCCTTGAGAAGTCCTGGGATCTTTAATCATTGCTCTTTGGTATGTTATTTTTGTCATTTCATGGCTTATAGGACTTGTAAAAAAAATTATAGTATTGAATCTTGGGGTATTTATTATCAGTCCCATAAATTCTTTCTATTCAGATACTACCATTTGCTTTTTTTTTTTTTTTTGGTGAGGCAATTGGGGTTAAGTGACTTGCCCAGGGTCACACAGCTAGTAAGTGTCAAGTGTCTGAGGCTAGATTTGAACTCAGGTCCTCCTGACTCCAGGGCCGGTGCTCTATCCACTGTGCCACCTAGCTGCCCCCTACCATTTGCTTTTAAACATTTTATGAAGTTAAAAAAATGATTTCCTGAAATAGAATATTTAGAATTTTTTGTTTTTCTGATTGTTCGGGAATAATGGTAATCCTGAAGTTGTGGCATCTTGACTTATTCTTCATATTCATTACTTGAATTGTCAAGATTTTTTTTTAATCTGGGTGGTCTTCATTTTCTTAAATTTTGTTTTTCCCACCATAGTAAATCTGTTGTTGGTCATTTTTATTGATTCTTCCAGGTTTTCTATTATATACTCCATATTGGTAATTTTCTTCATTATTTTCTGCCCATCCTTAAAAAATTTTTTTTCAGTGTTAGTTTCTCTAATTTTTTCTTTTTGCTTTCATTTATTTATCCTCATGACTTTCCTCCCAGTGTTAATTACTTTAATTCTTCTAAATGTGTGGTTTAACCTTTTGAGGGGTTTCTCAGAATGTATTGTGTTATTTCTTTTTCCATCTGCATTTCTTTTTCGGTTATTTATTAGGCATCAGTACTTTCCTCTCCTATGTTAATTTTCTATTTTGGTTGATTTTTATTTTCTTTTGTTAGCTATTTTTCTTTAGCACATTCTCTAAGTCCTGATGGCATCATTTCTCTGTTCAAAAATAAGCTGATTACTTGATTTGATGTATCGATATTCTACAGATTTTCACAGTGGAAGTAATGAAGTTCAGGACCCTTGTCCTTGAAATAGGACATGCTTCCTTGGAAGGCCACTTTGTAACATCTACTTTGGATATATGCAAGAAACTGGAACACATTTCTAATGTGATACTCTGCCAGATTTCTCTCTCTCTCTCTCTCTCTCTCTCTCTCTCTCTCTCTCTCTCTCTCTCTCTCTCTCTCGGCAGGGCAATAAGGGTTAAGTGACTTTCGCAGGGTCACACAGCTAGTAAGTGTCAAGTGTCTGAGGCTGGATTTGAACTCAGGTCCTCCTGAATCCAGGGCCAGTGCTTTATCCACTGCACCACCTAGCTGCTCCCTACTGGATTTCTAACTAGCAGAGCTTCAGTAAAAAATGACTGCCCTGGTGAACATCCAGAAAAAGCTAAAAGAAGCTGTGAAGCTGATAAGATTTCCACAGAACCTTTGGTTGTGAGGGCACACAAGGATAAAAAGTGCACCAAGCTGTGTGACCCTGGGCAAGTCACTTAACCCCCATTGCCCTGCAAAAAAAAAAAAGTGCAACAAGGAGAAGGTCAAAGCAAACACTGGTAAAGAAAAGCCACTAAGGGAGACCCTTGAAAAGAATGAGGGGTGGAGCAGCTAGGTAGTGCAGTGGATAAGGCACTGGCCCGGATTCAGGAGGACCTGAATTAAAATTTGATCTCAAACACTTGACACTTACTAGCTGTGTGACCCCGGGCAACTCAACCCCAACTGCCTCACCAAAAAAAACACCCCAAAAACAAACAAACAAAAAAGCAAAACCAAAACAAACAAAAAAAAGAATTCAGGGTACTGTACTGAGGCCGAACCACTTAAGGAGGACTCTGAAAAGCAGAAGACTAATCCTGGAGAGACACAAATCTCAGAGGAGGAAGTTGAGGAGGGCTCTAAAGGTGCAAAGTCTGCTAAAGAGGAAGCTTGGAGAGTTGTAGTGAATCCAAATCCACTAACAAGGAAGCTTGGGGGAGCTTTGCTGAGGAGAAGGTGGTTAAGGCTGCTCTTCTCGGGAGGATGCCCATTCTATGAGTGACCAAAGAAACTCAAGACTCAAGTGCTGAGAGGATCATGATTTGTTTGGTTGTTGACAGGCAAGGAAAGTCTTTATTGAACCACAAGTTATGATCATACATTACATCCTACAGACCTTGGAAAAAGCAAGTTGCAATTTGGCTTTTCTGTTGTTCACACCATTGATACATATACACACATACACACACACACACATACACACCCACCCCCACACCCCCCCTCCCAGACACGATTTTATTTTATTTTTTTGAGGGCCTAAACCCAATAAAAATAGCTTTGTTGCAAGAGCTCATCAGTGAAACAATCTGGCTTCTTAGTTGTTTGAAATCAAGCACAGTTTATTACTTTACTACTGTTAGATTCCTAAACTTGTATCTAGGATTTATTGGCCTAGTCCAAAAGATCAAATTGAAGATGAAACAATTATGAATGAGTAACAAGCCTTAGTTGGATTTGTAATTTAAACATACTTGCTAGTAAAAGGGATAAATGTTTTGGGACAGAGGAAAATTTAGTTTGTTTCATTGTAGCTGCTTCATGTGTTTTCTATACTTAAAAAAAAATCAGCACATGCTAAGGTGTTGCGCTGAGTGCAGCAGCAGAGAATCAAAAGCTTGTCTCCTGTCTCAGCCCCTCCCAGGAAGTACCTCCTAAGGCTTAAACTTCAAGAATATCTGTAGGCCAGGACATCTGAGGGGTTGAAAGAGCCAAGAAGACTGCATGTGTTTATCCTCAACCTCAGCCAAGCACAGCAGGAAGCTCAGAAGTATGCCCCCTCAGTCTAGGAAGAAGTAAGAAAAAACCACTGGGCTTAATTTAGGTAGAAGTTAGGGTTAAAGACCATGTTGAATATCTTCTTTACCTCTTAAAATTCCCCAAGCAATTAATAAATATCTTAAATGAATATTAAGCTATAACATCTACAACTTAATTCAGTATCACTGGAAGAAACTAGAATTTAAAAAAATTTAAGGTAATAAATAATAAGAAGTTATAAAATGCATAGCAGTCATGAAGGAGAAACATAAAAACCAATTTCCTAAATTATTGAATTACCTGGAACTGATTTGTAGAGTTTTTCTTTTTGGCTCTGATGCCATGCTAGAAAAATCAGATCAGAAATGGTTAAGTAGTTTTGAAAAACAAAAAATGTCCTATGTGCCCTTGAACCCGCTAGAATTTGTGATGACATCCTGCAGGTATTATTTCTTGTACTTAGTCATAAAAAATACTTCTAGTTCCAGGATTTTGGCTTCTCTCCCTGCCACTCTACTGAAACTTCTCTTCCCAAGTTTACCAATGACCTCTTTCTAGCCAAATCCAAATACCTGATCTCTTTCCCCTTGGCCTCTCAGCAACATTCAACAGTTGAGTCCCTCCTTCTCAAGAAGTCCCTTCTTCCTTTGTTTTAATGACATTATTTTGGTTCCCTTCCTACCTCTCCATTGACTGCTTGTAACCTGGCATCATCATCCTCTTCCTAACTCCCACCCTCATTCCCCAGATGTCTCTCAAGGCTCAGTCCCTGGCCTTCTGTTTTTCCTTCTATACAGTCACTCCCTCAGAGAAATTATTTTCTCTAATGACTTGTGCAATTTTCCTCTATGAAAGACAGTATGATACTGTTGGAAAAAACCCAACAACTTAGTTCACATCTCTTTAAATCAACTGTGTTACAATGGGTAAGGCGTTTATCCTCTCTGAACTCTGGGACCTATGTTAAAGCAGAGATTAAAGTTGCTTCAACATCTTCCCCATGTGGTGAGTTGAAATATCATAGTAGTTGTGTGAAGATCTGCCAGGTGTGTATAATATAGAGTTGCAGTGAAGGGTACTTTCCAGTTTTGGTTTCTGCCCTATCAGGAATTATATTAAAAAACAAAAACAAAAACCTTTTGGCTTGGAAAATATTTGCTTGCATTCCAGATTCCTTGTTAGTGGTATCTTCTGCCTGTTCTAACCACATTACCTTTTAGTTCTTGTACATTCTGGCTTCTTAAACTGTGGAGGATTATATGATATACCCCCATATGGGGTTGTGTAACTAAATGTAGGGGTGGTGAAAAATGTGGCAAAAGTAAAAGATTATGTATACCTATTTTATAAAACTATATCTCTGGGGTTGTGTAAAAATTTCTTGGGCAAAAAGGGGTGTGAGAAAATAATTATTAATAACGAATTTCTTGGGGACCTAGGATCTAGTCTTAGTTGGCTTTCTCTCCCCCTCACTTCAGAAAGGCCAGTTCTTGAGAAAGTTCTAATCTCAGGGCCCAAAGGAACAAAAGGAATGGAGATAGACTCTTATGTGTAACTACACATCAGTTCAGTGAACCGATGGGATTATACACCTAGATAATGCACTTTGCCTTGAGCAATTTAGGGGGTAGTCTTTTGGATACTTCCCCCTGATGTCATCTGTAGAAATCATTTTAATATGGACCACTATCAGGTCACGTCAACCAATGGAATTGAATGATGTTAGCCAATTGGCTTTGATCAGTGTATAGTGACCCGCCTCTATCAAAAGAGGATAAAAACTGAGACCATGTGAGGCTCCTAGTTGTCACCATCTTGGATGGCACTCTTGGCTTGGGAAGGCTGTTGGTTGGTGGTTGCTCCCCTCTTAGGCTGGTAGGCCATGTGCTCTCTTAGAGACAGAGGCTTTCCTCTTGCTTGTGTTAAATGCCATGCAGTCAATACTTAACTAATATGTAATATTAATTAATAATAAGTGCTTACTATCAAGATGGGTGCAATGGCCATTATATTATATATAGTATTATATTATAGCCATTAATATATAAACAGATGATATTTTAGAAAACTCAGCCTAGCCCCCAGTAATATTTAAAAAAACACAGGGGTTACAAATGGGAAAAATTTAAGAAGCCCTGCTGTAGATTTCCTGGTTTCTGACATTCTCCAGCCTTTATGGACATTTGTGCTTTGATAACTAGAATTGGTGTTGTCCTGGTTGTTGATGTACAACCTTTCCTGGAACCATAATTTGGTGTATTCCCTGGCTCAGTCCAGATTCCTGCTGTTTTGGACCTGCCATTTATATTACGCTCGTTGTCTGGCTATAGCTTTTCTAGATCCATCACTTCACTGTGTCTTTGCGATCCCACATTGATAGCATTCTTAGTTCTCACAGCATACTAAGGTCATCCATCAGGCCCTAACTGGGAGCTATCATGGATGCCATGTCCAGTGTAGCCACCGACATCACTGATTTCTAACTCTTCTGGGCACTGCTGCTTAACCCAACCATGATCCTGATGAAGCTACAAGTTATTTATTCATTGGAACTGTCTGCTAAGGGTTAATATGATCAAAGTAATGGACACCTTAGTGTGAATGACTGGCTTATGCTTTTCTGAGATTATTTTCATAAAAAAAAAAGATTTTAACCCAAATAAATCTTCAATTGGTAGAATACATGTGTGGGAAGTATTGAACAAGTAGCCTTCTGTACTGATTGCCTAATCCTTATGGTGGTCCCTACTCAGCCAATGGTTCCATCAAGAAGTAAAATACATGGAATCGGCACGACTTCCTTAACATCCTGTCACAAACCAACACCTCCATCTCTTCGCTTCCTCACCATTACAAATGGCTCAGCAACCTAGCGGGCTCAGTAAAATCAGAGCAATGGGTCATTCATTTGGCCATAGAAAGTAAGAAACGGGCTAAGGGAAGCTGGCGGGTGTGCTTAAAGTTAATGATAGCTCTGGATAGTGAGGCTGTAACCTATCCCAATTATGGAACAGACGTGCTCTGCCTCCGTTATCAAGGGACGAAATGGTAAGAATTGGAAACAAATTTGCATTTGCCTTTATCTTAGTGTCATTGCCAGATCTTTCTGAGCTTGTTATCAGATCAATCCTCAGAATTTGGAAGCAGCAAGAACAACAAATGGTGACTTAGAAAGGCCACAAAAATCTATGTAGTTTTGACCTCCATTCAGCTTTCACTTTTATGAACAGGTTGATTATTACCCAACCGTGATCTAGCTGATTTTATCAGAAAGCTCCTAAATTGGGGCTTAGAAAGGGTTGAAGTGTGGTTGGGATAAGATCTCCTCAGACCAGTTGAGGCAGTATGTGTTCATGGAGAGAATGTACCAGACTACAAGTATGAGGCCTGGGCTCTGGCCACAGTTCTGCCATTTGAATTTAGGCCTGTTTTCTTATAAGTGAAATAAGAAAGTCAGACTAGAGAATTTTTAGATTCCTTTCTATTTTTAAGTTCAATTTCTCTCTAGCTAGGCCATTTTTTTTGGGGGGTGGGGCAATGGGGGTTGTGACTTGCCTAGGGTCACACAGCTAGTAAGTGTCAAGTGTCTGAGGCTGGATTTGATTGAAGTTCCTCCTGAATCCAGGGCTAGTGCTTTATCTACTGTGCCACCTAGCTGCCCCTAGCTAGGTCATTGTTTTTCACTCTTGTGTTTCATGAGGACTTTTTTTTGGGTCAATACTCTTGAAATGTTTTTAATTTTGTTGTTCTTGAATGTTTTACTGTTTTTCCATTTATCTTACTACTGAAAGCTTTACTCTTTTGTTTCCTTGTTATCTCAGCCTTCTAGATTGTATTACTGTTTAGTTGATGGTTTGTTTCGGGTTTTTTTTTTTTTTGGTGAGGCAATTGGGGTTAAGTGACTTGCCCAGGGTCACACAGCTAGTAAGTGTTAAGTGTCTGAGACTGGATTTGAACTCACGTCCTCCTGAATCCAGGGCCAGTGCTCTATCCACTGTGCCATCTAGCTGCCCCTGGTTGATATTTTTAATCCTTAAAAAAGTAAATGCATTTTATTTAAAAGGGGGTAATAAAAGGTAGACTAGAAGAGTTTCAAGAAATTTTCTTCTCTTGCTCCTGTGCTACAATAAGCCAAAACAATATTCTCCAAGTAGTTATACCAGAATCTTTGGGTGAAAGGGAGGTAGAGGTAACCTTTAAAAAAAAGGTTTACAGGGAAGCTAGGTGGCGCAGTGGATAAAGCACCAGCCTGGGATTCAGGAGGACCTGAGTTCAAAACCAGCCTCAGACACTCGACACGTACTAGCCGTGTGACCCTGGGCAAGTCACTTAACCCTCACTGCCCCACAAAAAATAAAATAAAATAAATTGGGGTGGGAGGGGAGGTTTACTTCTTTCTCTTCCTCCTTGGTCTTCTAGAACCTATTTGAATGCTTCCATCTAAATAGGAGAGGCTGGCCAACATGGGTCAAGTATGAGGCTGATTAATCTTCCTGCTATCATAAAGACATGTAATGATTAGGTAGGGATAAACTGAAGAAAGAATTAGCCATTTGCTTTAAGATTCCAAGGCTACTGGTTTAAGTCCAGGAAGGTTAAATGTGTGACATTAGAATGCATCAAACTTGGTGGGATTTCTCTCCCAACAAACCAGCCCAATCAGATAGAGGGAAGATGGTAAAACACGGGTAGAAAGCACATGTATTTCAAGCTTTTACCAGAGCAGTCTATAAATATACTTTAGTTGGCCTAAAGCCAGAACTTAAGATTTTTCTCCTGGCTCTGGTAAGAATTATTGGCCAGATTCCTCCAAACAGCTGAAAGCAGGGCAGGGGTACCAACAGTGTGTTTGTTAGGGAATTTTTAAAAAGTGCGGCTCGTAATAAGCCAGGAAGGTTCCTTCTACGTCTGAAATCCTTTGCATATTTTTCTTCCTTCCATTCTCTGCATATCTTTTGAAAATTCAAGCTGGTTGGGGAGTCCCCTGTGTATCCCCTCTCATTTCTAACAGCTCCCCTTTTCCCTCTTCAGAAGTTTTTTTCTTGTATCTTCAGAACCTCCTTCTTGAGAGCTTCTCATTTCTCCAGTCTCAGTTCCCTCACAGAAATTCTATCAATGGATTCCTACATCTTCTTCCTCTGAACCCTTTGAAATTTACTCTTCCAAAATCTGTAGTTTATATTGGACAAGATTTAAAGTTTATATTGAACAGGTTTATATAACCTGTCTCTTGTCTTCTCTATCACAAATCCTAAGGAGTGTAATTTCCTCCCAAAGGGGTTACCACACCAACAAACCATCATTTTCTTTTCTTTTTTTTTTTGGTGAGGCAATTGGAGTTAAGTGACTTGCCCAGGGTCACATAGCTAGTGGCGCAGTGGATAAAGCACTGGCCCGGGATTCAGGAGGACCTGAGTTCAAAACCGGCCTCAGACACTCGACACTTACTAGCTGTGTGACCCTGGGCAAGTCACTTAACCCTCACTGCCCCACAAAAAATAAAATAAAATAAATTGCCATTTGTAAGTGTTAAGTGTCTGAGGCTGGATTTGAACTCAGGTCCTCCTGACTCCAGGGCTGGTGCTCTATCCACTGTGCCACCTAGCTGCCCTCAAACCATCGTTTTTACCCCAAAAATGCAATTCTCACTTCGGTGAGAATTAGATCTAGGATAGAATAAACCTTGTTGTTTCTTCCCCTTTTTAGAAAATAAAATTATTATTAAGGGAAGTCAAGAAATAATCTCTCTTTTTCAGCGAATGTTCCAGTTGATGTTGAGATGTGATTTCAGTTTTTTCAAAAGCAAACAGGATTTAATATGAAGACTGGGTAGTGAAATGTGTTATTTGAGCTGTTTTCCCTTGAAGGTGTTTAAAAAAAAAGTCAATGTTTACCTAAATTTAATTGAATGCTAATAGCTAAAGGACAATAAAAAGTAATAGTGAATAAGGGAAAACATAGACAAAAAAATGCAAATTAAGTTCTCGTAGGTACCCATCCAGTGTCTAGGATAAAAGCACGGGTTTTCTTGTGAAGCTAATATAATCTGGCATTATTAGATACGAATCTATTTTTAAACTACACAAATAACTTTTATGTTCAAATGTTACATGAAAGTATATGAAGTGCTAATGCAAAGATAAATTGTTTATCCTTAAGAACTCTTAGAGAACAATCCCTTAATGTGAGCATTAACCACAGATCTATTCTTGGCCTTTTTTGTCAGTCCATAAACATTAAGTCCCTACTTATGAGCCAGGCACTGTGCTAAGTGCTGGAAAGCTAAACTGTGTGAAGTTTTTCTTTTTATTGCATTTCCTGGTGATTTCATCTACCTCCACAACTTTAGTGATTACTTATGTGTATGATTCCCACATTTCTAACTTCCTCTGACCGCTCTCCTGAGCTTTAGATCTATATACCTAACTATTCTTCTCATGGATGTCTCACTAGTGTCTCCAATTGTGCTTAGCCTGGTACCTGACACATATGAAGTACTTAATAAATGTTTGTGGACTTAAAACTAAACTCTCCTCTGAGAATCATTCCTCCTGTTTGGATCAAGGTTCAACACTGGGGTTACTTCCTAGGGATGTCCTTCTAGGACTCTCTAGTTAGTGTTCTCTCCTTCTTCAAATTATCTTACATTGACCTGTTTACTGTTGTATCCTCCAGAAGAATGTAGCTTCCTTGAGAGCAGGGGCTGTTTTCTCATTTTGTATTTTACTACCTAGAACATAATAGGGGAAGGCTTGCTGCGTTGAATTATGGATGGAACGGTGCACCAGAGGGCTCTATACAGGAATTTTCTACTAAGGGAGACCTAAAAAGAAGTAACCAGCATAGGAGTTTTCCAGATGGGAACCAGGAATTGGAAAATGAAACAATATCCTCAAATTCCTCAATAGGGTTATAGGCCTCGGTTGTCAACAGTATAGTCTATGTTCCTACAGGGGATGTGCCAAGAGTTGGATGAGATGACTAAGATCCTTTCTAACAACTGATGTCTACGGTTGGAACTGGGAGACAAAATGGGGATTCAGTATTTCTCTTGTTTCCTCCCTTAGTAACTCTTATTTCTAAACTGTATTGTGACTACTGCGAATTTTTTTCCCCTAAAATATGGCCTTAGGGCATAGCTCTTCCCTGTTAGGGAAACATTTACTACCAATCTTTTATGTTCAGATACTCAGCAAATATCAGTTTTAAGTACTAAATTACTCCTTCCACAGCACAGACCTTGATTGCTGGAGCTACAGCTTCTTTCAAACCAAACCTGCTACTGCCATCATTTCTTGTCCGCCACTCAGGGTTTAAAACACAATTCAGTCCCTTCTAGGGCTTGCTATCAGGTGCTCTATACAATGATTTCCTTTTTGGCCTCGTTTGAGCAAGTCAATATTCTCTAACTTGGAATCTTTGTAGCTTGTTATTTTCAAAATGCTGTTTTGAGTTGGCTACTCTTTTCTCTTCACTTCCTAATTTGAGTGCTTTCTTCATTCTGTTCACTTCTTTCTTACTGGAGAGCACAATATTCAAGAGTACCTTTTTATCTGAACTTGGTACAGGTTGGAGGTCTACTTCCCAGCTAAATCTCCTTGTCACCTTTAAATCAATTGGATCAGCTATATTTTAGAAACTTAACCCTAAGATAATTAGCCCATGCCTTCTTACTGGCTAGGACCTTTATACCTTCAAATCATATCCCTGTGTCTTCTGTGACATTAAAAAAAAGATATTTGTCTCAGAATTACACTAGGATATAAAGCCTTGTGCTATTGGGAGATGACATCCTCAACAGAAACAACCACCCCTTTAAGGAAACTGAATTTCTTCGTATGATCTACAATTTGGACTTTAGTGATAACACCTATATGTTTCTCTAAAAAGTTTATCTGTTCTGACATGACAAACAGGATTCTCATTGGACCAGGAATGAGTTTAGAGTCAATACTGGATTTAGAATGATTCCTAATTACTACCAGCATATTACAGAAGACAGTGCACAGGACTAGGAGTCAAGAAACCCAGATTCAAATTCTCATTCTACTACTAGCTGAGTGATACTGGACAGACAACCTCTCAGGGCCCGTTTCCTCATATTAAAAAGGAAGGGGTTGGATTAGATGATTTTTAAGAGTTCCTTTGTCTCAAAAATCCTATTGCCACCATCTAGAATGTTGATTTAAATCAATGCTTAGGAAACTGTAGCAACTATGTACAAATACATTTTCTCCTTCACTTTTCCCATCAAAATGAAGGTGGAGATGTATCTGTGTTGGAAAAAACCCCAGAAATGTCCCAGGACCCATGGTATATGAAAACTGTATCAGAATATTTCAGTGGTTCTAGGAGAGATAGAAGCAAGCTTAGAATAGCTCTTACAATTTAATTTACACTGCTAAATGTGTGTGTGTGTGTGTGTGTGTGTGTGTGTATGAAAATTCTCACCATCTCCTCAGTTATGTCTTTTAGGGCAGCTAGATGGGAAAGTAGATAAAACCCTGGGCCTGGAGTCAGGAAGACCTGGATTAAAATCCAGCTACAGACACTTAATAGTTGTTTGAGCTTGGACAAGTCATTTAAACGGTTTGCTTCAGTTTCCTCAACTGTAAAAGGAGGATAATAATAGAATATACCTCCCAGAAGATGCTTAACAAATCCTTCCTACCCATAGACACACAAGTATCTTGCTGGAAAACTACAAAAACCCATTATAGATAGACAGGTAAAAGGCAATGTGGTTCAAAGGAGAGTGATGAAAGAGGGTGAGTGAATGGGCAGTTAGGTAGTCAGTCTGGCTAAGTAAAAAAAGGTAAGCGTGGGTAGGGAAAGAAAAACATATGGATGTATAGAATTAGTGGCCAGTTGGGTCGGAGAAGCAACCACAGGATGCTAATTTAGTGTGGATTTTTTTTTTTGCTAGAAAATTAGCAAGTACACATTAATATTTCTTTGAGAATACATTAGATGACATATTCACACAGCTACCAAAGCCAAAATAACTTTTAAGGACCAAAATATGTTCAAGAATCCAATCTTTTTTTTTTTTTTTAGTGAGGCAATTGGGGTTAAGTGACTTGCCCAGGGTCACACAGCTAGTGTTAAGTGTCTAAGGCCGGATTTGAACCCAGGTACTCCTGACTCCAGGGCTGGTGCTCTATCCACTGAGCCACCTAGCTGCCCCCAAGAATCCAATCTTAATTCAACACAATTAGACTCCATTAGGGTGGGAGAGATGATTCTTGGACCAATAATCATTAATTTAGGAAAGCTGTATTCCTATTCAAAGTGGAAAATAATAAACGTGTGTACTTCTTTCTCATCTCAGTCACTAATTGGTCCAAAGATTGGTCCAGCATTATTTCTTTGCAGCTGATCTTTTCCCTTCTCCTTTCTTTGGTTTGCCTTTTCCACGAAGCTTCTTTAGTCTCCTCTGCTCTTCCTTAAAATCTTGGTGTTCATCTCTGAGAAAAAAAGAAAATGACTAATCAATTAACTCTAAAAATGGTAAAGCGCATTTAAATAGCAATGTTCTCTTTGGTGATTCTTGTAGGGTTCAAATAAGTGGGCACATGTAAAATGATCTGCAATTTTTAAAGTGACATACAAATACTACTGATGATGATGATGGTGGTTATTCATATTTGACTTTTTCAAGGGAGCATGCACAACTAGGTTTATGGAAGACACAAAGCAGTCCTCAATTTATGAATAGGTTACATTTCAAAAGTTCATTGCTAAGTGAGTTGTTTGAAATTCAGAATGTCTGTTCCCATAGAAACAATGACGTAAACTGTGGTGAACCTTCTTTGCTGGTTTATGAGTCTATTTTACTAACGATATAGTTGAGGTCCATAATAGTAGCTCTGGACAGCAAATCCTCCATGACCCCTGAAATCCTGTATAAGGCAAGAAGTCAACTAAGGAAATGAAGAGGCTCTCTAGAAGCTGGGGAGTTTCTGTTGCAGCATAGGAAGGGATTAAACAGCAAGAAAATAGGGAAGAAAATGTACAGGGGCTCCCCTAGCTACCACAGCAATTGTGGTGGAGGGAACCATCAGGAAATGGCTCAGGTGAAAAGGCCTATTGTTTTTGTGTGTGTGTGTGTGTGTGTGTGTGTGTGTGAGAGAGGGAGAGAGAGAGAGAGAGAGAGAGAGAGAGAGAGAGGCAATTGGGGTTAAGTGACTTGCCCAGGGTCACACAGCTAGTAAGTGTCAAATGTCTGAGGGCAGGTTTGAACCCAGGTACTCCTGACTCCAGGGCTGGTGCTCTCTCCACTGTGCCACCTAGCTGCCCTCTCTTATTAATTCTAATCCACTGGCAGAAATAGGATATTCTTTTTATATCTCAATGACATGTCAAATAAAAAAATGCTAACATTGTTTTTGTATCTCAATGATATATCCAATTAAAAATGCTGACATCTGCATTCTAAACCCCAAGAGTTCCAGGCCACAAAGGAGGTCACAGGCAGGAAAGAGTGTCAGTGGTTAGAGGGAGTGCTGGTGCCATGGATATCAGGTACCAAGGGTTCAATAGTGTAGATCACTTGTAAAGTGAGTGTGTAAGCTGGAGGGCAACCTGTATTCTAACAACTAAAGAACAAGCCTCGAAGACATGCTTGCTAGTTGTTAGGATATGTATTAGAGGAGAACTAAAACTCTTTTGCAAATTAAACTAATCTATATTTACTATACTTCCTAGGACTAACATTCATATTTGATCCTAGCATATAGAAAAACCTGAGCCAGTGAGAAACTTTGGCTTAGACAATTGAGAATTTATATCTTTAAGCATCATTACTTATTTATTTTAACCATTTTTGGACTTAAAATGTTCTTAATTTATAAAGCAGAGTATACCAGATGTAATCTAACCTTTTCTTAATGACATTTATCATTATGAACATAAATTATTATAATGTACTATTATTATATAGTGATGCTGTGAATAAGGCCCTATTTCCCCCATTAAAAAGTCTCAGACTGTGTTTTTAGAGTTGCCTACTTTTTATCGTTTTTGTTTCTTTTCTTGCTATCAGGCTCCTAGTAGTTAGATCTCACTCTTGTCAATGTGTTTAACTATAGAAACTCCTCTCCTCCCTTCTAATTCGCTGATTCTAATCTGTTGTGGGCTTAGAAATAAGATAACCACGTTTTTTAGGACTGTATGTAAAACAAGAGTCCACAGATATAGGGCAAGGGTCTAAGGAGTTCTCTTATGGGTGAAGTCCATACATTTTATGTATGGACTTTATGGATATATTCATCTATCCTGGCCACTCTGAAGCCTTCCTCCACCCCATCCCCCCACTTCCTTTTCTCCTGTATTCTGCATAGGTAAAGTATTATGTCATTCAATATATACTTTTAAGACTTTTTGACATCTAACTTCATTCAGAATTTTAAAATGAAAATATTAGTAACTAATATGATAGTGCCAACACAAAAGAAAAGCAAAGACACTTATTATGATTATAAAATATGAATTAGAATCCTTCTGTCTAGAGGAGTGCTCTGCTATCATGATGAATGAAGATAAGAGTTTACCCTTTAAGCAAGTTCAGTTGCAGAAACCTTCTGCATTTTGTCCTATTGTAGACCTGAAAAAAATTTTGTTGCCCAATATCTAGAGTTACTGAACCAAGGTGGCCTTTCTGCAGTCCACTTCAGTATTCTTGAAAGAGTAAGCTGGAGAAAAGGTTACTTCCTTTCCTGTTTCCTAGGTAGCAGCTCTCAAAACAAGCTGCCTGCTGAGGTGGAATAATTGAATGTTGTTGTTTCTCTCTACCTCATCTACTTTCTTATAGTCTAGGTATCCCCCCTCCAATCTTTAACTAAATACATTCACTAAAGGTACTCACTTTAATTTTTACTCTGAAGATGATAATAAAAACTCCCTCTATAATCCATATGGGTTAAACTGGATTGGCTCTGCATATTTTAAAATCGGGTTTACCTACTGACAGTAGCTAGAAGGAACCTTACAGCTTCTTCCTTAAATTTCATTGGCTTTGGTTTGTCAATATCTTAAATACCTGGGTTCAATTATTTTTTAGAACTTGCATGAGATTACACCATTAATTTAAAATTAAATATAAGAAAATTATTTAGGTTGTCCTTGTAGTTGCTAGATTTTAAACATTTATCTCTCTTGTCCCAGTGGACAAGATATAAAAAAATGCAAGCTATCCAAGGTAATATGGGGTGGGGTGTGTGTGTGGGAGCGCGGAACATAGTGGCACAGATAATCCAAAAATTTGTGATTGTTATATATATTGAATGCTTTTTCAGCAGATTTTCCTTTTAATTTTGTTAAAACTATGGTTAAAATAAGTTTGTAACCAATGGGTAAAAACCAACTATCAGAGACATACCTGAAGTATAATAGGTAGTTTGCCTCAGATTAAAAATATTCTGTGGAAAAGCAACATAAAAATAATAGATATAACTATAACTTATAATATTGCATGAGGGAACAAAGTCCTTTTGTACTAATCTGTCAATGTCTAGCTATCCTGAGTGACAGAATATCATATTCTCTTATTAATTCTTTTTTCTTTTTTTTTTTGCAGGCAATGGGGGTTAAGTGACTTGCCCAGGGTCACACAGCTAGTAAGTGTCAAGTGTCTGAGGCCGGATTTGAATTCAGGTACTCCTGAATCCAAGGCCGGTGCTTTATCCACTGCGCCACCTAGCTGCCCTCTCTTATTAATTCTAATCCACTGGCAGAAATAGGATATTCTTTTTATATCTCAATGACATGTCAAATAAAAAAATGCTAACATATAAGTTCTAAGATTAAAGATATCTGATTCTACCTTTCCCCTTGCCTTAGTCCCATTTTCATTTCCCTACCCTCAAGAGCAAACAGGTATAAGATTCTGTTAAATTTCAATGTATAAACATAACCCTTAAAGGCAGCCTGCAGCTTGGTTACAACAAAATAATGCATCAAAAACGGTACAAAGATAATTAAACTGTCTAAACAGGGTGGGTAGAAATAATAGTGCCAGGGAAAGTTCTATTATAAGAATAACAGAGGTTCCCACCTAATAGGCAGATCAGAGGTTGGGGCAAGAACTCATTATTGAGCTGAATATGTTATGCAGCTACTAATATCACTGAATTCATAACATTTCTATTTCTTTGCATTGTATTTGTACCAGTTTTCCCCTGCACCATTCAGGATTCATTAATAGTGTAGATGTCTAACTATAAGTATCTACTGCACAATTTTAGCCAGTTTTCGGGTACTTGAGAATTCACATATATCTTCCAATAAGCACACATACACAAAACTGGTTTGATTTTCAAAATTTGCAAGCTATAGATATTTTGAAATTTCTTTCACTTTCTTTCAATTTTAGCTTCAAAAGTATATAAATGGGGGCAGCTAGGTGGCGCAGTGGATAAAGCACCAGCCCTGGATTCGGGAGGACCTGAGTTCAAATCCGGCCTCGGACACTTCACACTTACTAGCTGTGTGATCCTGGGCAAGTCACTTAACCCTCACTGCCCCCCCCCCAAGTATATAAACACAAAGATAGGTACCTTAAAGGATAGAAAGATTTTAGGCATCTTTCATGTATTTTCATCTATCAGAAATTCTCTTATTACCCCCAGTTTCTGTTTCTTCATTACCTGTAAAGACCAAAGAAACGGAGTTTCCTCATGAGAGCAAAATAGGTGTTGTGAGGGGGATACCAGTCATAAGTCTCCTTCCTTTTAGCCAAAGGCTGTTCACTAAACAACTTCACTACTTTCAAGGACTTAGAATCGGTGGGGCGAGCAACTTCTCCAAATATTCGAGCACTCAGGCGAGCCATCCGCACCGCATATTCTGAAAGGGATGACATCTCAAGAGACAGCCAGTAAAGACAGTTCCTACACAAATGGAAAAGAATGATAAACATGTTAATATGAAATATTCTAGGACTGTCCAATAAACATTGAGGAAAAGAAAAATGCAAAAGATGAGTCACGATGAATCATGCAAATTGGCAGAGATTTTATTGTGCTGGGAATTGAGAAACAGTTGTGATCCAATATAACTGATTTCTTTGCACAGTATATTTATGGTTTATGTTTTCTATATATGGGACTGATATAATTAAAATGTTATCTGTTACTGCCTTGCTATAACTTTTTTTTTTGCAAGTAACTAGGTTGTGCTTAAATAAGCATTTAGTACATTCAAATTATCTTCTTTTTTTTTTTAAACTAAGCTGGCCTGGTAAGGAGAATGGGGAAACAGATTACCAGGGTCACAATTAACACTAATGTATTTTCAGAAAACACAAACGTAAGCAATCTGCAAAATAAATATGCTGACTATTTGACATCTAAAGGTTCAATCTTTGCAGAAAAATAATTATACTGTTGTCTTTATTATCAGTCCTTTGAACACTGTTCTTCTCAGAGGATTACAAAAGGCTCTGGGAAGTGCTAATGAATTATGAGGTCATTTAGCCCCTAGGTTATAGGACTGAATTAGACCTGAGTCATTAGGGGTTGAAATTAATTTGAGGAAGGGTTTGGTAGAGGGGTTAAGGTGGTAGTGGTCCTGTAGTTTTTTAGTGAACTGCTCTAAAGAACCATAAAAAACCTCCTCAAACACAAGCCTTTTATTTTCAGAAGAGTGATCATTTTCTGAATTTTAATGTGATTAATTTCCACTCTGTATATTTTACCTTTGTCCTGTAATGACCTTCACTATTCTAAAACAGGGCACTAGGTGGTACAGTAGATAGAATCCTGGGCCTAGAGTCAGAAAGAACTGAGTTCAAATATGTCCTCAGAAACCTACTAGCTGTATGACCCTGGGCAAGTCACTTAACTTTGTTTGACTCATTTCCTCATCTGTAAAATGAGCTGGAGAAGAAAAGGGCAAACCACTCCAGTATTTTTGCCAAGAAAACCCCAAATGGGGTCTTGAGGAGTTGGAAACAACTTAACAACCGCAATCCTAAAATAGTAACACTTTTTACATGTATTTTACATGTCTCCAAAGACGTCAGTACTTTAGAAAGAAAATAATTCTTATAACATTTTGATGAAGTAGATTAAATACCCCCCCCCAAATACTAAAGTACATGTTTACATAAAGGCATACAGCAGGGTAGACACCAGATCCAACTTATTTGCCAATAGAACTGACCGAGAACATGTCAGATCAAAAGTCAATATTCTTGGCGTAAGTAAAGCTATATGATATGAATTTTTAGTAGTAAATTGAGAAATATCTGCAATGTTAATTCCCCTGTTACAGTGTTAAAAATCTGGAATACTTTAAGCTAGTGTTTCACTCATTGCCTTGGAAATGATCCTCTGCCTAAATAGGGATGGATTGTCCTCAAAACAGGAAAAAAGAAAGAACAACAAAACCCAACCCCAACAACAACAAAACCCAAACCCACCCCTGAAAACCAAAGAGGAAAAAAGTTATTATAAGAAAAAAAAATCTCCCCAAGCAGTTACCCATACATTATAATGCCAGAAAACTTCAAAATCACTTCAGAAGGATGGGAAGCAGGATTTAAACCAGGGGAACCATTCCGACCCCACCTGAGGCTCACTCTCTGCATAAAATACCAGACTTCAGAAAGTTCTGCACATCTCTCCAAGCTGATTAAATTCACTGCCTGACTCCTCCTCGTCCCTTACACTTCAAATTTCAGGCTTCTCTGAAACTATCCTGAATTAACAGAGCCATCTCATGGTCAGCATGGGAAATCAGCCTCCTATTCTGTCATCTCTTTTCTTCCTAGTTCTGAGGCATCATATTTAGCTATTTCTCTATTTTCCTTTTTTACCACTCACAGCTAATTTAGTTGTGCCTTACGTAGTCTTTCTTATAGGTACAACACACAACCTACTCCATTTTTTTCCATTCTCTGCTCTTACAAGTCTTTTCCCTCCTAAGGGAAATCTTTCTTACTTCTCTGTACCATTTATGAGCTAGAAGGCAGCCAATTAAGTATAAAAATACAGCTAGTGATCACTTTAGCAAAGTCCTAATTTTAATGACCATAAGGAGCCAATGTCATCAACCTTTAAAGCTCTTAAACGTGCCTGAAAATTTCCCACAGAATCATCCCAGGCTTCCTTCTACTTCTGTAGATCTAGAGCCAGGAAGAACAGAGGCCGTGTGGTCCAATCCCTTCATTCTTTACAGATGAGAAGGTTGAGAGTCAGGGGTGTGCAGTGATGTATCCAAGGACACACTGGTAATTAAATGGCAGTCAAAATTCAAAAGCAAGTTATCTACCTCCAAATCCAGCGTTGTTTCCATCGCACCCATTAAAACGGCTTTTCCGCAAGTTCTAACATCAGAGACAAATTACACTCCTCCCAAATCCAATATGTGGTTCAGTTTATTGTTAGTGTTTTGTGTGATGCTTGATAATGCAATCTTGTTCTCTAATTTTTTCATTGTCGATGTGCAGCATTTCAGTCTATTATGTGTTTAATGTTTCTAACAAAGCTTCCATGAAAAAAATGCATTTGAGTTAGAAACTACTGACCTGAATAAAACTGAAGACTCTCTCCTAGGCTAGGAGAGTGTTGCTGTACTACACACACACACACACACACACACACACACACACACACACACACACACACACACATTTGTTCCCTTGTTTCCCCATGGAAGATCTCCAGGCACCTATTAACACAGATGCAGTCGTCCCAAAGATATATACCTTCTTCCCTACCAGATACAGTGCCTGGAACATAATAAGAACCTTGTCAATCAACCTTTCTTTTCTTCTTCTTTTTACACACCTGTAAATCACTATCCTCCCCCTGCCCACGATACTACTGACATCCAAAATAAGTATATAGTTATTAACATTATATACCCAGAGAAGAACAAAAAAGCACTTTAGTGAGAGGGTTCAATTCCACCAATAATCAATGGTTACTAAAAGCACATTCTACACCTACAAGGGGCTGATACTGTGATGCTGGGGGAACAGAATATAGGCCTCAAGTTTCCACATCAGTAAAATGAAGGGGTTAGACTGAATGGCCTCTCATGTGCTTTTGAGCTCCAGATCTATGTATAACCTCCTGTACACAGGATGGGTACATTATACCTGATAAAGGCAATCTGAAGAGGGAGGGAAGGAGTGCCACACAGGGAGATCAGGGAATGCTAAGGTGGAGGTGTTAGGTGAACTAAAACCTAAAAGAAGATAAGGATTCTTAAAGGGGAAGACGAGAAGGTTGGGCCTCTTGCAAGGGATCACTCAAAGTCCAAGTATTCAGACAAGTTATTTAATAACAATATATTCAAATACCTGCAGGTAAAAGCATTCCAGGAAGATAACACTAGGCAAGCAGGATCCTTGGCGTCTCAGGGGCTCCCTGCTAAAGTCCTAAAAAAATCACTTTTATAGTCTTCTTGCCCAAATAGCCTGTGTCCCAAGTCAATCTATCTGAAAGCAAAGTTAACCCAAACTGCCCCAGGTGAGCAGTGCTCCTAGTAGTTCCAGTTGGTGGTATGGGAGTGTGTGTTTGGGGGATGTGGGGTGTGAATGGGAGGGTTTAACTCTTGAGTTCTCCTCATGTACCAGAGAGTTCATGCCATGCACATGGGGCTGAAGGTAAGAGATGGAATTTGTTGTCAAGGAGCACTGGTGCGGTCATTTGGCTGGGACATAGAGGGTACCTTCAGGAGTAATGTGAAATAAGGCTGGAAATATTAAGGGCCAGTCAGCCTGCAGAAGGCCTTGGGCTAAAGAATTTGTATTTTGTCCTACAGGACAGAAGGATCCACAAAAGACTTTGGAGTTCGAAGGTAACGCAGTGAGAGCTGGGCCTTTGAAAGAATATTTTGGCTGGGTGGAGAATGGATCAACGGGGAGAGAAAAGAAGGTAGGATCACCATGGTCCAGGTGAGAGAAGCTGTGAACCAGAAATAAGGTGATGTGCATGGAAAGAAAGGGATGATGGATGGCAGAGATATATAAAGTAGAATCAAAATGACTGAGCTGGTAGCCTACTGAGAGACTAGACAGCTGGAATAAAGTAGCAATTTGATGGCAAAGTGGTCCACTGATCCTAGGCCAAAAGATAACAAAGTTGTTTGAATGCTACCCCAAGAACATGGTAAATATCTGTGACACGATTTACTAGTGATGAAACTAAGTTTTTTCTTCCAAAGAATATATTTGTATTACAAAAATTAATATCAGAAATAAAGATTAATGAGAGAGACAGAGAAAAAGGATAGGTGTTTTTCAAACCCAAGTCTCTCAAGAGTAAAAAGAGAATTACTTATGAAACAGAAAGAAATGAAAGGTGGTCTTGTCTGCCAGAAATGTCTCCACTGGAGACTCACCCAAGAACACAGAACACCTTTTCTCAAATGCTGAGTTTAAAAACTTATGCTCTCCATGAATATTAGTCCTTAAGGCCATCAACCTTTCAGTAGTTTTCAAAATCTCTCTCAGGCCTTAAGGGCATGGAAAAGCTGTTTTCCATGGCATGATTTCAGCAACATGAAAGGCAAATGGTACTTTGGAGAGAAATGTAAAAAGAAACAGTAGAGAGCTGACAAAAGTCATCTAGATTTTTCTTTCTCTCCTTAAAAAAAAAAAAAAAAGGAAAATTGTTCCAAGGAGTAGAACATGGTCAGAAGGAAAAGGCACAGGTATGACAATATCACTTCTGTCCTCCAGAAACTCTGGTGGCTCACTACCCTCTAGAGCAAACATAAACTTCTGTTTGGTGTTTAAAACTCATCACATTTGGCTCCAACCCCCCTTTCCAGACTGATTTATCTTATCCATTAGTTTTCTTCCTTTCCTCTAGGGACCAGCCTTGTTTCTCACAGGAACCTTTGCATAGACTGTCCACCATATTTGGAATAGACCTCCCCCCCCCCCAACTCTGAGAATTCCAGGTTTCCTCTTGGTGAGCTCTTTCTTGATTTCCCCAGCCACTAGTGACTCTCCCTCCACCCCGACCCAAATCCCCACAAATTACCCTGTATTTACAGACATGTGTTTTATATTTACTTATATGGACAGAAGTTGTTTCTTCCATCAAATGTAAGTAAGCTCCTCTAGGGCAAGAACTATTATTCCATTTTTGTCTCTATATCTCCAGAACCAAGTACTGATGGACTGATTCAGTGAAAAGGGAATTAAAGATAAGGGGGAAGAGGTAGAAAGGAGCAGAGTCAGGGGAGCACACCTTACTGGCTAAAGTCATACAGTTGTTTCTGTTTAAGCTTTGCATCTTGATGATCACAGTGGCCAAATGAAGAGATCCTTATTTTGTACTACAGAACAAAAAAGTGGTTTTGGAAAATCCCAAGACATTTAAAAAGTATTCAAAAATACTTGGTGCTAGCTCCCTGTATCAAGCAAAATAAACACTACTTGAAGATGACACTCTCTAAAGAAACCAAAGCTGTTATTACATATATATATATATATATATATGTATATATATATATATATATATATATATATATATATATATATATATATATATATATATAGTTGTTGTTGTTTTTTTGAGGGGCAATTGGGGTTAAGTGACTTGCCCAGGGTCATACAGCTAGTAAGTGTTAAGTGTCTGAGGCCGGATTTGAACTCAGGTACTCCTGAATCCAGGGCCGGTGCTCTATCCACTGTGCCATCTAGCTGCCCCTTATATATATTTTTTAAGCCTAAGAAGGTCCAGTATCTTTGACTTCACTTAATATTCAATCTGTTATACTGAGTCAATGAACATAAATTACAAACCATGTTCCAAACGACAGATAAAAGTATATGCTGACAAAAAAATAATCTGGAGAGAATTCTTTCTTTTATGATTGATAATTATTAACCAGTTTTACTGGGTAATAGAAAAACTAAAGACACTGAATATATGATTCCAATTCCATGCTTTGTTTCCTTGTTTTTAAATAGGGACAACCTCAAAAATATTTCTTCTCAAATCATCCCTTATGGGGAGCAGTGGTGCAGATAACCGCCAAATCACAGCCTAATTTGTTCTCCTTGCCTCCATTTTCTTCCCTCTACAATCCATCCTCCCCATAAGGGCCCCACTGATGTCAGTAAAACAGAGATCTGAACATGCCCTACATCAGAAATCTTCAAGAACTCCCTATTATTTCTAGAGAAAATACAAAATCCTTAGCTTGGCATCCATAATCTGACTCTCAACTACCTTTCTAGTCTCATTTCCTATTACTCTCCTTCAAGCACTTTGTCAAATTGGCCTGTCAGCTGTTCCCCACTGAAGTCATTCTATCTCCAGCTTCCTGCCGGACTTTGCATAAGCTGCTCCCCCTTCCAATATCTGTAATGCAGTACCTTCTCCCTTCTCCCTGGCAGAATCCCTAACTTCTTTAAAACCACAATTTAGTTATCACCTCCTACCCAAGGCTTTCCTTAATCTCTCCCTCCCCCTTTCCCTGCTTATTAATGCTCACTCCCTCCTGAAATCACTTTGTATTACACACTTGTAATTGTACCAGTTGTGTACAGGATGCCCCCTATCAGTGGAATGTAAATTATTTGATGGCTGGGGCTGGTGTATTTTTTGCCTCTTTCCCCAAAGCCTAATGCAATGCCTTGTACACAGATGGTGCTCAACAAATATCTGTGATACTGAATTATATTTTATTTTATATTGCTTTATATGACAGCTTAGTATAGTGGATAGAGAGCTCCTTTTGGGGCCAGGATGACCTAGGTTCAATTCTGGCTTCTGATACATACTGGCCCTGCCCGCATGGTGCAAGCAACTTTCTTAATACTTTTAATTTGGAGAGAAGGTGCCCACCTACTTCATAGACGTTCCTCAGTGGGTGATCCTTACCCCCCACAAAAGCAAAGGTCGAGTGCACATTCCTTTATGTATATGCTTTCTTAAGATTTAACTTCCTAATGTTTTGTTCACAATAAAGGCAAAATCAAATCGTATTCTCTTCCATTACCCAACTGATGTTCATGACAACAATAGGGCTAACGATAATAACGATTAATTTTTATACAGTATTTATTTACTATATGCCTGGCACTCTCATTTGATCTCTACAACAACCCTAGGAAATGAGTGCTATTATCTCCACTTTACAACTGAGGCAAGCAGAGGTTAAGTGACTTGCCCAGGGTCAAGGATCGGGTTGGAACTCAGATCCTCCAGACTCCGGGCCAACAAACAAACAGGCTGGTAGCAAGCAGGAACAGATGGCCTAGGATTTTCAATTGTCATGTATCTCGCCCAGACTGTTCGGTTTCTGTCTGATTTCTCTGGGCTTCAGCACCGAACCTGTCACGGGGCAGGCGTTCGGGACGTGTTGGCTGAAGTGACAATCTGTGGTTAGAGTCAGAGGGCATGTGACAATTTCACCAGCGGCAACATGGAAATTAATGTTTATCGCATGGCTTTCGAGTTTCCTAAGTGTTGGCCTGCTACCCTAATGACGGACATAAGGCCTTTTGCTCTTTAACAACCTTGAGAGGGTGGGGGTTAATGATCATTTCCATTTTACGCCCAAGGACACAAATTCAAAGGCAAAGCGTTTCTTGCCCGAGCTCCCAGCCCCGACATTCGAACCCAGCTCTCTCCCGGCTCCCGCCCCAGCGCTCTTTTCACTAGCCCACACTGCTTCGCACGGACATGGGGGTTTCTCTGTGGGCCCCTGCTTCTGGATCTGGATGGGCTTATCGAAGCCGGTTCTTGTTTCAATCTAGGCGCCCCTCAGGCGTGTGAGACAGAGGACCTTCTCTCCCTGACTCTGCACTTGGACGCGAAGCTGGGCCTCAGTTTATAATCCTCCCCGACCCCACGAGACCCCCGGTTTCAGCCATACCCCACTACAACGAACACGTTATAAGAAAACACTAACCAATTTAACAGGTCCCGGCCTTCCTCATCTGTACGTCACGTCCTCCGGAAGTCCCGCTCCCTCATTTCCTCCTCCCCATCCAGTGTCTATGGCTACGCGTCCAGCTCCGAGGGCAAAAAAAAGCTCGTCAGGCCCCGTCTGCGCGTGCGCCCGAGAAGAGGAGTGGAAAAACGGAAGACCAAAGCTGGCGCGCTAGAAGGGACGCTGGCAAAAAGCCCGGATGGGCGTCCTGCGGCGCCTGGACGTCTCGGAGGGCCGAATTTGGCGCCTGCGCGATAAAACAATCATAGTCGGCTCCCAGATCTCCAGAAGTCGGGCTGGGCAGCCTGGGGTGGGGTTGCGCGGGAGCTCGGGTGCTGTTTCCGTGGCTCTTTGGAACGAATCGAAATAGTGGCCCTTTCTAGGCCTCAATATCATTCTCCCCCGCCTCCCCCCGCCCCCAACCCTTTCCCTTATATCCATCAGCATCATCCTCAGCAAGAGCAGCATCTCCATCGGCTTCATCGATGAGAATCACAAGTATAGCGCTCTAAAATCTGCAAAGCGCTTTGCGCTCATTTAACCCTCACGACAGACCTGTGAGGTGGGCAGCGCCGGTTGATCTGACATTCTGAGGGTATTCATCTCCTTTAACACTTTTGGAAACCGAGGCACTAAGCAGAAGCCAAATGACTGGCTCCCTCAGGGTACCCCCTGATCTTTGCTCCGCCCCTTGCCTGCCAGCCCCTGCTCCAGAGGTTGTTGATTCAGCTCCTTCAAACTCCTCTCCTCCTTTCTCAATCCCACCAGCCAGTCACGCTCCCCCGGGCACTCTTTAGCATCATCATCATCACCGTCGTCATCAGCGCCATCAAAAGTGCTTATTAAAGGCTTACTTACAGTGAGCTTGGGTTCCTCCCCATCTTCCCGTCTCCCGGCCCCAGCAACATCAATCAGCAGTCATTGGCTTGGGAACCGCGTGGGAGCCAATGAAACTGGTGCCTTGGAGGTTCCAGCACCAGCCGGAAATGTGGATGTTAGAGATGGACACATTAGCTCAAAGGAGAAGTGTGATATTGATTAGCTGCTTGTGGTCTCTGGCTACAGACCCAGCTCCAACATTCACTTTCTCTCATCCATCAGCTGTAGTGGAAAGGGGAGTGGATTTGGAATCCGAGGGCTTGGGTTTTGAGCTTTTATAATTAATATTTGGGTGACCTTGGGAAAGTCCCAACCTCTCTGGGCCTCAGTTTTTTCTCGTCTATAAAATTAAGAGGTTAGCACCTTTGGAAGTGGCTGATAAGGGAAGCTGCTTTTTGTTTGACTATACTTCTTTGTTACATGGGTTTTGTTTTGTTTTACTTTATTTTATTTTATTTTTTTTTGGTGAGGCAATTGGGGTTAAGTGACTTGCCTAGATTCACACAGCTAGTAAGTGTTAAGTGTCTGAGGCCCGATTTGAACTCAGGTCCTCCTGACTCCAGGGACGGTGCTCTATCCACTGCGCCACCTAGCTGCCCCGTTGTTTTGTTTTTTTAATGGGAGAGGAAAGAAAATAGATTTTTGTTAATAAAAAATACATTAAGGATTAGGGATAGATGCTCTCTCAAGCATTTTTTCTGCTCTAAATCCTAAATACCTATTTTTTTTCTCTTTCACAGCTCCTTCCTTCCATCTATTCATTTTCTTTGTGATTGTTTTGTTTCAGTAAAGTGTTTGGTGATCATGAATATTACCTATACATTTTTCTGTATGTATAATACCTTCTATAGCTTACCATAATATTCAGAGAAGCTGATAGGCATGATGTCATCCACATGAGGAAACTGAGGTTGAGGGAGGTTCAATTACTTGTTTGTAAATCACAGAGTTACTGGCAGAGCTAGAACTACTGCTGCTGCTGCTGCTAAAGCTACAGCTACAGCTACTGCTAAAACTACTGCTACTTCTAGCTAGCTATCGTGTATAACACTTAACATAAGAAAACTAAGACATAGAGAGGTTTGCCTTAGGCCAGATTTCAATTCAGTTCTAGCCTGACTGGGAGTCCATCACCAAAGCTGCCTTATAATAGGATGGGAATTTTAATTTCTTGTTTAGAACTTGAGCCACCCTCGGGGCCAAAAATGTTAACTTAGTTTTAGAGCACTTTGTCAAAGTCTCTCCAGTGATAGTTTAAAATACCTTTTTGGCTACTTGGATACATTTTTGAAATGCTAATGATAGCTATGCCAAACAATGATAAATCACATTGATCTTTGGTTGCTCCCACTTTCTTCTTAATGGCTGCTTTTTATGTCTTCACAATTTCATTAATTTTTCCTTTAGACTTTTAGGTCTTAGGATCATATCAATGAATACCTTTGAAATTCTGGCACTGCCATTACTATACAAATCTGAATACATATTGATCTTTTTTCAACCTTTTACTTCAAAAGTATGGTTAACAGATAAGCAAGGTTTGAGCATGTTTTCTAGACCAGAGGGTTGAAGTAAGGGAGGGATCAATCAAAGTATATAGTGCTTTATAATCTTCAAAGGATAACTAATAGAACATTTTAAAGAACATGTTTGTCTGGGAAGAAGAGATACTTAAGAAGACACAACCCAAGACCTTTGTAGAGATTAGTGTGGGATGGGTTTGGGAAGGATCCACAAATTTGGAACATTGCAAATATCAGATTTTTTTTTCCATTGATTGAGAGAAAAGTTTATTTCTCTCATATTAATAAACAATTACTATTGGGGAGATCCAGGATTTTTTCCCTTCCTATTTCCTCATTTTCTTCTAGGTCAAATCAACCCCTGAAGAATAGGGTTGATAATGAGATGAGAACTCCTCAATCTTGTTCATACCCCCACTCAACTGGAGAAGCCCATAGTGTTCTGCTCAGGCTTGGGGTGGGGTGGGGTGGAGGGAAGAATAAGATTCTTTGTCTAGATTGCCTGGGGCTGGGGATGATCTGGAAGTAAGAGTGACACAATCAAAGTCATGTCTCCCAAGTCTCTCATTAGAATATGTCCATTTCTTACTATAATATTCCTTCTTCTCATTGATTGTTAACCAATCAGAGTTGATTTCCCAACCAAAGTTGATTATCAGGAACACCCACACTTCCAAGGGCCTCCATGATCCCTCTTTGGTTTATGAGAGACAGCCAAATGACCATTCTTTTAACACTGCTACTACTTTGGTGTAGGCCTTCATCATCTCATTCCCGAACTATCAAAATATTTTTCTGGTTGGCCTCCTTGCCTCAAGACTCTTTTCACTCCACTCGGCTGTCTAATTGATCTTCCTAAAGTATCAGTCTGACTATGATTTCCAAGATTAAATATAAAAATCCTCTGTTTGGTTTTTAAAGGCTTTCATAACCTAGCCCATATCTTTCCAGACTCCTCATACATTATCACCTCTATGTTCTCTACTGGCACATTTGTTATTGTTGTTAAGTCGTTTGGGGTTGCATCTTACTTTTTATGACTCCATGTGGAGTTTTCTTGGCAGAGATAATGGAGTGAGGCAAATAGGGTTAAGTGACTTGCCCAGGTCACATAGATAGTAAGTTTCTAAGGCCAGATTTGATCTCAGGAAGAGAAGTCTTCCAGACTCCAGACCCAGCACTCTATCCACTGTGCCACCTAGCTGTCCTCTTCTAAGTGCATGTGGACATTAATCTCCCCACTCCTTCCTCCTCCTCCACTACTCCAGCAAAAGTAACAGAAGTTGTAGTTGGTTGTTGTACCAGTGTAAATATTTGGTGGCATTGAAACTATGTCAGAAATATCCCAGTAATATCAGTCATTGGGGAAACATTTCCCAGAGGTTGTAGCAACCAGTATCCATTGAGAGCCCCTTCTACAGCTTCATTGCATATATACAGAGGGTCTGATCATGAGTTACCCAGTCAAGGTTGACACCTCTTTTGAAGATGTCTCCCTATATAAAGTATAAATATCTCTATTAATGCTGTATTTGAGACTTTGTGTTCTGATAGGGGCATTACTGTTCCACTGACACCATATTGAGGATGTTTGATTGAGCCATGACTGACGTTCATCTGAGTTTTACCCTTGGATGTGGCTTTTAAGGAGTAAATACACATGTGAAAAGAATGGAGAGAAAGAGACCTGAGAGACATAAAAGAGAAGGACTACAGAACTCAGATTCAGTTCTATGGATGGAAATCTATGCATCTGTAAGAAATCTCCAGGGAATCATTTGGCTGCAGAAAGAGCAGTGATGAAACAACAGAAGAATTCCTGGGCCAGCCCTTCTGCAGAGAAGTTCATCATAAATGCTGAGATCTGGGAATAAGGAAAAGAATTCTAGGACAAGCAGGATATAGAGCCAAGGAGAGACAAGGGACACAGCCAAGATGTGGAGGAGAAAATAGGAATCATGCCCTTCATTAGTGCTTGAATTATGTGTGGAAAGGGACCCCAAGTGCTTTCCCCATTTAGGGAAGGAGCTTCAACTAGCTGGTGGTACTCAAAGTCTGAAGGGTTTTACAGGTGGGAAAGGGGTATATTCTCTGTACAAAATGCTTTCTCCTTTTTGGGGCTAGAGAGGAAGAAAAGTAGTCTTGACTGTTTATGGGGCTCCACTACAAGTCCTTTGTGTTTTACATTTGTTTGGGTGTAAAATAAAACTTATCATTGTATTCATTGTATTGTTATCATGCATACTTGCATGGGAATTGAGGGTCTTTTCACTGTTTCTGTAAAGATCTACAATAGAGCTATATTCTGATGCCCCCAGAGGAGACCCTGGTTGGGAGGTGTGATCCAAAGAGAGTGATTTGGGAGGTCTGCTTTCCCTTGCAAGTCTAGAGCAGGGCTCTGGGCCATGGGCTACATCTGTATGCAAAAATAAAGGGGGCAGACTTGGCTTTTGTTTCAGTAGTTGTATAAAGAGGTAACTGAATTGATTACTAGGTCTAATAACAAGATTTATTTAGCAGCTTAAAGTTTATAAAGTACTTTATCTACAATGACCCCATGAAGGAAGTAGGGAAAGCAGTATTATCCCTGTTTTATATTGTGCTATGGATGAACTAGGAGGGGGGAAATGGTTTGCTTGTGTTCACAAAACTGTGACTCCACATCTAGACCTGGGCTTATTATGTTATAATGTCTCTTTAGGGAAGACTTCACAGAGAGACTGAATGGAAGCAATTCAGTCTAATGATAATGATGATGATGATAATAATAACAATAATAATAATAAGCAGCATTTATATAACACTTTGTTTGCAAAAGTGCCTCATACATCTCTTTTGTTTGTTTTTGTGTTGTTGTTTTTTTCAGGGCAATGAGGGTTAAGTGACTTTCCCAGGGTCACACAGCTAGTGTCAAGGGTCTGAAACTGGATTTGAACTCAGGCCCTCCTGAATCCAAGGCCAGTGCTTTATCCATTGTGCCACTTAGCTGCCCCCCATACATCTTGTATCATTTGATCTTCACAACAATCCTGGGAGGTAGGTGCTATTATTATCCAGTATACAGATGGGAAAATTGAGGCTGAGAGAGGCCATGTAACTTGCCCAAGGTCCCACAGCTAGTAAATGTCTATGGTAGGATTTGAACTCAGATCTACCTGACCACAGGTGTAGCACTTTATATCCTGGTCCACCTGCCTGTTTCTAATTTACTGGAGGAGAGCAAAGAAGTTACTCTGGGCATAAGTGGCACCTGAGCAAATGGTCAGAGCTGAGAGACACAAGGTCCTATAGTTGGGGGATAGTGAGTGCTGCTGTGAAATATTCAGTGATTCTAGTGTTTGAAAAGAATTATAGAAAATTAATTTGATTTTAAAGAGAACAGAATGGTTTGGCAACCATTCTGATTTCCTCTAATGTCTTCTCTAACATAAAAGTTGTCAGTTTTTAATGAAAAACCACTGGGGTGGAAGACAAAATGACTATTTTGGCAAACTAAGTTCAATTGTTGCTAAGGAAGAAAAATTATTAGGAGGCCCCTGATGATTCAGGGAAAGCTTTGCAAAACATTCAGTGTAAGATATATTCTACTGAAATATACAATAATGGATTTACTACCTCTGTGACGATGGATAAGTCAAATGGCCTCTTTGCATGTCAACTTTGTCAACCATTATATAAAATGAGGGTGTTGGATTAGATGACCTTTAAGGTCCCTTCCAGTTCTAAGTCTTTCTTTGAGTTATAACTAGGGGAACCCTAAATCAAGGTTAGAAGCAAGGAATAGAAGATAAAGACCTCTTGGGAATTAAGGTTCTAATTCTTGAAAATAATAAAGATATTAGTAACATTATATAGGGTTAAAGAAAAGGAAAAACAAGAATTCTGCGTTATAAAACATTTCTCTATCTCTGGTCTGTACAATCTTACTGGTTTGAACTGGCTTTATGTAGTATATAGAAACATGCTCCTTTCAGATTATAGGGTTTTATATCTAGGGTGTATGTGTGTGTGTAATGAAACTAGGTGGAGAAATATATAAGTGACAGACCATCAGATTTTCTGTAGTCAGAAGGGAGTGGTATGGGAATGGGGGAAAGGAGTATCTGATATAGGAAGTCTAGGGAGTCTGGCTACCAGCCTGAGGAATTCTACTTGGAATGAAGGGGTTACCACAATAGAGATAAGGGGGAGAAGGTCATATCCTGCTGGAGAACAGGAGCAGAGGGAAAAGCAAATTTTCTAAATCAATAAAAATTCTTTGCCAACACATTCAGGCTGTCTTGATATTCATCTGTGCACTCCAGCCAAGTAGGGCACAAGGGGAATGATGAACATTTGCTTCACCAAACTGTAAGGCTACGTCCAATATTAAATACTGTAATACAATCCTGTGCTTACATCACTGACCACTCTCTCTCTTGCCCACTCATACTCTCTTACCCACCTAATCCTCCTTTCTCACTTAGAATCTATCTTCTTCCTCTTATCTATTCATTCATTATCTTTTCTAGTTACAAACCACTCACTTTTTACAATCATAAAAGCAGAGAACATTAGCAATAAAAGGGACTTTAGAGACCACCTATTCCCAACCCTTATTTTATAGGTAAGGAAACTAAAATCCAGAGAGACTGAGTAATTTGAGTAATATGATCTACAGTCATACATCAATCTATTCTACATTTTTGACTGTTGATATTTACATATATGCCACCATGAATGAATTCCAGCTTGATCGCTCAATCTTTGTGTATATATTGTATATACTGTTGAGGGCAGGGCCTGTTCAGTTTTTTGTCTTTGCATCCTTATCACTTAATTCAGTGCTTCGTGCAATTAGACATTTAATAAATATTAGTAGAATTTAATTGTATGCCTTTGTTTATATGGGTATGTTATCTGTACCATGTTGCTTATGTATTATTATGTTCAAATGTTATCATTTGTAGGTGTTTGATGTCTGTGGGTGTTAGAGTGTATGTATCTGAGTTTAAGTATTGTATCACAGATGTTCCAGATTTATGAATACAGAAACTGAATTGTATGTGTAAATGTTATTATTTATAGGGGAGATGATGTCTGTGGGTGTTAAAGTGTATGTATCTGAGTTTAAGTACATATCACAGATGTTCCAGATTTATGAATATAGAACCAATATGGCATGCTAAGATTTGCAAAGTGTTTTACAAATATTATTTCATTTACTTCTCAGAACAACCCTATGGAGTAGGCAATATTAGTATCTCCATTTTACAGATAAGGAAGCTGAGGCAAATGGGGTTAAGCGACTTGCCCAGGGTCACACAGCTAGTGTCTGTGTTCAGATTTGAACTCAGGCCAGCTCCCTATCAGCTGTACCACCTAATTGCCTTTTTATACTATTTATATACTACTACTGACATACCTATGGCTGATAGGGTTCTCAGTGTCACTACCTGGGAACTTGTCCTATTGCCACTCAAGGTTTCATATCTATCTGTCCCTGCCCCCACCCTGATTCCAAGAGAGATCACAACCACCTTAACAGTCCTCAGCCATCTTGCTATCCAACTTCCCAACCTACTAAATTCTTAACCCCTGGAGTCATTGTGATTTGCAAAGATTTCTTGCTTACATATACATATATATACATATATATGTATCCATTTCATATGTATTTATATATCTATAGCCATATGTATATCTACATATGCATATATCTATGTATAAATGCATATACATACACACATGAATCTGTGATCTTGTTGACATGGCTCCTCCTTCATGAGGTACATTTGCTAATTCAGCCATACTTTTACATCCTGTTCATGTCCTCCTAAAGTCCTCAATAGGGAAGCCACCCAAGGAATCAGGAGTCTATACTCTAGTTCTTTTATTTTTTAAGTTTTTCTATTTTTTGTTGTTGTTTTATGTTACTAACATTTATTGATTGCTTCTATTTTGTGACAGGTCTCTTGAAACAAATTAAAACAGTTAAGTAAAACTAATAATACAGTGACCTCACTGAAATACAATGACCTAATAAAATGGACGTTTCACATCTGTAGAACTACCTCCCAACACCTCTCTCTATTTTGTTTTATTGTCAGAAATCTGTTTTTTCTCCCTTTCCCCCATTCCCATTGGGGGTGTGGGAAAGAAAACTAAATTTCTCTTAACAAATATGTATAGTCAAGCAAAACAAATCCAATGGATATATGTATGTATGCATATATATATATATATATATACAAATGCACATGTATACACATGTATGTCTCATTCTACACTAAAAATCTGTCATATTTTTGTTTTATATTCACTTTTCTGGAACCAATGTTCACTGTATCGATCATAGTTCTTATAGCTTTCAAAGTTGTTTATTACAATGTTGTTATATAAATTATTCTCTTCTGCTCACTTCATTTTTCATCAGTTTATACAAGTCCTAAAAGTTGTTCATATTTATAATATTTATGTTATAGAAATTGTTCTTCTGGTTCTACTTACCTCACTCTATATTATTTCATATAAGTCTTTCCATGGCTTAAAAAAGCCTAACTCATCTATTTCCTCATTTTTTTACAGCACAATAATTGTTGTTCAGTCGTTTTAGTTACCTGCAACTCTCTTCGTGACCTTATTTGGGATTTTCTTGGCAAAGATACTGGAGTGGTTTGCTATTTCCTTCTCAGCTCATTTTACAGATAAGAAACTGAGGCAAACAGGGTTAAATGACTTGCCCAAGGTCATGTGGCTACTAAGTGTATGAAGTTAGATTTGAACTCAGAAAGATGAGTCTTCCTGACTTTAGGGCCAGCACTCTATCCACTATACCAACTAGCTGCCCATTTATTACAACCTATTCAGACTTTCCAGTTGTTGGACATTCTTTTAAGTCCAAGTGTTTTGCCATCACCAAAATATCTTCTATAAACATTTTTGTACCTAATTGTGTATGATGGAGCACACTAACTGGTTATCCTTTGCCCTTGTTACATGACTGGCTCACTTCTTTTTCCTCCAGTACATCTCTCTGATGACATTCTTCATTCTGCTTCTCAACAATTTAAAGTTTTTAATTTATTTTTTAAATTTTAATATCTGTTTTAAAGGATATTATTTTAAGGAATAATCTTATTTCCATTGATTTTCATAATATCACATTCCAACCTTTGTTTTTATTTCTCATAAATGAGGATTTTTCACTGGGGAATGAAATACTTTTTCTTGGTTGCCTACAATATTTGTTGTTATATATTGCATTTTTGAATTTGACCACAATGTATCTTGGTAAGTTAAACTTGTAATTTCACTCTATCAGTGTCCTGTGGATTCTATTTATAAGAATTTTGATTTTTGTTCCTATTCTTCCTGTACTGTTCTCTAAAGTATGCCATTCAGTTTAGTTGTTTCATTGTGTTTATCTGGAAGACCTCTAATTCTTTTTTTTTTCCAGGTTAGGCTCTTTTAATTTTTCATAAGTCAGGCTGTTGAAGTAGGAACCAGGAGAAAACATTTGCTTTTATTCTTCACAGCCAAAAGAAGGGATAAAAACAAAACAAGAAACCACTACAGATATTTGTAGGGGAAAATGGTTTTGTATATGGGATATAATATTATAAACCCAAGGTAACTAATAGACAAAAAAGTTAACTTCCACATCTACCACTCATCTCCCAAAAATATTTATATGGAACATCCATCCAGTTAGAACCATAATGTTCTGTCTCTTGAAATGTCATCTAGGTTTTTCCAAGAAGACCTCTGAACTGCATGTTTGTCTTGAAATGTCCTCAGAAAGCTCTGTCAATTATTAGACAATAGTATAAACCCTCCAGAATCCATTCAAATAGCAGGTGAAAAGAGAACAGGGGAAGAGCTATTCAAACTTCATTTTCTTTCCTTTTGGCTTGTTGTGTTCTCCTGAGCATTCTCAGAAACCAACCTGACTCTCAATTTCCTTGGCCTCTGCCAGCAGAACTCCTTTAGCCTCCTGTACTGGCTCCTTAGGCACCTAAGCCTCCATGATCACCACTTCCATGACTGTGTTGGGGTCTCCAAAGCCACTGGGCTTGGCCCGGTCCAGAGTTATTTTGTTTCTATTGATCTCCTTATTTTTCATAGTCTCTTTAATAACTTTAGTATCTTCTGGGTTGACAAAACAAACAAACAAGCAAAAAACCCCAATAAGAACAAAACAAAACAGAAAACAATCTTTAGATAGCCCTGTCTTCCTGTCTAAGTATCCTAGCACCAACAGAGTTGTGAAATGAATCTTTCAGTGTTTCTTTTGTCGTGCCTTCTGACAGACCTTTGACAAAGTTTTGTAGGACTTTCTCCTTCATTCTATGTTAGTTGTCTTATGTCCCTTTAACTCCAACCTAATAGCTCTGCCTTCAATTTCTATATTGTTATAAGAATTCAAAGTGTCTTTTGCATCTTTTGCAGAAGGAAATTCAATGAATGCACATCCTTTAGGTCGGGCTTGGTTGTTTTGGGTCAAGCTGATGGATGTTGTCTTCTTCTTTTTTTTTTTTTTTGGTGGGGCAATGAGGGTTAAGTGACACAGCTAGTAAGTGTCAAGTGTCTGAGACTAGATTTGAACTCAGGTCCTCCTGAATCCAGGGCCATTGCTTTATCCACTGCACCACCTAGCTGCCCCAATTTTATCTTCTTAAAGACTTCCTAGAGACTCTCTTCAGTAGTGCTGTAGGTGGGGTTATTCAGCACCAGTTTCTTTTAGTCTGAGGTTTTCTATTATTCCTGCTCCATGAGATAGTCTTCCTACCTTTTGAATTATCTTGTCCTTGACTTTACCACCTTGTGTAGTCCAGAATGATCTCCTGACTATCAACCCTGGTTCTTGTTTTTCTTCCAAGGCCTCATTCATACCTGCTTCTGTCTTATATTCAATGCAGACAATTCCTTTAGGTGACTCATCCTTGGTGCAGATCAGTCTAAACTCAATAGCATCTTCAAACACTTCTTTGAGTTCCTTCTGAGTTACTGTATAAGGCAGATTCTTGATGAAGATTGTCCTTGTAGCTTGATCTTTTTTGTTTGCTTTTGCCTTTTCCAGTTTCATTTCAGAACCAATAAATTTGGAGCTATTGAGTTTCAGTCTTTTCCATGTCTTCAGCTTATTCAAAGTCCACATAGCCACACTTCCTGGTGGTGCCAATGTGGACATCTACAATTGCAAGGTCCTTTTTCCCCCTAAGGAAGTCTCTGATGCTAGTTTTTAGCTCAGAAGTGGTTTCATTGAAGTTTAGGTTACCAACAAAGATATTGACATTTGTAGATGCTTCAGCTTTCAATTTTTGTTTCTTGACTTTGGTGATTTTCTGTTTGCCCATTTCCTTTTTCCTCCTTCCATCCTCCTCTGATTCCTTGGCTTTCCTGGCTTTTCAGGGGCAGCTTTCATAGAAGCAGCCTTCCTTTTGGAAGGTATGATATCCTTAGCTTCTTCAGAGTCATCCTCATCTTCTTCATCCTCATTGCTATCATCTTCCTCATCTTCAGAGTCTTGTTTGTCTGGAGCAGTTCCCATTTTTGTGCTTATGGGTGGCTCAAATTATTCATCCTCTTCATCTTCACTGTCCTCTTTTTTCTTCTTCCTTTTTCCCCTTTTGGTGGAGGCTGCTGCATTAGCTGCTGCTTTAGTTGGAGTGGCATCCTTCTTGCCCAGGGTGATGGCAGTTTTAACTGGGGTAGTCATTTTCTTGGCAGGGGCCACAGCTGGCTTCTAACCAGAAGGCATGTTCGGTTTCTTGGCAGGTGTTGGTTGGTGATACCTTCTTTGCTGATATAGTCATAACCTTCTTGCCCTTCTTCTGACTCCATGGCCAGTGCTCTATCCACTGCACCACCTAGCTGCCCCTCTTTACTAGTTTTAATGGATTATGTTATGCCTAAAAATGAGCCTTTATTTCAAGGAGAAGCTTGGGTCATAGGATCATGGACTTAATCCTAGAAAATATGTTAGAGGTTATTTAGAATAACTTTTTTTTTTGAGACAAGGACATTGAGGCCCAGAGAGGTTAAATGACTTGTCCAAGGTTATGCAGGTTTCAAGCAGCAGAACTGGGATTCAAATCAATGGGCAGAAGGACTTATGATGAAAAATGCTATCCATCGCCAGAGAAAGGACTGATTGAACCTGAATGCAGATCAAAGCATACATTTAAAAACTTTATTTCTCTGTCTCTCAGTTGTATTCTCTTTTGCAACATGGCTAATATGCAAAGATGTTTTGCATGATTGCACATGTTTAATTTATATCAAAGTACTTGAAGGAAGGTCAAGGGGAAGGAGGGAGGGAATTTGGAGCTAAAACATTATGAAAAAATGTTTAAAATTGTTTTTACATGTAATTGAGAAAAAAACAAATAAAAACATTCTTTAAGTCAATGGGCAATTTCCCAAAGGTAGTTCAGCCGGCAATCAGTTGACATCAACGTGTTCTTGGTGTATTTGCTTTTTTAATGTGTGCCATTGCCACATTGGATCCTTCTGTGTTCCCCTTGATGCTTATTCTCTAGTCATGTGTTCCTTATTTGTTCATTTGTGTTGTTTTGTTATATACATTGTTTACATGTGTGCCCTTCCAAAAATATTCTCTAGGTATATCTACTCTTTCCAATGAGGGAATGTATGTATATATTTGTAGGAGAATATGTTCCAGGTAATGGGGGAAATATTCTATTGTGATTTTCTTATTGTTATATTTCATTAAATAACTTTTCTTTGAAATAATTGTTTTCTTTTAGTAACAAATTAGTAGAAATAAACCTATGGATGGAGGCTTGTGAGCTATGGTTTTAAGTAGATATAGACTTACAGAGTCTATGCCTTGAAGTTCAATGCCTTGTAGCTGAAGAAGATTTTCTGAGGGCTCCCTGTGTGAGAGTGGGTGTGTCAGATGTATATCACAAAATGTTCTTCCATTTGGACTCTGTTCTAGACAACCCCACGATGATGACAAACATCTTTGGCAAGCATAGATCTTTCAATCTTATGCCTGACTTGATATTTACAATAAGAGGCTCACTGTAAAAGTTATTTCTATTTTAACATCTTTCAAGGAATCTTTTAGGATTTTGACATGTGCATAGGAAACACATTGTTGGAGGAGAGTTTTTTATGGAGTTCTGTGTCTCTACCAAATCAAATACTTTTTATAGTCATCATACAATATGCACAGTAGGATACTGTATTTTTTATACTTTTCAGTCAATTTTGTGACTCTAAAGATGTGACTCACTTTGGAATACTGTTTGCAAAAATCTGCTGCCTCCTTTCTCATACTTCAATCAGGGATGTCCTTTGCATATATGCAGATTATATTCATAAGGATTTCATAGAGTTGGGGGAATAAGTATATGGGTCAGTAGTCATTGATAGTTTTGGCCACTTTTTTGAGTTATAATAACCATTGACTTCTTAGAGAAAAGATCAAAATGAATATAAAACCAAGAAAAAGAATAAAAGTGAAAAAATGATATCATATGAAATTAAAACGACTCTAACCTGACCTAGCCTGATAGTGGCTATTGACACTAAAAAAATGGGAAATAAAGAAATGTATATTGAATCAGATTATAACCATTTTAAGGGACTTTAACTTATATAAATGAATTTTCATAAGAAGAAGAAGCAGTATGGCATAGTAAATAGAGTCTTGGAGTAAGAAAAACCTTGGTTGCAAGTCCTATTCCTGACACAAGCTTTTTGAGTAAAACTGAATGATACATAGAGCTCCATCTTGGATAGACATTGCTAATGGACAGCAAGGTGCATAGTACTAGGCAGCTCTAAGTTTCAGATCTTGATCTGTGGAAGGAGTATTTTGCACATGTGAAATCACAGACACAGGTCAAAATTACAAACAAACAACACTGCCAACATTAAGACTGAAAGAATCCCCAAACTACTTCAGTTATTACTCAGTTCCTTACAAAGCAGACAGGCTTAGCAGTCAAGGGCAATACCAGTTTTGAATGTAAATTTGTTTTCAAAATTTTGCAGAAAAAAAGATGGTGGAAGATCATGAACAACACAATCTTCTAAAAGAGGAAGAATTAGTGGAAAAACAAGTTTGAAGAAATCTCAGAGACATACCTAACTAAATCCCATAATCCCAAGGGCATTTAAGGATGAAAATGGAAGGAAGGGAAAGGAGAAGAAAAATGGAAAAAGATCTATGAACACTTTTTATAACAACCTTTTTCTCCATCAAGGAAAGTGAAATCACCACATTTGGACTCTAACTTCAGAGCTTTGGATGTGTTGCATAGAGAAGTGGAAATGACATGGAATGAAACAAATATGGGAAAAGCAACTAGATGAGACTAACATATATGGAGGAAGCTGGAATCAACTTAGTTTTGAGTTTGTTAAGATAATTATTCTTAAGACATGTGAAAAGAGAGATATCTAGGATCTTATTATTTTTTAAAATGATGACTGAGTGAATATTAATAACAAACCATATGCCTACTTTCCTATCCCTATAAATTTTTAATGAGAGGAGTCTAAACATGTATCAAGGACATTTTTGATGAAGGTATGAAATGGGAATAGACAGATTTTTGCAAAAGGTATTCTGTACCAGACTATAATATTTACCGTCATAGTATTGCAGAGAACTCTAGAGAATATAAGATCCCATTGTGTTTGTTTATTGACTAGACACATATATACATAATATTGGTCTGTTAGAGAAAACACAACCTAATGGGTTTCCTATAACAAGATGTCTTATAAGCATCTATCAAAATTAAATGTGATTTCTTAAAAAAGGAAACAATGGAAATAATATTTCTTGATGGCCTTTTGGTTATTAATGCTTGCAAGTGGTATCTGTCACCATCATGGAGAATTTCTCAACAGAAGAGAGACCTTTCACTTGAGGTTCTTCAGATCCTCCTGTTTTTGAATGATATTGTGCCAATCAATTGCATGGAGCCATGGAACATCAAAGAGCCTCCTAAATGATAATAATCAAAAGAGTTTGGACTATCTTCACAAGAAAAGCTTAGTCAATGAAGAATGTCCATTTTTCAGACTATGATATGACATTAGACCATTTATGATACATAGAGCTCAAATATAACCATGCGGATCTTGGATAGACATTACTAATGGACAGTAAGCTGGGCCCAGAATTCAAGAGGAGGAGAGTAGGTTCTTATGGTGACCTCAAACTTTTCTCTGAAACAAAGGCCCATTTTAAAAACTCTAATATTTTTCTAATAATATTGTATGATTGTGGGTCAGGGGCTATTATAATCTCTAAAACTCAAAGTTGAAAATCATCTACAGTACAATAAAGAATATATATGGTAGGTGTGATCAGGCTGTACTATTTTTTTTGGTGGGGCAATGAGCATTAAGTGACTTGGGTCACACAGCTAGTAAGTGTCAAGCGTCTGAGGCTAGATTTGAACTCAGGTCATCCTGACTCCAGGGTCAGTGCTTTATCCACTGCACCACCAAGCTACCCCTGTAACATATTTTAAATGAGTAATTATATAGGAGAAACAGTATAAAAGATGCCATCCTAGAAAAGTGTCTCCAGAAAAAAAGATACAGTTACATGATGGATAGCTTATAGATGACCCATATTCTTCATAGACATTCATACAGTGTAAAGAGAAAAAGAAAAGGTGTCCTAAACACATTGGATGGCCCTTTGGTCAACTTACAGAAGGACATAGGCAAGAGTCACACAAGATAGGTAAACAGATATAGACTGTGATCTGCATCCCTAGAGGAAGCATTTACACGGATGAGATCATACATCCAGTGGAATATTGGAATAATTTTTTTCCCCTAAAGCATTCAGCATCTTCTTCTGAGATACCGTAAGAATCAATCCCTCAATAACCTCAAAATCAAGTCACATCTAGCATCAACCTCCTCTTCGTATGCTCCATCTTCTCCAGCTCTTCTTTCCATCTTTATTTTCTTTCATGACATTTCTATTTCCTTAGGCAGCACATTTGGGACTATTATGTTAGGGTTTAAATGTGATAGTACTTCTGTCATTGATGGAGATGAGTTTGTCATAAAATTCTTTGCAATTTTTGTAAAATCTTTTCCAATTTTTGTTTGTTGTCTTCATTCCACTTTCATCCTTAAATGCCCTTGGGATCATTCAACTTAGTTTGTTATCTCTACTTTAAAAAAATTGTTTTTCCTTCCATTGCCTTTTTTTCTTCTGTTTTATGAGGTAACATCGCTCATAATCTTCAACCACCCTTCCATGTAAGGTTTTATAAAATAAGTTTATAGTCTAAACTGGAATGACTTAGGCTGGCATATGTAGCTTTGTAAGGAGATGAAGTATTTCTGGGTTGAAGCACTTTCTAGGCTCTTATTGATCTCTTGCAGCTTTAAAATCTTTTGATTCTGAGACTGAGGTCTAGAGAAGTTTAAATGACTTAATGAAGACCACATCAATAGTAGAAATGATACACAAACATAGTGCTCTTTTTACCTCTCTGTGATTCCTTCCTCACCCCAAACTCAATAATGTCCTACTCTAATGCCTCATCATAGCATTGAGGGGAACCAGAGTTTTGGAAGTCTATGATAGGGGAGCAGAAGTTTTGACAAATTATTCCATGTTAGAAAGGCTTTGAGTATGGTTCTGCTTTCCAAGGACCAGGCTAGCTAAGGGTGGAAAGGCTAACCATGAGTAGGCTGGACACTTAGTGCTTAATTCTTTGGCCATGACAACTTATAAAATAAAAATTAAAAATATTCCTTAATCCTTTGTCCTCTCCCTTCCACTTTGCAGTGACATGGCAGAGTGGCAAGAGGACAGAAGATGTCATGAATTACAATTTTTAGATCATATATAAATTCAGAAGTAGCATGGATTGAGAACAGACCTCAAAGCCAAGGAGATTTGACTTAACATCTCACCTCTGACACATATTGTATACAGGCCCCTTTCGAAGTCACTTGATATCTTCATGCCTTAAGTAGTCTTTTTTTGTGGGGGGCAATCGAGGTTAAGTGACTTGCCCAGGGTCACACAGCTAGTAAGTGTCTGAGGCTGGATTTGAACTCAGGTTCTCCTGACTCCAGGGTCAGTGCTTTATCCACTTCGCCACCTAGACTCTAAGTTGCAGATAAGATGATCATATGCACTGGTAGAAGATGTTTCCACACCTGGGGATTCTCCTATACCATTGAAATCACAGGTCTAGTTCCTAGCCTATAAACTAACTTAGATGTAAATACTCTAGAAAAATTCTGTTCTCATCACTGTCTCCTCTGTATCCTGATTCTGCACACCCTTTAAATGTTCTGTAGTCTCTCTTCTGTTGGGAGCTCCGGGATTGACAGCCTTTCCTCTACCATCTTGGCTCTGTCCCTTTGTACTCTCTATTAAATGCACTGTGGTTATTCTTTTCTTCTCTTTCAAATGAACTAGTTTACTGGATTTTGTCCACTCACCTTGTTCTCTGAACCAACCATTGTGATCACTCAGCCTATGCTGTTTCTCCTCCTCATTTCATTGATGGTTTTCTCCCTTTCATTCATGCCCTCTTCCTTCTTGTTCCTGTCATTGTGTCTTCCTCTTCATCTAGAGAGGACATCCATTCTTTCTGAGTTCCCACCTATTTGACTTGGGTTTATAGGTCTGCCTATTCATAATCTATTTATCATTCAGGGAGTTGTACTTAAAAAGATTACATAACACATTTGTTGCACAATATATTTGCTTCTTTAGAACAAGTTACTGTTACCTTTATAGAGTAATTCCTAGAAGTTTAGAGCTTAAGGGATTTTAGAGGTAATTTAGTACAACCTCTTACAGGTGAAGTAAATGAGACAGAGGCAGAAATGATCACCACCTTGGTGCAAACCCTGATCACCTCACACCTGGATTATTCCAATTGTCTGCTGGTTGGACTCCCTGCCTCAAGCCCATCTTCCTTTCAGCTATCAAAGTGATCTTCCTAAAACACAGGTCTGAATATGCTACTCTTCCTCCCTTACCTCCATTAAAAAACTCCACTGGCTCCCTATTCCTTCCAGGATCAAATATAAACTATTTGAATTGTAAAGCCTTTTATAACCTGGTCCCTTCCTACTTTTCTGGACTTCTTATTTACTTGACACTGGATTCCTTGCTTTTCTTCAAATATGATACTACATTTCCTTTCATTGGCTGTCTCAATGACCTGAGACAGCTAGGTGCCAGAGTGGCCTGGAAGCAGGAAGATCTGAATTCAAATTCAAACCAAAACACACACACACACACACACACACACTCACACGCATGCTCTGTGTGACTTTGGGCAAGTTACCTAACCTTTGTTTGCTTTAGTTGCCTCATCTGTAAAATGGGGGATAATAATAGTACCTACCTGGCAGGATTGTTGGGACGGTCAAATGAGATAATGTTTGTAACATGCTTAGTGCAGTGTGTGGCACATAGTAGGAGTTATATAAACGCTTATTCCCTTCTCCCCATTCTCTTTCTCATATGTCCCATACCTAGAATGCTCTCTCTCATTTCTGCTTGCAGGCTTCCCTGGATTCCTTCGAGTCTGTGTTACTTATTCTGTATTTGTCTTTTTTGTTTTGTTTTGTTTTGTTTAGGGTTGTTTGCATGTTCCCACCCCAATTAGATTGTGAGCTTCTTGAGGGCAGGGACTGTTTTTTGTCTTTATTTGTATCCCCCAAACTAGCATAATACCTGGTACATAGTAGGAGCTTAATTGCGACTATTGACTTGACTTGCCCAAGGTCACACAGCAATTGTCAGTGATGCTTAGATGGAAACAACTCCAAGTAAGGGAGGGTGAGATTTCCTCACAAATGTCACACAGGGCTTGAGGATTTCAGGTGAACAAAATATTAAGTAGAAATTGAAGGACACTGGAGAAATCATGGTCATTTTTTCCTTTGAGAAAGGAAGCTTAACTGTCAGAAAGGACGAGGCAAAAAATACAGACCAAAGCACCGGGAAGCAGAATTCTTTCTAAGGAAGATAATTTTTCATTTTGAGTGTCAGCTACTTTTAAAAAAGAGATTCTTTATGTTTTGAGTGAATCTCTTCAATTGTAACTCTCCTTTATTTGAGATACATGGAAAATGAAGTGTCAGCATAAACTTTCATTGTGTACATGTGTAGCTTTTAATAGTTTTGTGGCTTTCCTCTCATTACTATAATAAAGATTGTCAATTCATCTAACTTTGTTTAAGCACTTACTATATACAAAGTACTGTGCTAGACCCCGGTGATATAAAGATATATATATATGACACAAACCCTGATCTGAAGGAGTCAACAATCCAATAAGTAGAGGATATGCAAAAAAAGGTATAGGGGAAAACAAGATAAGTGTATAAGAAAGGTTCAGGCAAAGTGCTAGAAAATATTTGAGTAGGGACAATTTACTTTTACCTGGTTTAGGAGTAAGACTAAAGGGGAGGGGGGCAGCTAGATGGTGCAGTGGATAAAGCACCGGCCCTGGATTCAGGAGGACCTGAGTTCAAATCCGGCCTCAGACACTTGACACTTACTAGCTGTGTGACCCTGGGCAAGTCACATTGCCCTGCAAAAAAAAAAATTGTAAGGGGGAGAAGGGGCCAGGGAAAGTTGAGAGACTTTAACAAACGGAGCATACCTTTTTACATATAGGGAATAATATGAACAAAAGCATAAAAATGGGAGGTAGCAGGATAAGAATCGAGGATGGAGAGTAGTCCAAGTTGGTAGAATGTAGAAGATGTGAAAATGAACTATATGAGATAAAGTTGGAGATGTAGGTTGGAGCCATATTGTGGAAGGCCTTGAATGCTAGGATCAATGGTTTACATTTTATTCAGTAGGCAAAACTGCTAATGTTTTTGGAGTGGAGTGAAATGATCATTGCAATATATTTTAATGTGTATAAACAGAGGTGAAAAGATGGGACTGTGAATGATATATGTCAAAGCATAGCTAGTAGACTGGCCTGGCTAAAGCAGGCTTTTGTCAAGTAAAGATCCCAACAGAAATCACTTTACCCTCTCTGAATTGAAGGTTCCTTGGAAAAGGAAAGGTTGGACAAGATGACTTCTAAGGTCCCTTCTAGCCCTAAATCTGAAGTCATATAATGAGTGTGGAAAAATTGGTTGGGACCAGATTTTTGGAGGGCCTTGAATGTCAGACTAAGGAGTTTGGACTTCTATTTAATGTAAAGTAATTTAAGAGTTTTGAACAGGGAGAAAGCCAGTGTTTTCAGAAAAATCAATCTGGTAATCGTGTAGATGAGGAAGATCCTAGATACATGGAGACCAGTTAGGAATTTCTTGTCCAGTGGTGAGGTGGTTAGTAGTAGAAATCAGAAAATGGATAGTATTGGTAGAAATGGAAAGGATGGAAAAAATGAAATGGTTAAAAGTAGAGGTAAGTGGAGAGTTATGAGATAAGGGAGTTTTTGAGAACATGGAGACCCATTGATGATCACAAGGAGGGAAAGAATAGTAACTCCTAATGAAGGTAATGTAGTTATCCTGACAGCAGGAGAAAATCTGTAACTAGAGAAGAAACATAGAGACTTTGTCCCAGATTAAGAAATTTATTAGAGGGTAACAGTAGCACCATCCAAAGATGGGCTTCCTCTCTCTGACAGATGTACCTCAGAACCCCTCTCTCCCTAAATTCTTCTATTTACTAGCAATGATTTTATGTGCCAGCAAAGAATGTTCCTAATATCTTGGGAAATCCAAAGTGAGCCCTCCTTTCTAACTTGCTCTGTGGGAAAAATTACTACTTATGGCTCTGAGAAAGGTCATTTCTATCACCACAAATCTATACAGCTAATAGGTTGAGACCCAAGGCAGGAAAAGAAGGTAAAAAGGAAGAAAAATCATGGAGTGAAGAAGTGAAGGAGGAAGGAAAGTTGGAGTTAAAAGAGAAAAGTGTGTAGTGGTAAATTACCACCAGGGACTTCATTGGGTACCATTGGTGCATACATTCCATATATTACCTGGTCTAGAGGGAATAGATAAGACTCCTGAGTCAAGAGACTAGGGTTCTAGTCCCTGTATTTAGTTTACTGATGTCTTCTTTTGGCCTATCCAATGTAAGAATTCTAAGAGGATAAATGAGATTACACATGAGAAAATGTTCTGAGATCCTTGGGAGAAAATTGTTTCAGAAAATTACATTGTTATCATTTACTTCTTCATTTTAATTTTCCCCGAGAAGCCTAGGGCTTAGGGACTAAGAGGAAGGGAACAGGTTGGGCACTGGGAATCCAGTTACCACTTCACTAAACCTCCGGATCTTGTGGTACAAAACTGGAAAATGGCACTAGGCTGTCCACCTCACTTTATCAGACAAATAGCATAGGGACATCAGGGGCAAATTCAGGCCACTGCTCACCCCTCTGCAAATCACATTATCTCAAAATCCTGAGAAGGGGAGTGAAAAACTCCCCTCCCCCACTAGATGGCACTGAAACCCCTATTTCATTTATTTTTAAAATGCAAGGAGGAGGAAGGGAGAGGAAGGACAAAAAGAACATGGTGGAGAGGCACTCATTTTGGTTCAAAAACCCTGGAGGGCAAAGCAAAATGCTGTGAACATTCTTATCATCCAGAAGGCTCCTCTCTTATTCTTCAACCCTGGCCTTGCAACAGCCTACGAACCCAACACTTTCTTGAAATGTTCATAGAGTTGGCCCTAATGGGTGGGGAATAAAAATAACAAATAAGGCTTTTGAGTAAAAAGAAAACAAAACCAAATCCAAGCCTATAAGATACAGATATGGTGTTGACAACATCTGTGGTAAGGTCTCAGAATAGACAAGCAGCTTGTCTTAATGAATTTGTTCAGGATGGGAGTCCATCCTCCCATGGCTTTGCTGGCCACTTATTAGTCATGCATCATTTTTCTACAGGTCTCTATAGATAAATATACATCCTAAATCCTGTCGACCCCATATATATAAAGAAAAATCACCTCTGAATGTTTTATTAGTTCTCCTTCCCTCCAATTTTTTCCTCCAAATATTTTCAGAATAACTATTAAAAAGCACACCCATTAAATTCTTCATCTCTCATCCTATATTCATCAGAACTCACTTTGTCTCTTTCTGTTTATCTGTCTGTCCGTCTCTGTTTCTCTGTCTCTCATACACATTCAGAGGAGTGGAGGTGGGTTGGGTGGTGGGGAATTTCTAATGATCTGTTTGTGCTGAAATGGGGCTAACCGTTATTAAGCCCCCAGAAAGCCATACAGCTCAATGATGGAAATGCCTGCAGCCCAGGAAGGCAGAGTATGTGGTTTTTCCTGTGAAAACAAAAAGCCCCCTACAAACTGAGACACCACCAATAGGGAACTGTGGTGAGGAGAAAAAACATTCCAATTTTGCATATGAGCTGAAAGTCCCTCTGAATATCAGCTCCTCATAAAGTACATATATATCTAATATACATATGCACACACACATACATTTAAAGAACTGTGTGCACGATTTGAGGGATTTTTGCCATTTTTGTAAGCATAGGAATATGAGATTCAAGGACTATTCCTAAATTTATAATAGTATGTGCAGTAAACACATTACAAAGGGCACATATGTATGTGTGCATAAATATGTATGTGGTTGAGCACATACATACATATACACCATTGACTTGCCTGTTCAAAGAGTAAGACTTAGACATCGCCTGCCGGTAAAATGGTGCAGTTTATCTTTAAGGAGGCTAGAAAAATAAGAAATGAATCTCACGTTGCACGGATGACATCACTAGCTTTTGGCTCTGTGCTCTGTATTCTCCGTCTGTGGGCTTTAGCCAAGGCTGCAGCTCTCAGCGTTTGAACAAGGAAACATCCTCAGGTATCCGGGAGCTCAGAAAACGTTCCTTTATTTCAAGGTTCAGAACGGGGAGATGAGATTTCCAGAGACTCCTGGACGTCGGCTTCTCTTCGGTTTCTCCAGGTCTCTGATGGTGCCCGCGAGGTAGTGAGGCTATCGCTACTGAAAGAAGGGAGGGGAAATTGAATAACCAACAGTCTTCCTTTCCCTACCCCCCCCCTCACCACCACGACCACCAAAAGGAAAAAACCCCAACCCTGAATATAATAACTGCTGATGCTGGGATATTATTCTCGTGGAGCTGCTGAGGCAGAGAGAGATCTTGGCATCTCGGCTCCTTTGTGGGAGCGCTGGTTGTGCATGTAAGGGAAATGGTGCAATATGAGAGCCATTGACAACTGTTAGGCAGACTGCGTGTCTTTCCCCTCCTCTATAGAGCTCCAGGCATTGGTTTTTTGAGGGGCTTATTTATTTTGAGGTGTCAGGGTGTGTGCATGTGTGTATGTGTGCGTGTTGGGGGCAGAAGGTATTACTTTGGGATTTTTCCCCCCTCAGCCTTTGTACCTGCATTTTCCTTGCATATGGGAAGCACGTTTCAGAAGCTGTTTGGTTGCTAGATGAAGTAAAGCACTGTTGAAAAATCAGATTGGGAGGCGACTGACCGATTTACATCCGGGAAGCAAAGCAGGGCGAGGATGTCAGCGGTATGAAGCCGGGGGTTTTCTCCCTAGGGCTCTGGGTGCCTCTGGGCAGAGCTCTCTGTCCATGGTGCTGAAGCGGCTTCTTAGTTCTTTGCAGCCTCTGTGGTTGGACTCCAGCCTCAGTCAGAGCCGATCTCTCCTCGTTCTCTTGCTGCTACGGAGTTTCATCTAATCCAGGGAAAGGAATCGTCCAATTAGGTTGCCTGGTTGACAGCGCCGACAACAAAACGAGTCGCCTGAATGGCAAGGCAAGAGAAAGAAAGCAGAGGAGCTAGGGAACAAAGGTTGTCAGGAGCTGAAAACCTACATGAAGCCTGCTTCTGAGCAAAGCCTATAGGAGGAAAGGTGAAATCCCTTTCTTGCTGAAGGAGAAAGATTTTTTTTTTTTTAGCTCAAGACTGAATCGAGAAACCTTTTCCTGCGCTGCATTGCCCGACCACAAGCACTGGTTGCAAAAAAGAAAGGTGATCCACTTAAAGAGAAAAACAGACCAGAGCTGGCTTGTAAACCTAGGACAATTGGTCCGTTGGAATCGGGAGATTTCTAGGCGCCGACTAGTGATGCTACAATTCACCTGATTTTTGTAAAGTGGCCCAGTTTAACAACCCCTTTCCCCCATCTGTTTAAATCACCACACTTATAAAGAGAGGTGGATCGATTCCATTGGTACACTGCACAAAGAAAGTCAAGGAGCTCCAGTTTAATCAGAAAGAACTTTTATTATTTTCCTCCTGGGAAGAAAAGGAGAAACGGAAGAAGGTCGACTCTGCGCAAAGGTGGTCTTGAGCTGAGCAACCCCGCTGTTTTAAGTGGGGAATCCTTTTCTGAGAGACGTGGAGGGCGCTTCTGACACCCTTAGTTGCTTTAAGCTGCAGGAGATGCCAATTCACCCACTAGATTTTCTTGGGGTTAGAACTTTTTAGATCTTCCCAGAAGCCTTGGTGCTTTGTATGTTGCTTCAAACCGTGGACGTCTAGGTGGGGAGACTCGGTTGAGCAGGGCACTCAGCTGCAATCTCTCAGGCTCAGCTGGCTGCTTTGTTCTGGGGCTGAAGAACTAGGTTGTTGTGAAACATGCCCATGGTGTTGTTGTGAAGCTGAGGTATGGCTGCTGGAAGGTTACTGCTCTACACTGGCCTCTCCTTAGCTCTCTGTGCCCTCGGCATGCTGGCCGTGGCGATCTGCTCAGACCATTGGTACGAGACAGACGCCAGGAAGCATCGGGACAGGTGCAAAGCCTTTACTACCCGTCGGGTCGATCCAGGCTTCATTTACAATAACAACAATAACTTGCCGCTCAGGGCCAGTAGGTCTAGATTGGACCGCTGGGAAGGGAAACTCCTCCGGGCCAGGAACCGGAGGCAGCTGTTTGCCTTGAGCGCTATGGACGAGTGCAACCGTCAGTACAACTCCACCAACATGGGGCTCTGGAGGAAATGCCACAGACAGGGATTTGACCAAGACCTGGATGACCTCATTCAAAAAGGTAAGTGTCTCATCTAGGCTGTCTGCTTTTGAGAACACACATTGAGAATCTAATACCTAGATTGGGGTCCTACCACCTTTAACCTCTTTCTTGCCCCAGGCTAACTTAGTTGCTTTGCCAGAGTTCACTTACCCAAGTCTGGAATATTCAGTCGGCTTTGTAGGTAATCAGTGCTTTGATTCCTCAGCTGTTTATGACAGACACTGGTTCAGGGTTTTGCTTTTCTTTGCCTGGAAATTTTAGTCTGTTTTTATCTATCTGGCCCCTACACATTCTCATTTTCCAGGATGATTATCAGGAAAATGCATTATTAGCTCTATCCTGTATTGGTTTGCCTCTAAGAAACAAGAGGTTGTTGTAAAGTTGTGTATACCATAAGCAACCCTCCTCCACCCCCAAACAAAGCCTCCAAACAAACAAAAAACTCTTATCGAGGAATGTCATGGAGAAGGCAGACTACTCTTAATACCAATCTCAGCTTTAGAGCTTTGACATTTAGTCAAAGTGACATCAAGATATAGATAATGTAGACTAATTTTATTTCAGGAAATGTATTATCTGTTGACCCCCAAATGATTTTTTCCTCTCTTGTCTTGACAAGTGGTAAATAAAAGTGACTTATTGGCACTGAATGGGGAGGGGGAAGTGTAAGAAGATGTTAGAACAAAAAGCTCTCCATTTTTGCATTAGAAAAATGCTAATATTAAAACCACATGTATCTCTAATAAGCAAATGAAACCAAATTGAAAGGTAAACAGCACTTGCTACTAATAATTCACTTAAAAAAATAAATAATACAATAGAAAGGGTACTGGACTTGAAACTGAGAACTGTATTTGAATCCTGACTCACACTTGGTGGGTGACCATCTGCAAGTCTCTTAACCTCTTAGTTTCCTTATCTGAAAATGGTGTTAATACTATTTACTCTACCTACTTCATAGGGTTTGAAGAAAACACACCATGATCTTTAAAAGCCCTCTATTAATGTGTTATAATTGTCATTGATATATAGCCAATTTAAAAAATGATTCCCCCATTCAAAAATATCTATTGTACACAAGTGTTATGGGGCACTAATATCCTAAACCTACTAATATCTGGAAGTCTTATGGGACCATCGCTGAAGAAAAAGACTGATTTCTGCCAGGAAAGTTAATTCTATGAGAATGGAACACAGATTTTGTGTATCTTAGGCATTTCTCTGTATTTCACGTTCATAATCTGTTAAAAAGTGTTCAGGGTGAAAACAGTGTTCTTCAAAATATTTTGCAACTTCCCTTTGGAAGGAATAAAAGAATTGAAATTTAGAATTTTAAAATATAGTGCTTATGCTGCTGTAACAGTTTTATTGATTAGATTTCTGACAGGTGATACTATTCTTGTTCCCCACCACACTTCTCACCTCCCTCACTGACTCCCTTCAAAAACAACTCTCAAATTTGGGAAAGGTTTAAAAAACACTCTAATCAACCAGAAAAAATGCACAATATTTAGTGAAGCAATGAATAGTTTGTAGGTGGTTGAATTTAGATGTACTGTGGGTTCAATGTATCTGACAGGCACTTTAAAAAATATCTACTTTCAAGTTTACGTGAAGTGAACCTGGTGATCTCAATCCAATTAAATTGTGAAGTGAGTTCAGTATTACAAAAAGCAAGCCAGCTGCACAGGTCAGGACTTTTTTAGAGTATAGCATCCAATCTGAAGATTTAAAATGTGAATAATGATTTAGATAACTTTAATAAGGGTTCTTAAGCCAGGTCCTCGAATTTGTCTTGATAATTATTTTAGTATAGTTGGTTTCTTTTGTAATCCTATGTATTTTATGCATTTCAAACATTGTTCTGAGGTGTCCATAAGTTTCATGAAACTGCCAAAGGGCCCATGACCCCAAAAGATTAAGAATCTCTGCTTTAGAAGAATCCAGAGAAGAGCAACATAATAAGGTTGGAATGAAGAATTACAAAACTGGGGGAATTGGGATTATTTAAAGAAGACTAATAAGGAATTTAAAAACGGATTTAAGATCAATAAAGTTATATTGCCAGCCTTCTACTTTCACAAAAATTGCTGCTGCAGGGAATTAAGTGAAATATAAAGAAATCAAGGCAATGAAGATTGACACATACTAGAAGGGTTTACTGAATGAGGCCATTGAATAGCCTTCTTCAAGAATCTTGAAGAACACAATATTCCTCCTTCTGTTTGGTTTTGGTCAAGCCTGATCAGAGGCAGGGCATGGAATTTATGACCTCTTTAGGTCCCCTGCAGTGCTCTGATTCTGTGTTTCTGTGCTTGGCAAAATGAGAGTAAAGGTTGATTTGGCTTGTGGATTAGGCTATTTTGTTACTATAGTGACACTTTCTTCTGGTGAAGATAGAAGTATGCTGGCAGGGAATGGAATGGGGGAAAGTATTATATTTAACCTCCTTATTGGCTGCATTTTAATTGTAATGATAGAAAATGGATACCAAATAGCAGGGAGGATTTAATATCTAAAGTTGTTTGGATATTATATTTCACTTGAACTTATGGAAATGTTCTTCATCACCAAAAATACAGCCATCACTGTCATCCTCCTAATATATGTAATTGCTTTGGTTCCTTCTGCCTGTTGGATATTGTTTTTCTTTGGTTTCTTGTTTTGGGAATAGTGTCAAGGTTACAAATCTAGAGAGATGTATAGTCACTGTCGTAATTTTAAGGTTAAAGAAAGATTTATTTAACTTAACACCATCATGTTTAAAGATCAATTTTTCTTTCTCCAGTTAGTCAAAGAAAGTGTGCATATTCCTTGATAGCTACAAATTACATTAGTATAATTTCTACTATCACCCATTTCCTAGGTGGTGGGAAAATAGAAAAGGAGCTACTATGCATGTCTTTAATTTTGCTGCATTGTTTGAAAAAATTTCTTTCATTGCTCATTAGTCTTTGAAAATAATATCTTAGACCTTTTAAACAAACTTTTAATTTAGTATTCACTTTTTATAAGTATATATTAAAGAGAGGAGAAGTAAAAAAGGAATAGGCTATTTAAATATGATATCAATATTACAGGGAAATTAGAGATTTCTTTGAATGATGATACAGCCCCAAAGAACTTAGTCATTTGGGAAATCAATACTCATTACTGTTGAAAATGCTGCATGTGCATTTTAAAATAAAATTTAAAAACACAACTGAGAAGAATATAAAAGTCAAAGTTGTAGATAGTTAAAAACAACAACTCTGAATTCACTCAGTAATCCTGCCTCTCTCAATCCACTTTATAATGATGTAATTTCTATGTACACATTTCTGTTGCCTATTTGGTTGATGATCTTGCCTCCCTATTATAGTTTAGGGTCTTTGAAAGAAGGGATAGCATCTATTTTTCAACAAAAGATGTACACCAAGGACACAGTACACCACTATACTGACTATCTATACTATCTGACTAGTAAATCCTTATTGAGTTATTACTATTTAGATTTTCATTTAGTTTCATTCAATAAACATTTGTTATATGCAGTGTACTGCAGTGGATGCTTGGATTACCAAAATGAAAAATGTCATATTCCTTGCCCTCAGAGAACTTTCCTTCTACTAAGGGGGAAATGTCATGTACACATGATTATTATGCAAAGTAGGATATGATGGAGATTAAGTAGATATTCAGAAGAAAATGTTCAAGGGTAATTGGAGGAAAAAATTTCAGCTGAGAGAATCACTGAGAAACAGAACCTGAACTAAGCCTTGAAAGAAGATTAGGATTTCAACAGGCACAGATGAGGAGAGAGTGTTGTACATGGATAGGGGAAGCCTGTATAGATAAATAGACATGGAACTTATTAAATGTATACTATGTGACCAGGATTGTGTTAAACAGCAGAATATAGAGTCTATAGAGTTCCTGAAGGGAAGTGATGGGAAATAAGGCTGGGAAGATAAATTAAAACCAGATTATGGAGAATCTTTAATGCCAAGTCAAGGAGTTTGCCTTTTTCAGCAGAAGAGTGATAAAGTCAGGTTTATACATGAAGAAGGTTATTTTTGCAGCTGTGTGAAAGGTGGAATGAAGAGGTGAGAGATCAGAGGCTGGGACAATAGTTACTAGACTATCAAACTTTACCCTAATTAAATTCATAGGAATAAAACTACCAAGGGCTCCTCCTAATTCCAGTGGAAATAATTCAGTGGGAAAACATTTTAAAGGATACTCTGAGAAAAATCTTGATTTCTAAAGTTGACCCAAGGTAGGAATTGTCGTTTGTCAGTCACGTCCAACACTTTGTAACCCCTTTTGGGGTTTTCTTGGCAAAGATATTGGAGTGGTTTACCATTTCCTTCTCCAGCTCATTTTACAGGTGAGGAAACTGAGGCAAATAGGGTTAAGTGACTTGCCCAGGGTCACACAGCTATTAAATGTCAGAGGTCAGATTTAAACTCAGGTCTTCCTAACTCCATGCCCAGAACTCTATACACTGTGCCACTTAGCTGCTTCCAATAAGGGAATTAGGACAGCTTAATACTGGAATGTATGAAAGGATGAAAAAGAAAGATTTCTTGGGTGAGGTATTACATGAAAAGAATAAATACTGTAATAATATATGCTATTGGATAGAAATGTCACCAATAAGCATTCTTTCCCAAATTAGATGAGAAAGTTCTTAGTGAGGGTTAGAATCTGGAATCTCTGGGCAATAATATTAGGTAGAGGTGTAAAATTATGAGTTAGTTCATGTTAGATTGCTTCTATGAAGGTTATTATATCAGGTCTTCTGTTTTCATACCTCGTAGGGGATACTCTGATAAGTCAGGACAAACTCTGAGTACATAGAATTTGTGGAATCAGATTCAGAAATAAAAAAGAGACTTTTAGAGTAACTAGAGAAAGTAGCTACAGGTTGAATTCTGTTATACTGGGATTATTTATTTCTAATTGTTTGGTTCTTCTCAAATGTTGTATTGACTATTCTTTGAAATAAGTGGGCCATTGGTTGGGATTTTGAAAGAGTTTTATCTATATGGAAATTTCCTTAAAATGGAATTTAGCCCATGTCAGTTTTTTCTTTAACGAAACCATTTGCTCATATGGCATAGTGAGGGCAATAGCTGCAAAACATTTTCCCTAGAATCTGTGGTGCACTACCCCTCAAATACTCACAAGATACATGGAATAGAAGAAGTGTGGACACAATCCTAAAATACAGTGATAGTGAGGCACAAATGTATGGGATACACCTGACTAAGACCGAAAACTCTGCAGTTGTGGAGTCTCTATCTTTTCTTTTATTTTGATGTCCTTATCAAATTCATGTAGTTGGGTTGGCTCCTTGAAAGGCACAGAATCTCAGCTCTCTGAGTCAGTCTTATATTAGGTTGAGTTAACCAGGTCATTTGGCTATGGAGCTAGCTCCTTGCTTACTTAGGCTTGACTGCTGTTGGTCTGGGCCAGATCAGTCTTAGATCAGAAGCTAGGTTGCTACCAGATTGGGCTGGCCAGGTCACTCTACTACTGGGTAGCTGCTGCTAGAATGTGCTAATAAGGTTAAAAAGCTGTGGGGTTGTGATTGCATAGGCTATCCCAAACAGATTACTCAGCTGCTTCAGTCTTCTTAGGTTGTGGTATCTCTGCAGGATATATTGATGGCCTGGATTCCTTGGACTTGCATTGTAGTCTTCATTATCTTCATCCTCTGCTTCAATGGAATATTATAGCTCCATTTTTCAACTGGAGTATTCCAGTGCTTTTTTCAGCAAGGGTAAAGACCTTTAGCCTCCAATTGGCAGAAGTGTCATCTCTGATTCCCCTCAGAGTATAGGCTGCAACCTATGGTCCTCCATATAAATTCGTTTAATAATTATTAAAGAAATTCTATTCCTTATGATAGTTAATTAAATAAAAACATATTTCCTTCCTAAACATGTTTACATGTTTTGCTCTAAATTATTACATTAGAACCCGAAGGATAATAAAAATTAACATAGTTACTTGGACTTAACAGTATAGAAGATGGAACTTGGATGAATGGAAAAGTCACAAGGAAGCACATTTTAGCTCATTTTAAGGAAGAACCTCCTAACAGTTTGAGCTGGCTCAAATTAAATATGCTAAAGACATTTATTTAATATAATCAACATTATGCTAGTTTTCCATTAATAATGTGTTGATTTTAAATTAGTCTTTCATGATTTTCCCTCCTCTCCTACTCTTTCCACTTCCCTTTTTCTTTTTTTTTTAGTGTGAAACAGTGAATCAGACATTGATCCTTCAGTGCAACTAGTATAGACACTTCATTGTTAGTCACCTTAGGCGTAACAACCTCGTTAGATTAACAAGAACAGTAACCTAAATACGGTTTCAGAATAGCAATTTAGTAGTTCCTTCAGGTGTTACACACCTGACAATGAGAAACAATCAGTGCTCTTCCTCTCTATGACCTACAAAATTGTAGGTTATGCCAAAGGACACAAAGCAAAATCCTAATTGTCTTCTGGCTTGGTCTGATCCTGTACACACACAGACACACTTGGATTTGTATACCTAGATATACAAATCCATATGCATGAACTTCTATGGGTATACTGCACAGGCTAATTGAGAAGTAAGAAGGTATGTTGCTTGATAGGTGAGTATACCAATGGAAGGAAAGATTTCCTATTTTAAAGGTGGAAAGAACTTTAAAAATAATTGATTTAATGCCTCCTCATTGGATCGATAAATGGTGGTATGGTGCAGTGGCCAAATAGTGCAGTGTTTAGAATGTAGGAATTGGGAGCAGGAAACTTTAGTTCAAATCCCTCTTCTGATACTCACTGTGTAATGATGGTCAAGTCACTTAAGCTTCCTGAGTATCTTCATCCGTGGAATGATAATAGTGAAATTCAAATGAGAAAATGTATATAAAGTATTTGATAAACTTTAAAGCACTATACAAATGTCAGTAGTTATTATTGCATCTGAGGTAAGTGAGAGACAGAGAGGTTAAGTAACTTGACCAAAGCACCTAGATATTAAGTTTAGCCCAAATTCACGCTAAGGCACAGCAATCCCAGATTCAGTCAGCTTTTCATTCTACTATACTGCTTCCATTGGAGTTGGGTGGGAGGGAATAGGTATGTAGGTAAGTGGTTGATAAAAAGAGATTATGGGTGACAGAGTATGGAAATCAGAGAGGTTAATCATCCCTAATGTGACCACAGGATGCTAGCTTATAACAAAACAAAGTAGAAAACATGGTAGCTAATTTCTCATCAGTGCACATCAATGTTGTAATAAATTACTTAAATATCTTCTCTTCTGTGTACTTATCCTACCAATTTGAAATCTTAACCTGCACATTTTGGCTAGAAGATTTAAACAAAATAAAGAGAAAGAAATTGGATTCTGAATCAATGGTCAGTGTATTTTCACACCTGCAGTTACTTAGAGAAAAGGAAAGGAAGCAAAGATAAGAGACCAGAGTTGTAAAGATCATCTAATACCCCTAGGTATTCACTGGCTTGGACTAATGATGGAACCCCCAAATAGAGAATATTTTACTGTAATGATAAATTTTGCTTTAACTAGACAAATCTCTGCCCCTTAATCAATATGTTTAAGGGTTTATGGGATGTTCAGGGAGGCCTAGCACCTCAGGTGTGAGGGCTTGCCAAGATCTTTTCAGGGGTCCTCATCCACCTTTCATGTCTACCTGCCACCCAACTCTCACCTGTGCCTCCAAGAAGCTGTAGCATGCACAGTGACCATGCCCTATTAAAACTGTCTAGGCAGATGGGCTAAATAAGGTTGAGGGTAACCAAAAGGCCCTAAACACATCAGTGAGTTAGGGGGATGTCTACCCTAAGCATGTGAAGATTTCTCCCAGTGGAATGGATGGATGAGAATAATTAATTGCAATGGCCGTAAAGGTGGTTGAAGCAGGCACTGTGGAGCATTTAGAGCTTGGTCAGACATTGAAGATGCCAAGGTCATCCACTGCATCTGGACCATCGCCAGTCATCCTGACTTTTGTCTTGCCACTGGACCTCAGTGACTCTGGAAGAAAGAGTCAGGCTTTGTGCAACTCTGCCCCAATTAAATCCCATTCATAGCAAGTCAAGACATTACCCCATGATGTCATTGGTCCTTCTCATAAAGCAAGGGCAAACAACAGAGGTAGGAATGTAATTCTCATTTCCTTAAAGTTTAGAAGGTAGTTTTCATTATCTCTACGTTAGTCATGGAATTCCTTTCCTTGAAATAGACTAATTTAGATTTCAAATAAGTTAATTCAGTAAGGGGTAAATTAAAACTGCCCTATTGAGCTAATTTTCATTATCCTTGGATGAGAGAGAGAAAATCTTACAGTAAATGATTGACTCTTTTTACAGCACAGAGATATTAACACATAGGAACAAGTTCATCTGAATTATGTTTTAATAAATAGCAGAATTTCTGATTATTAGCCAGGGTTCGTGCATTTGTTATTGTATACCATAGTATATCCATGTTATCTTCTAAAAGAACCTTAGGCTTTTCTGAGGAGGAGAATTTGAATTCTTCTGACATTTGAACACTGATTGCTAGTATGTAACCTTAGCAATGCTGAAGTCACAAGTGGCAAATATTCCACTTAAATTACTTCAGTGCTGTTCATTCTAGACTACTGTTACTCCCTATCTGAACTATTATAATAACCTCCTAACAGTCTTTCCTACTTCCATTCTCTTCTCTCCCCCACCTCCAAATCCATCATTCCTACCACTGATTCCTACCACAATCTTTATGCAGAGATCTGGTTATACTGCTTTTCTGCTCAAACATTTTTGGTGGCTTCACATTACCTAGTAAGTAAAATTCAAATGCCTTTGCCTGGCATTTAAAGCTCATATAATTTGGCACCAACCTTTCTAGTTTTATCTCATACAGCTCTCTACCATATACACTCTATTTTAGTTAATCTAGTATACTCTCTGAGTAAGGCTGATTACTGCACAGCTCTGCCTCCTGATCTCATTGGTCATCTTTGAGAATGAGGATGAACAACAACAATATGTTCTTTGTCCCCCAAATATATGCCATGCTTTCTACCTTCGTGCCTTTGTTCACATTGTTGTTTTTACAGTATTTCAAATGTCTTTTCTTCCTCCTGTTAGACTGTCAGTTTTCCCCCAACCTTTCAAAGACTACTCAAATGCTATTTATCCTCTTCAGTCAATTATTACGTTTTTCCCTTGGCTTTCACATTACACTTTGCTTTGCTCAGTGGATATAGCACTAGCCCTGGACTTCAGTTCAAATTTGGCTTTAGACACTTACTAGCTGTATAAACCCTGGACAAGTCACTTAATCCTTTCTACATCAGTTTACAGTCATCTGTAAAATGAACTGGAAAAGGAAATGACAAACTACTCCAGTTATCTTTGCCAAGAAAGTCCCAAATAGGGTCACTGAAGTGATTGAATGACAACAATATATTTATCATGCATTATTTTGTATTTTAATCTATGTGTATCTATTCCCCTACTATACTGTAACCTTCATTAGTGCAGGGTCCAATTTTCTGTTAATTTTGAACCTCTCTCAATATTCAGCACAGTGTTTTAGATGCAGTAGACACATAAATATTTTGTGAATCAGGTTGAATTGAAATAGAAACCTTGAATCCACCTATGGCTTTTGGTCTCTTCCTTCTCACTTTTGATTCTGTATCATTCATCATTAAGACCCATTTCTTCCTTCAAAATGAGTCTCAGATTTACTCTTCACTTTCTTTTTCTAGATGCTTCTAGACAATATCCTTACTATTTCATACCTGGATTGCTGCAATAGCCTTTTTGTTCTTTCCCATGCTCCAGACTCTCTCGTCTTATCTACATTCTGTCTATCAGTGATAGACCAATCTTTCTAAAACACAGTTTTTATCATGTCACTTACAATGGTTCCCAATCCCCTGGTAGATGATGTCCACACTTCTCTGTTTGACATCTGGGGTCGTCCATTCTCTCTTTGCACTGTATCCATGTAATCTTGTTTCTTTATATTCACTTGTGTCCCAGCTATATGGGACAGGTCTGTTTGCTTTCCCCAGCATACACGAAGGTCATTTCTGCTTCTCTACCTTAAATGTTCGTGATGTTTCTCTTTTATCTAAAATGCCTCCTACTTACTCTCTACTTCTCCAAGTTCGACTTATTTTTCATGGCCCAGCTCAAGACCTTCCATTAAGACCCTTCCATTAAGCCTTTGTAAGCTTTTCTAACCTCCAGTGATCTCTCCCTTTCCTAAACTCCCAATGTACTTGTTAGCACCACATGCAGGCTAATGTTTAATTCTTTTCCAATGCTTTTATGCATGATAATTCTATTACCAGCTGGAATTCAAGCTCTTTGGGGGCAGGGGCCATGTCTTAAGCTTTGGATACATAATAGATACTGAATAAATCCTCATCGATTGTTCAAAATTTATAATTGTTTTTATTGTCTGTACCTATCAGCAGTCAACTTTTCTTTTATGATATGCTTTCAGTACTTAGTAGTAATGGTTTCATCATGAATGACTACATTGGAATCAGAATGGTAATAACAATAATTAAGAGAGTTATAACAGAGATAAAAGGCTTTCTTTTACTGTGGGAATTAAAACCACACCAATATAGTTTTATATATACATACATATACATATATACACACACATATATGTGTACATACATGTATATATATAAAAATGTGTGCATATACATAATCTATACACACTTAGGTACTCTCTCTCTATGTATGTGTACATATACATATACATTTAGGTAGTCTAAATATAAGCCAGATAATGTACAGGGAATTTAAGAATGAGAAATGATGTGTTTCAATTTGTCAATAACATAGGCCAAGATCTCAGGACTTGTCCAAAAGTCATTTGGGATTATTTACAGGCAATTGTTTGGTTCTGAGGAGATGCCACTGTTGGCATTCAGAAGGAGCTGAGAAATTTGTTGCTGTTTTGGAAGAATGTAGTCTCTTAATTATTTCTATTGATCTTGTGTGTGTTTATGTTTTTTTTTTTCTTTCTCAGCATCACAGTATTTTGCCAATAAAAAAATCATGTTAGATCATCTTCATAAATTTATATTGTTTCCTGCTTTTTAAGAAAGCCTTATTGTTCCATATTCTGAACCTGACTCTCTAATAGACTTTATTTGTTATAGAGCTATTCTTATTCGGTTTAAACTGCATTATTCTTCATCATTATAATGACTTCTTCTATTTAGGCAGCAATGCCTCTCACTGCCACCAAGGAACCTAGAATGCTTTGCAGACCTGGAGGTGAGATGATTGTTTCTTCTCTGAACAGGTGATATACTACAAGCCATAGCAAATAGTAGGGATGTAATGAAACCAGTTTAAATCTCTATTCAAAAACCTTATTTAAATTTTATTCACAATAAGCTCTCTTGAATGTGCCCTAGTACTCAGCACTTTCCTACTCATCTTACACCTAACTTTTTTTCCTGGCAACTCTCTTACATAATGTTTCTATATTATTTTTATTTTTTATTGTTTAAACTAAATTTTATTTATTTCCATCAACAGATATATATCTGCCTTTCCTCCTTCTTACTCTTTCCCCTATTCTCCCTGCATTGAGAAAAAGTGAAAAATAAACTAACCATTATAAACATCTATAGTCAAGCAAAACAAATTCCTGTATTGGACATGAAAAAAAAGTATGTCTCAGTCTGTACTCTGAGTCCATATCACTTCTCTGGAAGGAGATGGGTTGCATGTTTCATCATGAATTCTCTGGATTTATGATTGATCATTACATTCATCAGAGTTCTAGAGTCTTTTCTTTTCTTTAATTTTTTTTTGGGGGGCAGGGCAATGAGGGTTGTGACTTGCCCAGGGTCACACAGCTAGTGTCAAAGTGTCTGAGGCCAGATTTAAACTCAGGTCCTCCTGAATCCAGGGCCAGTGTTTTATCCACTATACCACCTAACTGCCCCAGAGTTAGAGTCTTTCACAGGTATTTATAATATTGTTATTACTTTATAAATTGTTCTCCTGGTTCTGCTCACTTCACTCTGCATCAGATCATATAAGTTTTCCTGAGATCTATTTCCTTTATCATTTCTTATAGCACATTGGTATTCTACCATATCTACCAAATTCATATACCAAAACTTGTTTAGCTGTTCACCAAGTGACTGGTAATTCCTTATTTCCAATCTTTGTCACTATAAAAGAACTATGATAAACATTAACTATTTAAACAATAGAATTATTTATACATACCCTATATCCCCCTACTAGACCATAAGTTTTCTGAAGGCAGGAACTATCTTAACTAGACCTTTTGATTTCATCCAGAAATACTTATTTATACTCAGCATTTAAAAATGTCTATAGAATTGAATTGAATTCTCTTCTTTGTAAGGGATACCAAGTTTTTAAAAAATCCCAAGTATAGAAACTCTGTACCTGCAACATTTGTGAGATGAAACTATTGCTAATATCCGTAGGGATTTAAAAGAAGTTTCTATGCTATCTCTCTCTCTCTCATATATACACTATTTCTCTCTCTCTCTCTCAAGATGACATATGAGGGAAAGTCAAACCTAAACAATAGCTCTTGCTGAAAAATAGCCTTTGAGATGGAGAAAAATCTAAAACAAAGTAAAAGAGAAGTTGTTCCCCAATCAACTCTAGGATCAAATAAAAACTCTTCTATTTGGCAGTTAAAGCCCATTATAATTTGGCTCTAACCTACATATTCCAGCTGATTATGTATTTACTCCCTCTCATGCAATGTTTATTTCTGCTAAACTGGCATTTTTGTTATTCCTCATATATAACATTATACCTCCCATCTCTGTCCCTTTGCTATTTTGCATACCTGGAATGTATTTCCAACTTACCTCAACCTCTTAGAATCCCTGGTTCCTCTTCAAGCTCATGTGAAAGGTCATCTATCACAAGAGACCTTTTCTGATTCTCCCCAGCTATTAGTGCCTCTCCCCTCTTCTCCATCCGCTTCTTGGAGGTAAGATTGTTTCTTTTTTAAAGGCAATCTTTTATTGGTGAAATACTATGGCTATGAAAAATATACAAACACACACATGGATTGAAACAAGAGACTGTATTCTTAATTATATTGTATATAACAACTGTTCCCCCATGTACTCACTAGATTTGGAGACTTAATCTGTATTATTAGCATCTTTTTCATCACTTTCTTAAGTCCAGACAATCAATAAAATGATAAATTGAGTCCTAATTTGTAGTGTGCTGATTTCTGAGGTATAAATGTACACACTGAAAATTTAACAATGGGAGAGCTTTCTGGAGCCAGCTTCAGCCCACACCAGATTTTAGATATACCTAAGAAAGCTAACTTTGCACTGTAGATAGTGAGCTGGTCTTCTTGAAGCCAGAAAGACCTGGGTCTAATTCTGCTTTGAACACATATGGATGGTATAGTCCTGGGCAAGTGATTTAGTGTAACAGACACTCTAAGTTACAGAGAAGGTACTGACCTTAGAGTTTGGCACCAATGCTGGTACCTCCTGTTGTACCCAAATCACTCACACAAACACACATAGGTTGTTTTAAATATGCCACTGTTCAAAGTGGGGAATTAAAAGTAAAATCATGAAATAACATCAAATTCACAAAGGTTTTATGGAGGATTGAGTAGTAACAAGTATATCTTGTCCTTAGGTAACACAGTGGAAAGAACAGAGACATAAGAGACTTGGGGCTGGACCCAAACACTGGTAATTTACTAGCTATGTAACTATGACCAAGTCACTTAATTTCTCTGACTTTCTGGTTCCTCATATGTAAAATTGGGATAATAATACTTGTAACACCCATCTTGCAGGGTTGTCATAAGGATCAAATAAGATAATGCATATGAAGGACTTTGTAAACTTTAAAACATTATGCAAATGGAAGCTATTAAGAGGGAATATAATCAACTCTTCAGAATAGGTGATACTCATTTAATCTTTTTTTTTTGACTGACAATCTCATATTTATTTTTTTTAGTCCTCAACATTAATTTAAAAATATTTTTATTTAAAGTTTTGAGTTCCAAATTATGTCTCTCCCTCCCTCTCTTCTTCCCTCCCTTCCTGAGATGGTAAGCAATCAGAGATAGGTTATACATGTGCAATTAAGTAAAACATTTCCATATTTTTCATTTTATATAAGACAAAAAATGAAAGAACATGGAAAAATAACATCCTTCAGTCTATGTTCAATCAATATCAGTTCTTTCTCTGGAGGGGATAGTATGCTTCATCTTTAGTCCTTTAGGATCGTCATCATTGTATTACTGAGAATAACTAAATCATTCGCAGTTCTCCATCAAATAATATTGCTATTACTGTGTACAACATTCTCCTGGTTCTGTTCACTTCACTATGATCAATTCATGTAAGTCTTTCCAGGTTTTTCTGAAATCATTCTGCTTGTTCTTTCTTATAGCACAATAATATTGCAGTACAATCATATACCACAGCTTGTTTAGCCATTCCCCATTTGATGGGCATCCCTTTGATTTCCGATTCTTAGCCACCACAAAAAGAGCTGCTATAAAATATTCATTTTTATAAGATTTTGAGTTCCAAATTTTTCTCTTCCCCCTCCCCAAGACAGCAAGAAATTTGATATAAGTTATACTCAATCATGTTAACATATTTCCACATTAGTCATGTTGTGAGAGAAGAAACAGAACAGAAGGGAAAAACCACAAAATGAAAAACAAAAGAAATTGAAGATAGTATGCTTCCATCTGCATTCAGACTCCATAGTTCTTCCTCTGGATGTGCATAACATTTTTCATCATGTGTCTTTTGGAATTGTCTTGGATCATTGTATTGCTGAGAAGAGCTAAGTCTGTCATAGTTGATCATTGCACAGTGTTGCAGTTACTGTGTATGGTGTTCTCCTGGTTTTGCTCACTTCACTTAGGTACTGATTTATTCTTAATAATGTCCAAGAAAAGAGGTAACATAGTTCCTAATTTGAACATATATTTTACATGAGAAGAGAAACATTGAATGATGACTTTGTTGCCTTTCTTGGTATATTCCCTGTTGGGATATTTTGAGTCTCACTGTGCCTTTCTTCCTCCTTTATTTTTCTCTCTCTCCCCTCTCTCATTCATTCAGCAAGTATTTATTGAATCTCTTGTATGCATTTCTCCCTCTTTCCTTTGTTGCCTCTCTTTCCTTCCCCTTTTCTCTCTCTTTCCCCCTATTTTCTCCTCTTTCCTTGTTCAGAAAATCACATTTATTCACTAAAACACCATAGTTTAATATATGCTTTAGTACTTGAATATAATTCTGGTCCTATTGTTGGGAGTATTTCCTTCAGTGGTAGAATGCAACCAAATTTATAGTTGATTCTCGTAATTCACAGTAGTTATGTTCTATAAAGTTGCTGTAAACACTGAATTAGCAAATACTGAACCACTACTCCTAGGGGAAAGACAGGATTGAGTTCCCATGCTTCTGTTTAGACATTTTACTTTAGCACTTTCTAGAGCAGCCTTACCTATAGATTGGCGAATTTCTTTTTCCTTTTCCTGGATGTACCATATTGTTGATTCATTAACATTGATCTCATAGCCAACAGCACTATAATTCATGCCTGAACGAAGCTTATCTAACACATGTATTTTCTCTGTAAGGCCCATCACAGCCTTTATGTGTTTAGGACCACTAGGCAGCACTTCAGTACTTTGTTGGTGGCCATTTTTAACAGCAAAATCACCTTCAGAAAGCACAAAAATAAGAAAAACATATCACTAAATAGATCATGAAAACTATACTTGTTTACAGTATGAAAGCTAAAATAAGAAGGTCGATCATTGCCTTGCTCAACTTTACTTGGGAAAGTGTGTGTTGGATGACTCAAATTTTTAGCCTCTTTGTGCATGTTCATGAATTACCTCAAAAGTACAATGAATATTGATTTTAGGGTTACAGATATATTTTAGTCAATAGGTGAATTCACAAATATGGAATCCACAAATAACAAAGATTGACTTTGTTTCATATGTACAAATCCACTTCACTCTTCGTTATAGATATGTTCCTGAAATTATTTTAAAATCAGATTTCAAAAATAGAACCAGATGGGGCAGCTAGGTGGCATAGTGGATAAAGTACTGGTCCTGGATTCAGGAGGACCTGAGTTCAAATATGACCTCAGACACTTACTAGCTGTGTGACCCTGGGCAAATCACTTAACCCTCATTGCCCCACCAAAAAAAAATGACAAAAATAGAACCAGAATTGAATCGATCAAGCATTTATGAAATACTATGTATCAGAGGCTGTGTTAAACACTGAGAATACATGGATAAATATAAAACAGTTCCTGGCCTCAAGGAATTTACATTCTGTTGGGGGAGGGGAACACATACACATATAAATATAAATATAAAAGAAAATGTTGATAATTTTGAGGCTAAAAGACCAATAGATGAAGGTGGGCTTTCAGGTAGAAGGAAACTAGGAAGTAGAGTTAAGGCAGGAATACATTCCAGGTGTCAGGGACAACCAGGGATGGGAATGGGAATGTGAGGAAAGAACAGCAAATAAGCCAGTTTGGATGTCACATGGATTGCACAAAGCAGACTAAAGGATGATAAATCTGGAAAAGTTGACTGGATCTATATTGCAAAGGGCTTTAAATAACAAAAGAAAAATTTGTTATTCACATTGGAGCTTATTGAGGAACAAAGGGATGTATTCAGATTTGTGCTTCAGGAATATTTCTTTAGCCCTTGTGTTGAGGGTGGAATAAGCACACTAGAAGAAGTTAATGTAACAGAACTTTGCCTTGAGTTCTTTTGTAAAATGAATGAGTCATAGACTATTAGTGTTTTTTTTTTTTTTAATAAAAGGACTACTAGTTTTAATGGACCTCAGAGAAGGCCCCATCTAGTCCAACCCTTCTCTAAATAAGAATCTCCATTTAACAATATACATGACAAAGGGGCATCCAATTTTATTTGAAACCCTCTAATAAGGAAGAATCCCTTCCCTTCTCCTCTCCAGGCAGGTCATTTTATTTGTGGAGAGTTTTAATTATTTTGAAGTTTTCCTTTCATCAAGCCTAAAGATGACTCTCAATATCATGTATCCATTGCTCCTAGTTTATTTCCTGGGGCCTAGCAGGACAGTCTATTTTTCCTTCTACTACTTGAAGGCAGTCATCAAGTCTTCCTTAAGTTTCCTCTTCTCTAGGCCACACAGTCTTAGGGCTTTCAGTTGGTCCTTGTATAGCCTGATCTTGGAGCTATTCTCCATATGAGTGGCCTTCTTTGGGAAGCTTTCCAGCATGGCAATGTCCTCTCTAAAATGTAGTATTCTAGAACTGAACACCATACTCCAGATATGGTCTGACCAGGATAGATTAGAACAGTACTAGTCTGGATAACATGTACTCTGTTCCTTTAATATTTTATTTTTTCCAATTATTCTTTAGTTTCAAATTCCTTCCCTTCCTCCCTACCCTCCTTCCTCATTGAGAAGGCAAGCAATTTGATATAGGTTGTACATGTACAGTCATGTAAAACATATTTCCATATTAGTCAAAGGACTAATTCCACAGACCCCACCCCCAAAAATTCAAACCCAAGAAAAATAAAGTAAAAAAAAGAGTATCCTTTGTTCTGCATTCAGACTTTGTTAGACTTTTTCTCTGGAGGTGGATAGCATTTTTCATCATAAATCCTTTGGAATTATCTTAGATAATAGCTAAGTCATTCACAGTTGTTCATTGCATAATGTTGTTGTTACTGTGTGTAATGTTCTGGTTCTGCTCACTTCACTTTTCAGCAGTTCATGTAAGTCATTCCAGGGTTTTCTAAAAGCATCCTGCTCACCATTTCTTATAGGACCAATAGTATTTCAAGACAATCATATACTGCAATTTATTCAGCCAATCCCCAATTGATAGGCATCTTCATAATTTCCAATTCTTTGCCATCACAAAAAGAAAGAAATGCTTTAAATATTTTTGTACATATAGGTCCTTTTCCTTTTAAAAATATTTTTAGTATACAAACTAATAATGATATTGCTGGGTTAAAGGTATTTGTGGTCTTATGGACCTTTTATGCATAGTTCGAAATTGCTCTACAGAATGGTTAGATCACTTCACAACTCCACCAGCAGTGCATTAGTGTCCCAATTTTCCCATATCCCCTTCAACATTTGTCATTTTTCTTTTTTTGTTATATTAGCCAATCTGATAGGTGTGAAGTGGTACCTCAGAGACAACATGCATTCTAAATGCAGCCTAGAGTAGCTATAGCTTCCATGTCACATTGCTCATTCTCACTAAGCTTATATTCTCTAAAACTTCTAGATGAGTTGTTATCTGGTCATGCATTCTCCATCTTATATTTGTTACATTGATTTTTTTGGATCTTAAGTGGGACTTTATATTTAATCCTATGAAATTTCATTTTCTCCACTAACAGTCTTCTCCAATGCCTTATCATAGTGGGCAGGTGATCTTGGGTTCTCAAAGTCTATCCTAGTAGAGTACAAACTCTGATTGGCTCTATTGGGAAAAGTTTTGAGTACAGTCCCAGTAACAAAGAATTATTATCAAATACAATTGATCACTCTATAATTCACCTATTTTGTATGGGGTTTTCATTTGTTGGGCTGCCTTCTAGATTAAATCTAAACCCTGTAGTCTAGAATTTAAAGTTCTCTAAAACATGTCCCCAAAGTATCTTTCTAGCCCTATCTCACTGTATTATGATTTTGGTTCCTAAATTCAAGTCCCATTTCTGTCACTAACTAGTTATAAGTTCTTGGGCAAATCAGTGCTGTTCTCTGAGCCTCCATTTCCTCAATGGCAAAATGAAGAGGCTGGGGTAGATAATTTTAAAGGTGCTGTTCAGCTCTGGATCTCAGATTCAGTTCCCATGTACCTACAGTATTAACCACTGTTTCCAAATTCACCCTGCAATGTTTTTGCCTTTCCTTGCCACTTCCCTTCTGAAATCCTCTCTGTTGTCTAAAATATATTGTCGATATGCAATATATGTTACAGTGAGTCTCTCCTAAAATGTGTGTGCTCTCCAACTGGAAAAAGTTTTTTTTTTTAAAGCCTTTCATCATGAAGTCCATGATGCCAGGTGGAACTGTAAGACTTGGAAGATGGCTTTTAATTCCTCTGGGTCAGCAGAGTTGTTAACATTTCCAGAAATGGTACTTGTGATGGGTGGCCAGCAGCATGTCTATTTCAGCTTTTATTACACATATCACTAGTTGTGTGGTGACTGGCTGGGTGCTTGCAAATCAATAGGATGCTAAAAAGGGATCTGCATCAGAGACCATTATGGCTGCTTCAAGAAGATAGATTGTCTGCAAGGCAGCAGGGTCCTTTTGGGAATGACAATAATCCCATATTAAGACTGTTATTATTAGGTAGAAAGGAACACAGTCTCCCAGTCTTTTTCAAGGTTGTAGATCCAATCACAAGGGTTTTAAAATGGAATACATGAGTGGGAGTTGGTTAGGTGAATTTTCACTTTTCATAGGTATCCTTTTCCTTTTTTCATAAATATTGCAGATACCTTATTATTGTCTTTGGGAAGGCAGTGTGGTATTGTGGGATGATCACTGGATCTGCAATCACAGGACTTGTTATTTACCACCTGTGTGACACTGAACAAGTTACTTAACCTCTCTGGTCTTAGTATCTTCAATTGTAAAATGAGAGGGTTAAACTAGCTGTTTTCTAACATCCCTCCTATCCCTGAATGCTGTGATCCTGTGAACATGCTACAGCCATATATTTTGCAATGTAAAGCTGGCCACATTTTTGTTCTCTCTCTCTCTCTCTCTTTCTGTCTGTCTCTGTCTCTGTCTCTTCCTCTCTCTCTGGGGCAATGAGGGTTAAGTGACCTGCCCAGGGTCACACAGCTAGTAAGTATCAAGTGTCTGAGGTCGGATTTGAACTCAGGTCCTACTGAATCCAGGGTGCTTTATCCACCGCACCACCTAGTTGCCCCCGATGATCTGTTTTAAATTCACCTTAGTTATTGACCAACCTGTTGTTGTCATTTGCCCTTGGTTCTTGAAGAGGACCATGACAGATGTCACGACTTGCAATGAATTGGATTTAAGTAAGGGAGGTCTGTGGAAGGTCACCAACCTCCCTCTCTCCTCCAGAGCCATCTGGGTCCAGTGGCAAGATATACATCAGGACAACTGGAGATGGCTCTGGATGTTTAAGGCAATTGGGTTTAAGTGATGCCCAGGGTCACACAGCTAGTAAGTATCTGAGGTGAGATTTGAACTCAGGTCCTCCTGATTCCAGAGCCAGTGCTTTATCCACTGTGCCACCTCACTGATAATATGGCAGGGACTGTACAAGGCTTTGGGGATACCCAGATAGAAATGAAACAATTGCTGCTATCGAGAAGCTTGCTTTCTATCCGAGGGAGACAATATGTTCATATCCAACAGGAGTTATTAACCTTTTTTTGCATGTGTCCTGGACACTTCTGGTGGTCTAGTGAAACCTGTAGCCCTTTTCTCAGAATGTTTTTTCTGAAAACTTCATAACTGAAGCAAATGATAAATTTGAGTTAGAGGTTCATGAAAAATAGAAGTATGTTTTCCCTATACAAGTTTACAGATTTCCTGAAATCTGTCCATAGGCCTTTCGGGAGTCCTTGGACCCCAAGGTTAATAACCCCTGCCATATAGGCATATATAAAATAAAAGAGCCAAGTGCTCAGGGCACAGGGGGCTCAGTAAAAGTTCCGTGGTGTTTGAACTGAGTCTTGGAGGAAATCAGAGAATCTAAGAGGCAGAAGTAAGAAAGAAATGTTTTCCCAACATGGATGCTGATCAGCATAAAGCACTTCACTGGGGACAAATATTACATTTCCAGCTTGTTGAGAGATGACCTCTGTGGTCTTTGGAAAGTTGTTCAACAATTCTTATCCTTTGCTTCTTTCATAAAAATAGTGCCTAAGTAAAGGGTCTAGGTTCCAGTCTTGTCATTGCAGGGCACAAGGGAGTGAATCTGGTGGGGAATAAAAGGGCCAGATGCCTTAAGAATGTAAGGAAGGGTAAGGTTGGGAGAGTCAGCAAGGGATTGCAGTGGCCTTAATAGAGAATACCAATCAAGAGGGACAAGTTGGACCCGTCACAGAATCTCTCTAGAAAGCAGAAATATCAAGGCTGTAACTTCCCTTTTAAATATTGTTTTTGCTGAGTAAAGCAAAGGATAAAGGAGGCAAGGAGAGAGGAGGAGTAAGGAGAAAGTAATAAGCTAACAGTACCATAATCCTTTATGCCTATCCCACTGAATTATTGTGAGAAATGTGCTTTGGAAGCCTTAAAGTGCTACATCAGTATGCTATTATTTACATTATTATAGCAAAACACCTTTCTATCACATTATTCAACAGTCACGATTATAGTTAACATAGTTTACAAAACATTTTATTTACATTATCTCATTTGATACTTCCAACAACAAAGAGAAGTAGGTGGCACAAGTGTTATTATTCCCCTTGTATAGAGGAAGAAACTGATGTAGAGAGGGTGATATATAAATGATTTATAAGTGATATATAAATATAAAAATATAAATTATATATAAGTGATTTGCCCAAAGTTATACAAATAGTAATAAGTGACAGAATTAGGACACAAAGACAATTCTTCTGACATTAAGTATGGTGTTTTTCTCACTATATGTGGTTTTGAATAGGGATGGGAACATGTGGAACATTTGGGAAGTATATAATGTAAGGGGTGATTGTTGTTATTCAGTGATTTCAGGTCTGTTTGACTGTTCATGACCCCTTTTGGGGTCTTCACAGCAAAGATACTGGAGTAGTGATCCACCATTTCCTTCTGCAGCTGATTGATTGTACAGATGACAAAACAGACAAACAGGGTTAAGTGACTTGCCCAGGGCCACACAGCTAATAAATGTCTGAGACCAGATTTGAACTCAGAAAGATGAATATTCCTGATTCCCAGCCCAGTGCTCTATCCACTGTGCCACCTAGCTGCCCCAAGGAAGGAGTGATAGGAACCATTTTCCCTAATGCCCATATCTGAGCACATTTTGGATGAGAACGAATGTGGCAAAATTTATGTATAATGGCATATGGTTCTTGCAAAACAACTTTAGGGTAGAAAGGGACCTTAGAGATCAAGGTTACTATGCCAAGGGTGTCTTGGCTTCATGTCTAGTGTTCTTTCAATGACACCATGGCTCATTTGTGGGCCTTTTTTAAGAAATGGAAAGCATACTTTCATGTACATACTAAGAAAACAGTCAGGTTTACTCTTCAAGTCAACTCATAATTCCTTCCATAAAAACTATGCCAATTAGATGATAATAAAATGTCAAAATAACATAGACATGTGGAGTCTAGTGGTAAGACCACTGGATTTTAACTCAGAAGACCTGGGCTCTATTCCTGACTTTGTGGCAGATTACTTTACTTATCTGTATCTCATGTCTCTCATCTCTATCTGATTCTTATGTCTCTTATGTCTATGATCTCTAACTCCCTCCCCCAACTCGTTCTAACATGCCAGAATTCTAGATTCTGAGGACTAAGTGACTGGGACTGGATTTGAAATTTTATTCTTAGATGGTATATGATGTGCTATGTCTTCAAATGTTATGGCTCCAAACTTGAAATGTCTAATTTTTAAAGAAAAGATGATTCTCTCACAAGCCTCTCTTAATTGCTTTGGTCTCATGTAAGTGATTCTTAACCAAGATTTTTTTGCATTTAAAAGCATTCGTTAATTGAGATTGGGGGATATTTTGGCTCTGATGACATTTAGGTGATTTTTTGGAGATAAATCTGCTTCCCTTCCCTTCTTTTCCCCTCTCCTCCCAACAACAGTCACATTCTTGCCTTGTCATCTTAGCAGTTCTGCATTATGACTGCATTTCAAGGACCTTAGTAAAGTGACCAAAATACAAAGATATTTCTGAATTAATGCCTTTCCTGGTTATCACATGGCTCCTGCCATTGTCCACTGAAAATCTCAAACCTAAAAATTTCCATTAACCTATTAGCAATGGATATTTGCTTCTATTGACTTAAGGATTAAATTCCTCCTCTTGGAAACAGGAAAGAAGAATCTTGCTCTTGTGCTGAATTTGTCAGTTCTCTTTGAATATGAATATGTGGACAGTTATACTTGAATAGGTGTGGATGAGACTTGTCTCTGTTACTGCTTCTTGGAGAAAAGAACCCCAACTAGGAATTCTTTCATTTGGGGCATAAAAAATTAGGTTGGAGTAGCACAGATGGCAGTCCAATGGGGAGGGGGGTAGCAAAGGGAGAAAGAACTGACAAAGGACCACAAGGTGGGGTATGATAATATATATTATAGGGAGGAAGCCAGAAAGCATCTTTCTAGGTAGGAAGCAAGTACCTCTGGATGTTGGCACCTTCAGCTAAGGCTGCATTTGTCTTATAATAGTTACTGTTCTACTGGATAGTAAGGATTGTCAGATTCCTGACGGGGAATTAGACATTCTTTATTCTAAGGACAAACAGCAAGCAACAGGTGCAAGTTAGTGGAGCAGATGTTGGTTAAATTGACCTTAGACTTCCTTTACAGAAATGCAAAGGTCACCTCTCTCCACACTCATGAGTCTGTCTTCTTTTCACTGTTACACAGATCTCCAAGGCAGAATATTCTTACCCTTCTCCCTTTGGGGGATGTAGAGGCCTGGTATCTCTGCCCAGAGTAAACTCTGTGGGGAGAGGATGAGTCCATTTGGAATCTTGGGGCTAATCTTGTGTGATATCTAGCATTCTGAGATTATATAAGGAATGCCTTTCACCAGAAAGAATATATAAGAATATATAAGAATATATAATTATATAAAGAATGCCTTTCACCTTATACCATCTAGAGTTGCCCCAACCTCTTTTGATTTTGGATAGGATTATTTTGACTTCTTGCTAGGGGTTCCAGGATCTATAAGCTAGTAGCATCCAAACTATCACAGAGTCTCATTGATGGTGGGCTAGAATCATGTCATGTTTTCAAACTCCAGAAATGTTTCCAGTTTGTTTTTCTCTCCTTATGGTTCTTCTGGCAACCCCACACTTCCAATCACTCATACTCATTCTACCTAGTCTTTGTTTTTTTGTTTGTGTTTTTTAAACCAATCTATCTTCTTATCTGTTTTCTTTCCCACACATCAAAGTATGTACCCTTTGAGGCCCTGGGATCATAGGATCACAGATCTTGATGAGGAAGGGACCTCAGAAATTATCTAGCCTAACATTTTACAAATTTTTACTTATTTTACCAATGAGGAAATGGGTGTAGGGAGGTTACACTTGTCTTTGTGAGTAGAAATACCCCGTTTTCCAATTTATATATATATGTATTTTTCCATTGTAGAGAGACAACCTGGTATATTGGTTAGAGTACTCAACTTGCATTCAGAAAAATCTCAGTTCAAATCCCCATGCTGAATTTACTAACAATATGTCTATGGGTGACTTACTTAACCTCTTTGAACATCAGGGAACTTTTTAAAACTAAGTAAAAGTAAAAACTTGAAAAAACCTAAATCTAAATAAGAACTGGTAGGAGGAAGATCCTACATGAAGCTGATTACAAGTCCTTGACATATTGGGTTCTAACTACTATTTTTCTCCTCCAAATCAGAGATGAATTGCTTTTGGAAATGAAAAGGTCATGATTTCTGAATAGTTGATCAGATGTGGATGGATGGATGTGGGTGGCACAAGGATATGAAATGGAAAAGAAGCTATTGAGAGACGCTGAGTTGAGAGAATGACCATTTGATCTAGGTTGTAGGAGCAACAGTGGGCAGATTAAAAGAACATTGGTTGACTAGAGGCAGGTCACTTAAAAGGACTACAGAATATGGAATAGTAGCTGAAGGGAATTTGTACTGACAGAGAGGAAAGACCTATTAAAGGGAGGTTTGCTAGAGAATGAATGAATGAATGAATGAATAAAACAACACTGCCAAAGTCTATGGTTATGAATACAAAAGCTAAATGCTAACAAGTGCAATCCAGTGGATACTAGGGCCATAAAAACAGTCTAATATAGTGGAGAGAGCACTGGATTTGGAGGTGGGATGCTTGAGTTTGAATTGTGCCTCTGGCACAAGCTATGTGGCCATGGGCAAATTGTTTAAGTTTCCAAAGCCTCAGCTTCCTCATTTAAAATTGAGATAATATGTGTAGTACTGACTTTTCAAGAATGTTGTGAGGAGATCACACACGTATGTAAGGTACTGTCTCTTTAAGATATTGCCCTTTGCATAAAGAGAAGTTTAATGGTAAAAGGAGCAGAATGGGTAAAGGAAAAAAATTCTATCAACTGATATAAGATATCACCTCTGCCATAGATAAATGTTTTATTGCCTGAAAGGAATAGGAAAACAACTCTGGTTTCATAAAAACTATTAAGATATACATATTAATAAATGGTTTTCAGATGAGATTTGAGCAGTTTTAGAGAGAGAATAAACTGTGGCATAAATATAAAGATATAGATCACCTCCCAAAAGATATAGGATGATACCTCTTTTGTTTGTGAAGAGTTTGGTGGTTTAAAGGGTGCAGAGAAAAACAATTATATAAAACTTGGGGGAAAATGGATATAAAGAAACTCAGTTTCAAGGGCAAAACAAAATGGTGGATCCAATTGAGAACTTAGAGCCACAGGGCATTATGGTTCCTTAGGACATTTGCACAAAGTTATTTCAAGACTAAAAAGGTAAAACTTAAAAAAAGAAATAATTATTTAAGGACTGAGGGGTGATTAAAAATGGTTTGTTTCCCTTTTAAGTAAAAGGTGACACATCGTATGCCATAATGTTCTTATTGAAGCCATCGAAAAGTATAGAAGATAGGAGACTGAAGCTTGAGGGAAGCTTCTGAGTAGTGAAGATTGGGGTGGGGGGGGAGAATAGAGTGGGGTCAAAAGCAATTCTGTCAAAGCTTTTTGAAGAAAGCTTCAGTCAGTTCAGGTATGTGATTCCTGATTGGTTGGAGAGAGGCTGGATATCATTTGAGGGGAGTGTCAGTTTCATATCTTTGAGTTTAAGAGATAGCTAAAGCATCTCAGAAGTTCATCTTTTTTTTTTCTGCCCCCCCCACTTTGGTTTGAGAGGGAAAAGCAGAATGGGGAGCGATTTTGCTGCATTGTTGATGCTGATTTGCAACTAAATCTCAGCATCAACAAAGCATACACATATGCTTATATGTACACCCATTTATATGTATATAAATACATGTATAGGTATACATATAATCACACACAAATATACATGTGTGTATATGTGTATGTATGTGTCTATAAATAAACACACATATATGTATGTATGTATGTATTTGCTCCAAGTTGATTGGACAAGACAGCATCCTGGTAGATTGAAAATCTGACTAGATTTGGTTTGTCTGGTAAACATTGTAGAACAGAAAAAGAGGATTGGGCCTGAAATAATCGATCTCTATTATGTACAATTTACTTGTCTGCTAGAATACAAACTACTAGATTAAATGCAAAGAGTATTGCAAATAATCTTTAAAGAAATAGTTTGTGGGCAGCTGGCAAAAACGACGCATTTGAAAAAAATAACCCACATATTAAGTGATACCCTCAGCTCTCAATGATGACTAGGTGTATTATCTATGGCACATCTTACTTTCAAGTTTACCTACAGTTCTTAGAGCATTTGGCTTAATTTCATGTTTCATAGGCAGTGCACGCAGATGTAGATGAGCAGGAAGGCCCTTTGAGAGACCCTTAGCCAGATTCCTTGTTCATGCTGTTCTCAGCATGAAAAGAATAGCAGGGAGGAAGGAAGAGCTAAGCAGCAAGGGAAAGATGGGAAAACTGTGGACAGCTTCCCAGTTTCTCCAACATGGGTCTTTACAGTGTAACTTCATTATTTTATTTCAAGTGAATTCCCCAAACATCCCAAACAGCTATATTCTAATGTAAATATAACAACACATCCCAAAGCCAAATAAAAATGATTTTTTGATTACATGTGCCTGAAATCTCCCTGTACTTAAAATTACTTTAATATTTCCACTATGATTCCATATCTCTCCTCCACTCAAATACCTTTAGTGGTTCCCCATTGCTTCTAGGAAAAAAATGAAAACTTCACAGCCTGACATTTAAGGCTCTTTACAACCCACCTTTCTAGCCTTATTTCACATGATTCCTCTTCATGTCCTTTACATGAGGGAATAATGTTGAATGGATGAAGTGCTCGATTTAAAATCAGAAGATCCAGGTTTGACTCTCAGATATCTCAGACACTTAATGATTGTGTCATTATGGGAAAGTTGCTCTCAGAAAGTCAGTTTTTTCATCTGTACAATGGGGATAATAATCCATGTGCTATCTTTCTCATAGTTTTGTTGTGAGAAAACTACTTTGCAAACATTGAAATTCACATAGATGTGAATTTTTGTTATTTCAGCTAAACAAAGCTGTTCCCTGAATTTGACATGGCATTTTCCACCTACATGAATTCACACAATCCAATCTCCTATACCTGGAATTCACTTCTTCATCACATTTGCCCAACAAATTCTTTATCTTTCTTCAGCTGCCCTGATCATTCCAGCTATTAATATACCTTCTCCCTCCCTCCCTCTCTCCCTCCCTCCCTCTCTCCCTCCCTTCCTCTCTCTCTCTCTCTCTCTCTCCCTCTCCCTCTCCCTCTCTCCTTCCCTCCTCAAAGACTGCTATTATATTTTTATTGCTTTTTCTTGTTAGATGCAGCTAGGTGGCAAAGTGAATAGAGTACATAATTAGAAGTCTGGAAAACCAGAGTTCAAATATGAAATCGGACACTAGCTGTGTGATCCTGGGCAAGTCACTTGGCCTTTGCCTCCTTTGTTTTCTCATCCGTAATATAATAGCATCCACCTTCCAGGGTCATTGTGAGGATAAAATAAAATATGCAAACCTTAAAGCACTATATAAATGCTATTATTATTGTTCTTGTTGTTTTGACCCCTTTATTCCCTATCTTATATTTTACTTCGACAGAGGTACATCGAATTCCCCCCAAGTAGAACATAAACCCTTTGAGGGCATGAGTTGTTTCATTCTTGTTTTTGTATCCCCAGCTAGCACAGTGTGTCATGAAAAGCAGGGGCCTAATAAATGTTTGTTGAATGGAATCCATGATCTCATTTATGTAGCTGCTCCTTCCACCAATGCAAATCCTCTCCCTTCCACACCTTAATATACCATTTCATGAATTGTTTTGGCCTGGAAAGCTTTGTCCCCAGATGGCCAGCCTTCTGCTGATAGACCCCTTTGAACTGAGATGGTCCTCGGACAACTGACAGAGTCTGTTTCTGGGTCCATCTTTGAAGGCCGTCCAACTTAGTTGAACCTGCCAGAGCTTGTGCTTTCCTGCTACAGCTTTCAAGAAACGTCACAATGAGGCATCAGAGGAGAGGTTTAGTAGAGTGTTTCCTTCATAAATCTAGATAATTAACAGTGCTGCTGCTGCTACTACTACTACTACTACTACTACTACTACTACTACTGCTACTGCTACTGCTACTGCTACTGCTACTGCTACTGCTACTACTACTACAGCACTTTAAGATTTGCAAAACATTTTACATAGATTATCTCATTTGATCTTCACCATAACCTTGTGAGGTAGGTGAATTATTATCCCAATTTTCCAGATGATGAAACTGAGGCTGAGAGCACTTGGATGACTTGCCCAGGTCACATAGCTAAGCCAGTGTTTGAGGCAGGATTCAAACTCAAATCTCTTTAATACCAACTCCAATACTAACTATTGCAAGACCTAACTTCTCCATGGTTGAGAATGAATTAATTGAGGCATTCAGGATATGTTTATATATGTCTAGATACTCACATCAGTTTCCACTTGGCTGCTCTCCTGGACTACATGATTTCCCCAAACTTAACAGCCTGCGAGATGACATCAACTCTGAAATCCATTGTTCCTTAATGCTCATTGACCCTGGAGCCCCTTTCTCCCTCTGATCAGAGAGTATAGAGGATGGTCATTGGAGAGCTCCTCCCAGATCCTCCACTATTTAAGGAGGACACCCAGGGTATTCATCTCATTATTTCCCACCTGACTGCTCTCCTGGATTTCATTATCTTCAGAATATCCTGGAAGATAAAATGAACACTGGAACTCACACCTCTTTAGATCATCTCCCACCCTAGCTGCATGCCTTCCTTCCCTTCAGTTAGGCCTCCCTCTCACTTTTCAGTTTGTTTTTATGTGTTGTCTTCCCCATTAATTTGTAAGCTCCTTGACGGGAGGGACAGTCTTACACACCTCTTTGTGTCCTCAGTGCCTAGCATGGTGTCAGTTATATAGAAGGTATAAACATGTACCTGACTAAATATATGGATATACACATTCATGTAATCTATGTGTGAACCATGGCTAAAAAGTGATGAGAGACTTTGCTGTTTGGTTCATAGATTGACTCTGAAATGTTATGAGCATTGGCATCATTGCAGGAATAAGTATATAGGCTCCCACAGAGCCTTTTAGGGTACTACAGTACTCCTTTGATGTGTAAATTCTCCATATTTATTATATTTGTTTTCTGAATCTAAATCACATACCTTTTCTACTTGCCTGAGACAACAAAACAGGAACAAGATAACGCAAGTAGTAAAAAGTATGGCATCATAAGTACAGGATGAGGGAAGCTTGCTAAGATAGTTATCTGACAAAGCTATGGAAGTCTCAGTGGACTGAAAGGTCAATATGACATAGCAGAGGGATGTAGAACTCAACAGAAGTAACGAAATCTTGGGCATTTGCATCAAGGGAGCCATAGTTTCCAGGAATAAGGAAGTGATGTTTTCTGTATTCTGCTTTGGTTAGAGGATATCTATACTATTGTGTTCAGTTCATTTTATGAAGGAAATCAGTAAGGTGGAGAGCATTCAGGAGAAGGCAACTAGGATGGGGAAGACCTTAAGTTCATGTCATATAAGGGTAGGTGGAAGGAAATGAGAATTTTTAGCATAGAGAAGAGATGACTTGGGAGGGGAGACAGTTTCTGTCTTCAAGTATTTGAAGGACTGGCACGTGGAAAAGGGGTTAGACATACTCTAATTGACCATAGGACAGGACCATGAGTAATGGATGGACATTAAAAAGTTACAGAGACAAGTTTCATCTTGATGTGAGGAAAAATTCTTAACAATTAGAGTTATCCAGAAGTAGAATGACCTATCTTGCGAGATGGTCAGTTCCCCTGTCAACAGAGCTCTTCATGTAGAGGATCAATGACCAATTGATGAATAAAGAGGTAGTATTGCATAGTGGGGGGAAAAACCCCAAACAAATAACTGGCTCTGGAGTCCAATGACCTGGGTTCAAATATCCTCTGTCACATTTAGTCCTTGTTTACTCAACCTTCCAGAGCATCAATTTTCCTCATCTGTAAAATGGAGTTGTTCTAGAAGGCTGCTGAGGTTCTTTTCAGTTCTGAGATCTTATTCTTGTGAAAGGGATTCCTTTGGGGTAGGGGATGGCTTCTGAGGTCCCTTCTAGTACTAGTATTCTATGAAAACATGATAATTCAAATAATTTAAGACTCTTGAAGTGTTCTCCAGATCAGTGTGCATATATGTTTATCTTTGCAATTGATTAATTAGATGAGATAAAATTATATATTCATCTTTCTTGTGACTCTCTTAAGCCCTTGAAAAGATGGAAATGTTACATGTTGACTTCTCTCTGTTCATACTCATTTGGGAAACACTGATTTCTCGCCCTTCTCACCTGTTTGTTTCTCCCTCCCCGTCCTCTCCTTTGGAGCTTTGAGGTTTCACATCAATGTGGCATTAAAGTGGTTATTTCCTCTTTTCCTAAGTAGGGGTGGTGATGCCTTTACCATTTGGGGAATACAGTTTCCTAGCGAGTTGAGATGGTCTTATGGCTAAGAATCTACTTTTACAATAAATGAAATAATGAAATGAATATTTTAAGGTGATGCTTTAGTGGTTCTTATTTTAGCTGATGATTGTCTATCAGATGGATAGAAGTAGTTATCATCTGAATGTCCTCTACATTTCAAAGCCACTGGCCTCCTGATGTTTTTTACAGGAGAGATTCCATCTTCTGACTTAATACATTTTTTTTTTGGCAGGGCTATGGAGGGTTAAGTGACTTGCCCAAGGTCACACAGCTAGTAAGTGTCAAGTGTCTGAGGCCGGATTTGAACTCAGGTCCTCCTGAATCTAGGGCCGGTGCTTTATCCAGTATACCAGCTAACTGCCCCGACTTCATACATTTTTACTGGCTGTCTACCATGCCTGGAATAATCTCCCTCCTTGTCTCTGCCTCTTGGCCTCCTTAACTTCCTTCAAGTCTCAGCTAAAGCCCCACTTTCTGCAAGAATCCTTTCCCAGCCACCCTTTCCTCTAAGATCATCCCCAAGTTATCCTGGATATACTGCTTTACACAGTTTGTATGCATTTTGTCTCCCAATTAGACTATGAGATCCTTAAGGGAAGGGACTGTTTTTGCCTCTCATTGTATCTCCAACTCTTACTACAGTGCCCAGCACATATGCCAAGCTTAAGAAATGCTTGTTGACTTATCTAGAGATGAAAACATTCACTCATTCATCCAGAAAATATTTATTGAACACTTACTACATGCCAGGTGAAAGAAAAGTAAGAAATGGTCTCTACCCTCAAGGAATTTCCAATGTAGGAGGAAGAAACAAGCATCCAAGCAGCTATAAAAAAAAACAGAATTAGGTAAGGGAACATAGTCCTATAAGGTATATAAGTTTCCTTTTTTTCCCCACTGAGCCTGTGATTTCCTAAGAGTAGAGAACTCTCAATCAGAAATTTCCCATACCCTTGTAGATCCTCATCTTCTCTGCAACTTAAAGTCTTAAAGCCTTATCTGGGGGGTGGGCAGTTAGGTGGTGCATTGGATAGAGCACCGGCCCTGGAATCAGGAGGACCCGAGTTCAAATCCAGCTTCAGACACTTGACACTTACTAGCTGTGTGACCCTGGGCAAGTCACTTAACCCCAATTGCCTCACCAAAAAAAGAAAGAAAGAAAGAAAGAAAGAAAGAAAGAAAGAAAGAAAGAAAGAAAGAAAGAAAGAAAGAAAGAAAGAAAGAAAGAAAGAAAGAAGGAAAGAAAGAAGACTTATCTGGGACACTAAGAGGTTAAGTGATTTTCTTTCTCAGGGTCAAATAGCTAAGATATATGAGGGGTGAGACTAGAACAAAGGTCTTTTTGACAGTGAGTCTCTATATCTACCATGCCATATTGGCTCATAAAATAAGTACAATGTTAAAATAATTATTTCCCAATTCTTCCGCCTCTCTTAGTTTAGCAGGAGAAAAGATGGGATTTAGATGGGAGAACAAATTAGTCTTCAACTTCACTACACTCCAGCTGAAATTTAGTATTTCTTTCAGTTATTAAAAAAACATTCAGAGAAGGGGTCTAGAGGCTTTTTACCTGACTGCCAGAGGGGTCCAACAGAAAAGAACTTTAAGAACTCTGGGATCAGAGGCTATCTAAAGTCTCTTCTCGCTCTAATATTTTATGATCTATGGGAAAACTTCACAGACTTCCTCCTTCTACCACAAAGATAGATTTCTTCTTTCACTTTTATTGAATAATTCAAATGAAGAGATATTTATTCATTATATACCACACACTGGGCACTGTGAGGGACCGGCAAAGACAAAAATGAAAAGTCACCACCACCAGGAAGCTTATATTCTTCTTTCAAACTCTTAGGTCTTTTAAAGATAATAGAAATTTTGAATTTACAACACACGCACATAAACACTACACATTTGTGTGTGTGTGTGTGTACACACAAAGAGTGTTTCCATATACAGAGGCATCTAGGTGGTACAGTGGATAGAACACTGGAATTAGGAAAACCTGAGTTGAAATCCAGCTTCAGACACATACTAGCTGTGTGACCCTGGGCAAATCACTTTACCTCTGTCTGCCTCAGTTTTCTCATCTGAAAATGGGCAAAATAACAGTATTTACCTGCCAGGGTTGTTGTGAAGATAAAAATGAAATAATTAAAAAAAAATTTTAGTGAGGCAATTGGGGTTAAGTGACTTGCCCAGGGTCACACAGCTAGTAAGTGTCAAGTGTCTAAGGCTGGATTTGAACTCAGGTCCTCCTGAATCCAGGGCTGGTGCTCTATCCACTGCACTACCTAGCTGCCCCGAAATAATTTTTGTAAAGCATTTTATACATCTTAATTATGCTATTATTATTATTATTGTTTTGGTTATAGCTATTACCCACAGCAGAACACAAAAAAGAAGATTGTCTATGACGCATTGAATCTTATTGAGTCTTTTTTGCATGCATGCAGTTGTTAGCTGTGATTTTCCTAGCAGGCTTGGTTAGGATGGTGGAGACCAGAAGAGGTGTGAAGAGTTAAAGGGAAATTGTACTTTGGTGACAGAGCTGAAGAACTCTGTGCCAACGGAGCAAACGACACAGAAGCAGGAACTTGAATACAGAGAGCAGCAGTGGAGAAGGAGCTGAGAAGGCATTTGTTGTATTGGAAAATTTGCTGTAATCAGATCAGCAAAGGGCCATTTTTATGGACCATCTGGTGGAACACAGAAATAGCTTCACTATAGAGAACTCTTTCTTTACAAAGGAGTTTTAATGCCTCATTGTTTTTCATGTAGGTCAGATTTCAGACTTCCCCTGTTCTCATTGTGTGACTTGAAGTGAATTCATCATGCCAATAAAGACATGGGGAAAAGGTACTCTTTTTTTTTTTTTTTTTGATTTGCCAAACTGTTCAGCACATGCCTTGTTCCTTTATCCAAAATGGTTTTCAATTAAATCTCTTGAGTGTCCGGACAAGTCCCATTTGACAGTGGGAAGGGAAGCTTGGGACAGATTTAGCTGAGCTGCTTTCCTACAATACTGCTATAAGGCCAGCACCAACGTGTCAGCTTCCTAGCATATGCAGGTTTCCTGGCATGGAAAATACTTATAGGGGATTTGCCCACACGCCAACTGTCTCTGTTTAGGAGTGGCTGTCCCTATTTTTCAAACACATGTCACACTCCGTTGATCCAGAGTGGCACAGTGTATTTCCATGGGCCTAACAAAACGGCTTTGTGGATAGGTTCAAACCACAGGTCAGCCAACAAAAAGGTTTATCGGGCCACAGTGTACCCCTGTCTTCACCCTGGGGATGATATGCCAAGAGGCAAAGGAATTCAGGAGCAGAAGCGATTTCCAGTCACATGAGGCTTTATTATATTTCCAATTCTCTTGTCTGACTTTCTTTCCAAAGTGGAGGAAGAATCAGTTACTACTGCGGTGATGCCCACCCTTCTGCCCACCACTAAATACTTCAAGAATATCTGCTGCCCCTGGAGTTTTCTTCTAAGAAGCACAAATGTGAACATAGGACCTTTGAGATCAAATTCAACTTCCTCGTTTTACAGTGGAGGAAGTTGATACCCAGAGAGATGAAGTCATCAGCCCCATTTTGTTGCCCTCTTCCCCAACCTCAGGTGCTCCTGAGGCCCTGGTCAGGGTACAGTCATTCCTGCCCTTTTCCCCCATGTGCCTCTACTTAGTTGCCAGATATATGCCAGATACTCCCTTGTGTGTGGACAGTAATTTATAGCATGGTTTATTACAAGCCTGGCTTATACCCTCTTGTGATTTGATTTCAGGGTCTCAGGAGAGACCCTAAAGGTTTGCATTTATTTTTATTTTAAATAAAAAACATTTTTATTTAAAGTTTTGAGTTCCAAATTTTAACTCTCTTTACCTCTTCTACCCCCTCCCTGAGGGGGAAAGTAATCAGATATAGGAAGGTTTGCATTTAGACTTGGAAAGTTGAGCCCCTCAGAGAGGATTTTTTCAATGGAGGAGGGGTAAAATTATCCTTATGCTGGTCTAAATCCAGGGAGATCCTTGAGCCAACTTTGCCTTCAGAGGAGTCATGCAGACTGAAACCAATTCAGGCCTTCTGGCCCAGCCAGAAAGGACAATTGCTAATTGACCCTTGTGGCCTGGTCTTTCTTTATCCCTCAAATGTGAACACAACATGCTATTTTCCTACCATCAACCCCTCTTTCCTGGGTCTACATATTTCTGACCTACCCTTACCTTGAGCCCCATAAAGTCCAAGGCTGTCTCCAATTAGACCCCAACCATCTGATAGACTCCAAACACATGATCCTTTGCCCAGAGAAGAGGATATTAGATATTTGTTTGCTGATTAATTCATCCAGCACTAAGTCCCTATTGCATTATGCACTTAGGAGGGTGAGGAAGAAAAAGGAGAAGAATAAAAAAGAAGTAGCCTTGTTTTTTTGAAGGTTGAATAGCTTTGGACTCTTGGGGTTTATACCACCTTACAAATGATCTCTTCATAAGCATCAGAGGACTTAGAGAGTGGGAAGGGACCTTAGAAAGATTTTATAACCTTGGAGACTGTGGGCCAATGAGGTAAACAGACTTGCCCAAGGTTACACAGCTACTAAGAGGCAGAGTTTGGATTTGAACTCAGTTCTTTGTCCTATGGAAAACCACCTTCTGTATCTATGTGAAAATAACTGGAAAAGAAGATTTTTACCCTTACATGGTTGCTTTATTTCCCTAATGACCAGACTGTTGCAACTCATTGTAGATGATAAGTTCCCTGGGGACAAGAAACATACCTTCCATTGTTTTTGTGTTGCCCATGACACCTGGTGAGATTCTGGGGACATCTCAGGTTTTGTTCAATTAATGTAGAAGTGAAATTTTAACCTATTTTTACATATGAGGAAACTGAGACTCACAATACACACCAATACCAAAGTATGGAGGATGGAGTTAAGTAAGGAGTAAGGTGAGATGTATGTTCATTGGAGAAAAGAGAATTTGAGACTTTGTTTTTTCAAGGACAGCTTGAACATCAAAGGAGAATATTCTGGTTGGGGAAATGGCAGGCATTTTTGTCCAGCTTCACATCCCCGATTCTGTATTTCTGAAGTTGATTGTTAGAAATCAAATGTAAAACTTTACATTTTTAACCCAATCAAATATAGTGTTTTATTCAGTTCATCATTCTAGTCTGTCAAGATCTTTTTTTTGGAAACAGATTCTGTCATCTATTGTTGGCTTTCCCTTCAAACTTCCCGTCATCTGCAAATCTGACCAGCCTGGCCTATGTAGTTCCATCCAAGTCATTGATAAAACATGTTGAGTAGTATCGGTCCAAGCATAGTCTCCTAGATTGTTCAGATAGAGACTTGCCTCCAAGTTGATATCCACTCATTAAGAACTTTCCTTAGGTCTGGACATTCACTCAATTCTAAGTCCACTTAACAGTTCTAAAAGACTGAAGAACTTCAATCAATGAAATAATCAACCATAATTCCAGAGGACTATGGGAGAAGATTGCTGCTAATCTCATAGCAGTTGACGAACTAATGTGCACAATGAGAAATACATTTTATCTTATCTAGCCTATATCTCTCCATTTTAATCACAAATATAACATGAGAGACTTAGTTAAATGTTTTGTTGAAATCTAAGGATTATATTAACAGTATTTTACCAATCCTGCCTGTTGAGAAAAGAAATGAGGTTAAGGTGGCATGACCCATCCTTAATGAAGCCAATTGATTACTGTTCCTCTCTATATACTCACAAACCATTTTTTTTCTTATGTATTTTTAATTATCAGGCATTTTTTCTCTCTCCATACCTCCTCCATCCTCTAAAAAAAGAACTAAATGATAATAATAATGATAGTAATGATGACAGCAACAATAACAACAATGGCTAATATTTATATAGTGCTAACTATATGACAGGCACTGTGCTAAATGTTTTATAATTTTTATCTCATTTGATCCTCACAACAAACTATGGATTGTAGGTGCTATTATTGTCTTCATTTTAACAGATGAGGAAACTGAGCAAACAGGGCTAAGTGACTTGTCCCAGGTTACACAGCTGGTAAGTGTCTGAAGCTGAATTTGAACTCAGGTCTTCCTGACTCCAGGGTCTGATACTCTATCCACTGTGCCACCTAACTGCCCCTTATAACATGACAGTGTTCCATTATATTTATATACCATAATTTGTTGAGCCATTCCCCAACTGATGGATACCTCCTTAATTTCTAGTTCTTTACCATCATAAGAAGAGTTGTTATAAATGTTTTTTGTACCTTTAGGACTTCCCTTCCCCACTTAAAAAAATCTCTTTAGGGGTATAGTCCTAGTAGTGATATAAATAGGTCAAAGGAGATAACACTGTAATTTTGGGGCATAATTCCAAATTGCTTTGCAGAATGATTGGACTAATTCTCAGCTCCACCAACAGTGTGTGAATGTGCCTGTTTTCTCACATCTCCTTCAGCATTTATCATTTTCTTTTTTTAAACCAGATTTGCCAATATGATAAATATGAGGGGGAATATCAGAGTTGCTTTAATTTGTATTTCACATATTATTAGTGATTAAGAGCATTTTTTCATATAGCTATGAAGAACTCACATTTTTTTCTCTTGGAAGCTGCCAGTTCATATCTTTAGGCCGTTTATCCTTTGGGAGATGGCTCTTATTCTGGTAAATTTGAATCATCCCAGCAACCCTGAGCATTGATTGTCTTTGATGCCAAAAAAACCTTTTTAGTCTTATATGTTTTAGGGTGTATAATTTGACTTCCAGTATAATTGAAGAATAAATAAATAAGAATCATATATTCATAGGACTTTGGAACTAGAAGTGACTAATCAGTAGTTTAGTTAAACCCTTTTACTTTATGGATGAGGAAACAGACCCAAAGAGGTAGTGATCTGATTCTTCCCTTTCTGTTGTCTCTCAGATATAATCAAATGCCAAGTGCACTGATTCTATCTACAGAACATCTCTTGCATCTATCCCTTGCTCTCTATTCTTACTGCCACTCTGCTAGCATGAGCCCTTATTACTTTATGCTTGCTTTAAAAAAATTGTATACTGATTGGTCCTTTTACCTCCATCCCCTCTACCCTTTGTTTGATCCTCCATACACTTGCCAAATTGAACTTCCTTATGAAAAGATCTGGTTATATAACTTCTCTGCTCAAAACTCTGCAGTGGCTCTCTGTTGTCTGTGGAATAGAGCTCAGCTTGTCATTCAAGGCCCTCCACAATGCAGTACCAACCTTTCAAATTTTATACATGCAGCTAGATGGTGTAGTGGATAGAGGGCTAGGGTTGGGGGTCAGGAAGACATGGGTTCAAATCCTGCCTCAAACACTTACTAGCTTCATGATCTCGGGCAAGGCACTTACCCACCATGACTCAATTTCCTCATTTATAAAATGGGGATAATAATAGTGCCTACCTTTTGGATTATAGTGAGCACCAAATGAGATACCATATGTAAATTGCTTTGTAAACCTTAACATGCTAATTAAATACTATTAATACTATTATTGTTATTATTACATCTCACCCTTCTCTCCTCAACATGCTCTATGGCCAGACTGTACTATTTACCTACCCTTGTACATGTTGTGTTTTTTTGTAGAGCTTTACTAATCTCTTCTCTATATATGGAATCTTCCTCCAAATTCAGACTCTTGAAATCCTTCTTAACCTTCAAGTCCCAACTCAAAAGCTACTTCTCCCATAAAGCATTTCCTGATTGCCCTAGTCATTAATAATCTTTCCTCCTTTGAACCTCACAGAGCACTTTGTGTGTACTAATTTATTGCAATCATTATATATTGTTCTGTATTATAACGTTGTGTCATATTCCCTTCCTAGAGACTCAATTTCATGAGGACAGGAATCTCACATTATCCTTATTTTATAGCTCTCCAGGTACTTCACTTAATGCTTGGCATACAATATCATATTTGTTAAATTGGAATGAATTGAATTAACGAAGGCTACCTCATTAGTGGCAGGACCCAAAACTGGCTTCCAGGAGTCCTGATTCCTAATCCAGTGTTCTGGATTATGTATCATCCATCTCGATGCATGAAGTTCTACTGTATGGAACATGTATATTTCATTTCATTAGCCTAATAAAAGTATTAAGAACAGTTCCCCTTTGAAGATTTGCTAGTAGATTTACATAAAACTGTGCTAAGATTAGAATTATAGTCTCTCTCTCAGCAAGACCTCATCATGACAAGAAAAAAAATAGCAATGATCCGATTCAAGATGTTTTCTGGGATCAATGTATCTTTCTCCCTGCATAATCACTGCAGAGAATGTCAAACCAGTATTTGTGGAAGTGGGAATCATTCAGTGGAGCACAATCTATTTCAATGTATTTGTTCTACAAGACAGAACTAAAAAATATCCTTAGAGCTCAGTTTGTCAGTTTGAAATTTTCTCCCTCTTCCCAGTGTGATGCCAGAAAGAATTACCCTTTGTTAGTCAGTCAACAAGCATTTATTAATCACTACTTTGTGACAGGCAATGTGCTGAGTGTTGGGAATACAAAGATAAGCAGAAACAAAGGTAGTCCTTGCCTTCAAGGAGTATGCATTCTAATGGGGGAAGATAACACAATGAAAAGGAAGCTAAAATGTGGGGCAGTGATGAAGGTAGAGAAATTGTTCATTGTAAAACAAACAGGGGGAGAGGAGCTATTTGATTCTGTGGGACCCCTGCAATGTGAAATGGCTGTTTGGGTAGAAGGATTCCATATGTCTTCCCTTGGGAGACTTCACAAGGGAATACAGGTTGTTCCTGATTTCATAGTCTGAGAAAGGTAGGCGAGTTTCAGTCCTTCATTTTACACTAATCTGTGGTCTAGATGATCAATACTCAACCCATCTCACCCCAAGATATGGCCTGCTTGATATTTTTTTTAGCAAAATATTTTTACATAATTAGCTAACATATATATGGAAAGGAGATGACTAAATATACATAGATCATATTTATTTAGCATTTACACATTTTTGAAGTGCTTTCTGTGGTGTTTAAAAAGTCCAAGAGACATAGTTTCTGGTTAATTAATCATTTTATTAATAATTCTAGCATATTATTAATAAAAGGGATGGTCATTTAGCTGTTTCTCTTAGATCAAAGATGACTCATGGTGGAGGGTTTACAGTTTATATGCCCTTAGATAAGTGTTGGGGCAGCTAGGTGGCACAGTGGATAAAGCACCGGCCCTGGATTCAGGAGTACCTGAGTTCAAATCGGACCTCAGACACTTGACACTTACTAGCTGTGTGACCCTGGGCAAGTCACTTAACCCCCATTGCCCTCAAAAAAACCCCCAAATCCCCCCAAAACAAAAAACAAACAAACAAAAAAGAAGAGTAAGTGTTCCTGAGGGTGGTAATCAACCCTGATTGGTTAACAATTAATGAGAGAATGAATATTATAATGAGAGATATACCTGTTCTAATGAGGGAATGGGGACATGACTTTGATTATATCATTTATTTCCAAATCTACCCCAGCTTTGGGCAATTTAGACAAAGGATCTATATCTTCCCACCCAAGCCTGACTAGAACACAATGGTCTGGAGTTTCTCCTTAGATTCAATTCTTTGTATGGTTCGGTGAGGGAGCAATGCCTAGATTGAGAGGAATGTTAATCTTATCTGCTAACATCAGTCTTGTCCCTCATAGACTGAGCCTTGAAATGAGGACTTTAGAAAAAGGGGGAAAACTCTGGATATCCTCATATCATTGATTATTAATAATAATTTCTCTCATTTCCTTATAACAAACCCTTTGTGGTAGATAGTAGAATCACTATTTTTTATTTTTTCTTAAAAAACCAAACAAACAACACACACCAGGAGGAGACAATGCTCAGAGGTATTAAGGGATTTCCCCACATCATATAATTAGAAAATGTCAGCTCCATTCCAACCTATGTCTCTTAACTCTGAAACCAGTGCCTTTTTCTTTTATGTCACATTATATCATCTAACGTTGTTATTTAACAAACAAAATAATTCCAAGATAGTGTGGCACAGTGGATAGGACCTTGAACTTAGAGTTAGAAGGACCTGGCTTCTTGACTGAGATATTTCCAAGTTGTATGACACATGACAAGGTACTTACTGTCTTTGTGTCTCAGGTTATGTATCTGCAAAATGCGGAGGGACAATATTGGATTTTATGGACTCTAAGTTCTCTTCCACTTTTGCTTATTGTATCTCTTTTAAAAATACTTATTATTTATTTATTTATAAAATTTAAAAGGAAATTTTGAGTTCCAAATTCTTTCCCTCCCTCTTCCAAATCCCCCATCCACTGAGAATGTAAGCAATTTGTCAATTACACATATGAAATCATGCAAAACATATTTCAACATTAGTCATATCACACCAAAAAAAGGCAAGAAAAATAAAGTGAGAAAACTATACTTTAATTTGCACTCAGAGTTCATCAGTCCTTTCTCTGGAGGTAGATAGGATTTCTCATCATGAGACCTTTGGAGTTTCCTAAGATCACTGTATTGTTCAGAGTAGCTTAGTCTTTCACAGTTGGTCATCATTATAAAACCACTGTTATTGTATACAGTGGTTCTGCTCACTTTACTTTGCACCAGTTTAAATAGGTCTTTCCATGTTTTTCTAAAACCATCCCCCTTATCTTTTCTTATAGCATGATAGTATTCTATCTCAATCATATGCCACAAGTTGTTCAGCTATTCTCCAACTAATGAACATCCCCTTAGTTTCTAAGCCTTTGCCACCACAAAAAGAGTTGCTATGACGATTTTTGTGCATATAATTCCTTTTCCTTTTCTTTTTATCTCTTTGGGGTACAGACTCTGTGTTATTCCTGGATCAAAGGGTATGCTCAGTTTTATAGCCCATTAGGCATAGTTGAATGGTTGAATCAGTTTATAACTTTATCAACAGTTCATTAGTATATCTATTTTCTCTCATCCCTTCCATTATTTGTCATTTCACAGTTGTTTTCATTTGCATTTCTCCAGTCAGTTTTGATTTAGAGCATTTTTTCATATGACCACAGAGAGCTTTGATGTATTTTTCTGAAAACTGCCTATTCATATGGCTTTCAGGCAATCCACTAATTCTTATATTAGCTAACTTTGATCTATTTTCTGTGTCAGTTGGTTTCCTGCTGACATATTTCACATCTTCTTCTATTTTTCATTCTTTTGACTTTGTTTTATTGCTTCTTGATGTTTCATGGAGTCATTAGCTTCCATTTGCCAAATTCTTGCTATTAAGGAATTATTTTCTTCAGTGAAATTTTGTACTTCTTTTCTAATTAGGCCAATTATGTTTTATAAGGTGTGGTTTTCTTCAGGTTTTTTTGTGCCTCTTTTACCAAATAATTAATTCTCTTTTCATAATTTTCACACATCACTTATTACATTTCCTATCACTATTATCTCTTTCTTTTACTCCTTCAGGAATTCTTGTTGGGCTTGATTCTAATTAGCATTTTTCTTCGAGGTTTTGGTTGTAGCTAATTTACATTGTTATCTTCTTCTGAGTTTGTATCTTGTTCTTCCCTGCCACCATAGTAGCTTTTAATGGTTAAGTTCTTTTTTAATATTTGCTTTGATTTTTGACTTTATGTTAAAGTAGGACTCTGCTTCCTTGGGGTGGGGGAGGCACTGTCCTAAACTTCAGGTTTTTTTCTGCTGCCGTTTTCAGAACTAGTTCTGAGGTTCTGCAAATTTTCAGTGCTTCCAAGGTTGTGTGATCCAGAGAAAAATGTGGTTACTGCTCTCTAGTTCTGCACTTTGCTCTCTTCCCAAGAAGGGCCTCTGCTTCCCTTCACTCAGAAGTGTTAGCACTCATCTTGGTCCTTAATTGTGACCACATCCTCTGCTTTCCTGCACCCACAAGTGCCAGTGCTCTTCTCTTTCTTGGAACTGTGACCAGAGCCTCTGCCCTGTGACTAACTTGTGATTGACTACAAGTACTCCTCTCTACCTTGGAACTACAACCCCAAATTGCCTATAAGCAATAGAGTTGCCAATCAGCATCAACTGCACCAGGCACTAGCAAAGGGTCTCCTGTAATCTCTTTCTGACCAGTCGTCTGACCCCCCTCCCCCATTGTCTTTGGATTGAGAGCTTTCAAAGCTCTCATGCAGCTCTCATGGATGCCTTTAAGGCCTACTCCCAATGCTGCCACAGCCACATGTGCTTCTGGGATGATTCCCGCCCCATTGTCACAGACCTTTCCGCCAGTCTTCTAATTTGTCGTAGGCTAGAAAAATGTATCACCCTGACCTTTTGTTAGTTCTGCCACTCTAAAATTTGATTTGAGGCATTATTTTAAAGTTGTATGGAGGGGAATGTCCCAAGAATTTTGCCTGATTGCTGCCTTTAATATGCCATCTTTTCTCCACCCTCTACCTTTGATCTTTAAATCTTTTATTTCAGTTCTAATCCTTAGTTTGGTCAACCGTATGTCATTCTGGAAAATGCTTCCATTTGTCTTTGTGAAAATACATTTTATTTCATAGCATGACAACAGAAATTCATGCAATCCATACACATTTGGATTTCTGACCATGTGACTCACTATTGGAAAAACTTGACACTCCTGATCTATGGAAAGGTAATACACACCATTGGAAATGGCTGTTGCCAGGGAAGATTCTTATTTTGCTAAATCTATGATGCCAACTTTCCTTCCTGGTATTAGAATTGGGAGAAGAGGGGGAAGCTAGGTGGCACAGTGGATAGAGCACTGGCCCTGGATTCAGGAGTACCTGAGTTCAAATCCGGCCTCAGACATTTAACACTTACTAGCTGTGTGACCCTGGGCAAGTCACTTAACCCCAATTACCTCACTGAAAAAAATTAAAAAAAAAAAGAATTGGGAGAAGGGGCAGTAATATCTCAACTATTGTACAAAAAAGTTCCAACCTTTTCTAAGGCTCAAAAAGCAATCAGATTTTCCAAAGTATATTTCTGTTTCCCCTACTTCCTCCTCCCTCACCTCATCAACCATTTGGTATCCTCTTCTATTGTAATCTGTTACTTCCACACATTGATTCTTCTACTCTTGAGTGTATATACTTTATTGAAGTGCTGTTATATTTATAACCTGGTAATTAAGAACTGTTTGTTGGTCCTTGGACTTGTCTGTATCAATAAAAGTCCCATGAAAAGAGTGTCAGGAGCCTGACTTAATCCCACCAGAGCAAAGGCATTCTCAGGCAAGAGAAACAACTGCTATAAAACTGCCTTCTCTCAACCATGCCATGACCTCTTATCCTGAACATGAGGTCAGTAGGTAGGGGAGAAGGGAAGAGAGAAGAGGGAAGAGGAGTGATAGGGAGGTTGGAGCATAAATTTGGAATCGGAAGAGATCTTAGAGATCATTTAGTCTGACCTACATTTTACAAAAGGCTCAGAAAGGTTATAGTATCATAGATCTAGAATTAGAAGGGACCTCAGAATCCATTAAGTACAACTCCCTCATTTCCAACAAGGTCAACTGGATTGCCAAAAGTCACTCAGATAATCATCCTAGGATTTGAACCTAGGCCCTCCTGGGAACAAAATTAGCATTCTCTCCTTTACAATGTATACCACATGGCCTCCATATGGATGTAGGCTTCATCTGTGTAAGCTTTAGCTATTTCAACATGAATTCTTAAGGATTTAAGAAATTGAACTTCTAATTTCTTTTACTTGTTTGATTCACAAATAGAACACCCCAGTAATAGAATTTGCTCTAAAAATAGGCAGCTGGTTAATTTTCTTCCTCATTTACAATGGCCCCATCTAAGTTAAAGCTGCTGAAGAAAAATCTGGTAGAAAACAAAAAACAGCTCTATGCAGCTATATCTTGCCTCATTTAGAGAAGAGCTCTAAAACAATTCTTTAGTCCATTATTATTTTTTTTTTAAATTTGAGTTTTTCAATAAACAAAAATCTATTATCTTTCTCTTGAACTCACTACTCATCTTCTACTGGAAAAATAAAATCTTTGTAACAAATATGCATAATCAAGCAAACTTTTTTTTTACACATTGGCCAGGTTCCACCCCTTCCCCCTCACATGTCTCATTCTGTTCTTTGAGCCCATCATTTCTCTGTCAGGAAATAGCATACTTTGTGACTGGTCCTCTGGAATTATGGTTGGTCATAGTATTATGAACCAGATAATCCTAGGATCTCCAACTTGAACTGCCTAATGCATGGGATCCCATTTACAGCAACTCTGTTGAGTGGTGATCCACCAAGAATTCTTCTATCATATAATAATAAATCCCATGTCACTGGAAATCTCTAACTAGACACTTGCCCAGGGTCACACAGCTAGTAAGTGTCAAGTGTCTGAGGCTGGATTTTGAACTCAGGTCCTCCTTACTCCAGGGCAAGTGCTCTATCCACTGTGCCACCTAGCTGCCCCAGATGGATCAATTTATAGCTATAGTGTGCATTAGTGTGCTTCACCTTCCACAATCCTTCCAACAATAGTCATTTTCATTTCTTGAGTTCTTTTCCAGTCTGATGGTGTGATGTTTAAAATCTAAATTGTGGTCGCCTTAAATTAGAAGCTTCAGTACCAGTCTTTGGGCATTAAACATTTATTAAAGCATACAGGTATTCACAAGGAGTTCAGAAAGTTAAGAAAAGGCCTGTCTCTCATAGAGTTCCAGCCTGATTGGGTTCTTCCTCAAGTCTGTTCAGAAGAAAAAAAAAAAGTCCTACCTAGCCTAGAGTTCCAGCCTGGTTGGGTTCTTCCTGAAGTCCTCCTCCATGAGCCTGCTTTAATCAGGAACTCTCTCCAGCAAACTGATTGTGGAAGCTTTTTATAGGTCTGGAACAGAGGCGGTCCTTACACACTGCTTCAAGCTGATTGGTTGGCATCATCCAAATCCATTGGTTCTGAAGGTGTTCTCAAGGTGTAATTACAATCCAGTTAACTTGAAGTAGGCTAATCAGCAGCTAATCACTCTCACTTGATTCAATCAGTCTAGATTAATCTCCAGGTGGGTCTTTGAGTATCTGCTAAATCTCATTATTTCATCACAATGGGTATGCAACAGAACCTCAGTGTTGTTTCACTTATATTTTTGTTATTAATGATTTGTAGCATTCTTTCATATAATTATGGATAGTTTGCAATTTCTTCATTTGAAAACTGCTCATTCAGGGCAGCTAGGTGGTGCAGTGGATAAAGCATTGGCCCTGGATTCAAGAGGACCTGAGTTCAAATCCAGCCTCAAACACTTGACACTAACTAACTGTGTGACCCTGGGCAAGTCACTTAACCCTCATTGCCCCACACATAGAAAAAAAAAAGAAAAGAAAACTGCTCATTCATATCCTTTGTTAATATATTGGAGAATGGCTTTTATTCTTATGTATTTATACTGAATCATATATCTTAGACATTATATCGTTACCAGAGAAATTTACAAAAAAGATTTCCCCCAGTTAACTATTTATTTTCTATTTATAACATCACTGTTTTTGCATATGTAAATTAATATAAGCTAAGAACTCTCCATTTTATGATTAAGTATCTTCTGTTAAAAATTCTCCCTGTAACCATATGTTTATTTTCCATGACCACAGTCGCACAAAGCCTGATTCTTGAAACTGACATTTCTCAACCCACATTGGCCCAGGGGTCTTATGATAAATATCTAGAAATTAAAATTCTCATTTATTGGGAAAAAAACAACAGTCCCTTAGTGCCTTTAAAACTGGAATCATAATCCAGGTTGCAGGTGAGAAGTAAATGTTAAAAGTTAAGTAGCAAAGATGATTTAAAAAAAGATAGGTAAAACTAATATGAGTGATGGCATAAAGCAGTACTTAATTGACTGCTGAATAAGCTAGCTAAATATTTCCATTCGATGCCAATGGGTCGCCTTGATTGGAAAGGCCCAGCAAAGTTTAATCTCTCTTCACTCTATACACAAAAAGATTTTTAACATTTTTTTGTCTCATGGGCCCCTTTGGGAGACTGGTGAAACCTACAGACTTCTTTTTAGAGTAGCATTTTAAAATGCATAAAATAAAGTACACAAAATTATAAAGGAGACCAATTTTATTTAAGTAGTTATAAAAATATATCTTTTAAAAAGCAAGTTCTTGAGTCCCAGGTTAAGAACCCTTGTAGTGTCATCGCAAATGTGATGAATGACAAGGAATGGCATTTGGAGGACAGAATGGAAGATAGGGCTTCACAAAACTTAGAGTTATGGTGGTCTGGGGTTTTGATCTATTTTTCTTGGTAAGATGTGTAGTTTTGGCTGCTGTACTCTTGGCTGGGATAGTCCCTGAGAGTCATGTGTGATCCATGATTGGGTCCTGTGATATTTAGAAGCTAAGACAAAGACAGAATCCATCCAAGAGGAGAGTCCATGCGAGTAATGATAATGACCCAGAAGTATGAGTCTGAGATCTATATCTGATCCTTTGTAGTTAAGTTCATAATTTTCCTTCGCAGACCTAATGAGGTTTTGGAAGGAAACCCAGGATCCCTTCCAGTTAAGCAGAAGTCCAGTGTCTTTACTAACTAACTGCTAGGGCCTTGCCTTCTTGTGAAAGGCTCCACAAATCTTAGTCGCTACTCATTTCATAGTGTCATAACATTACCATATAGTAAGCTGGTTTGAGTAATTCCTGAAATTAAGTCTAAATAGAAATACAGAAAGAAGGCAGTTTGACTTATAGTCAGTACTATACATTTTCTTGATAATATGCCCAAATTAACTTTTTTTTTCAGGGCATTGAGGGTTAAGTAACTTGTCCAGGGTCACACAGCTAGTAAGTGTCAAGTGTCTGAGGCCAGATTTGAACTCAGGTCCTCTTGAATCCAGGGCCAGTGCTTTATCCGCTGTGCCACCTATCTGACCCTCACCCAATTAACTTTTAAAAATTATTTGGGGTTGCCCTATTTCTGTACCAAGTTTTAGGGAAACATAGCTGGGGTTTCTAATATATAGCTACTTAGAAATTAGAGGCTACTGCACCAGTTTGGGCCATTAAGCATTTATTAAAGCATGTTAAATATTAGTAAAGAGATAGCATGTTGCTTAGAAAGATCAGAAGGCCTACCTAGGAAAGAGGGGAGAGAGAATAATCTGCATCCTGCCTCCTTGAGTGTTAAAAGCCAAGTGAAGTCTGTGCCCCCAAATTAACTTTTAAAAGTGGTCAGTGGGATTGTAGCAGACTGAAGGCAAATTTGGGACACAGGAGATCTAAATTTTATGGCAGTTCTATGAGTTACTGAGAATTTCTCCATGTGACAACTTCTTTATCTGTAAAATGTTAGTTTGGATCCTGTTGCAAAACTAATGATTTGAGATGGGTATTGATACATTGATATGACTATTGATATTTGATTATGGGAGTCAGTTTAAATCATATCTATCATTTACTTCTAATGAAATGTGAGTTCAGAGGTCATTTATCTAGGACACGTATGAGTGGAAAATGAGGTACATCATTTGTGTAGAAAATTGATAGGAAGCCATAATTGTATAGGAAGTCTTGAGATGCTAAAGGAACCTGAGAAATGCTTCTAGTATTTTGAATACATTTTCTATTGTGGGCCTATAGGAAAACGTGGACAAAAATCATACAGAATGGAAAAACCATCAGGGATTACCATTTGCATCAGTGGAGAAAGAATATGCACCCTAAGGAAATCACAGATTCACCACAGTGCCAGAGTATCTATTATGTATAAAGTGTTTTGGAAATACCCCATTACAAGACTCACTAAAGGGAGCCCAGTTACAAACTTCAGCCAAGAGAAGTCTGTTGGTACCGGTAAATTGCTTTCTATGGCCAATTCTGTTCCATCTGAATTGCCTTTATCTCAAATCATTTCTAGGCTACAAGGACCATGGTCTTCTGAGGACCTCATTTCTAAAGGGAGTTTCTAATTTTTTCCCCTCTGTAGACCTAGACTTTGGAACTTTATCTGTATAAATGAGAACTGTGCCCCATTTGGCAAGGTTGGTCTAATTGACTCAGAATCATCAGCTAGCCATGCAAGGGCATGAATCCAACTGTATTAATGAACAAGCATTTATTAAGGACCTACTATGCAGTAGTTACTATGTTAGGCACTAGGGAAAAATATCCAAAATATTCAGTCCCTGACTTCAAGGACCTTATATTCTACTAGGGGTGGGGCAGAAGAGGGGATAAACACAGTATAGGAAGTATAGTGAAAAGTATAGGGCAGCTAGGTGGCACAGTGGATAAAGCACTGGCCCTGGATCCAGGAGGACCTGAGTTCAAATCCAGACTCAGACACTTGATACTTACTAGCTGTGTGACCCTGGGCAAGTCACTTAACCCTTATTGCCTTGCAAACAAAAACAAAAAACAAAAACAATTAAAAAAAAAGAAAGTATAGGAAGGATATTGAAAGTTCTTTAAAAAATAAGATTTTGGGGGTAGCTAGGTGGTGCAGTGGATAAAGCACTGGCCCTGGATTCAGAAGGACCTGAGTTCAAATCCGACCTCAGAGACTTGACACTTACTAGCTATGTGACCCTGGGCAAGTCACTTAACCCTCATCGCCCTGCAAAAAAATAATAAACAGAAGGAAGCAGAATAAAGTTAAAAAAAAAGATTTTCTAATAGCAGCTATGTGAATAAAACCATGAATGTGCTAATTACAAATCATTCTTATTCATTCATTTGAGTAGGGCTCCAAGGAACCTTACTTGGCAGCATTTCATTCTCAATGCCATAACAAATTTAACAAACATTCATTAAGTACCTACATATGAAAACCACCTGCTGAATGTTCAGAGGAAAGAACAAGATGACTGCTAGACACAATGGGAGAAAAATGTACAGCAAGGTCAGGAGCCAGGAGTAGGGGGGCCTAGATGCTTCTGCCCAATCCCTGGGCTATAGCAAGCAGCTGGTCATGAGGATGAGAGAGCCAAGTGATTGCATTGGCATTTCTGGGCCTGTTGCAGAGGGAAAGGAACAGAAAAAAGGGCCTATTGTGCTTAAGGAAAAATCATCCAATATGTGCTAAGACAATTGGGTGGGGGGCAGGAGAGGAGAGAGGGTAGAAAAGAGAATGGCATTTAGGAGCAGAAACCAGGTAAACCTTATTGGAGTGGCCATGTCCTGGTTGGGGTAGTTTGGGTTTCTGGGTATTGTTCTCTTATCTCTGTATGAGGGAGTCACTGATGCCCTGGAAAAGGAGTTGGAAGGACATGCGGGCTGTGCGTACTTGTCTCTCAGAGTCAGCCTCAGAGCTATACAGCTAACTCTGCTGACTGAGCTCATTTTTCTTTTTTAGAGGAGTACCCTGAAATGGGCACTGGATATGACAGTGAGTAGGGCATATACTATACCTATGAGGCAGTTAGTTATATGGCTTAGTGGATAGAGTGTTGTACTTGGAGTGAGGAAGACCCGAATTCTAATCCGGACTCCAACACTTACTAGCTGTGTGACCCAGGATAAGATGTTTAGCCTCTTTCAGCCTCAGTTTCCTCATCTGTAGAATTTTCATAATAACAGCACCTACTTCCCAGGGTTGTTTTGAGGATCAAATGAAGTAACATATGCAGATCTCTTTGAAAACTTTAAAGCATTATACATCTTAGCTATGATTATCACCTTCTAGTAGTAAAAGGGACTATGAAACATATACACAAATAACTACAGAATAAAATACACATAAGTATGTCAGAGACGTACGAGATATTATGTAATGTAGAAGTTTGCCTTACTGCATATCCTTGAAACTAATATACCTGTATCATTCTTCTGTCATTTTGACTTTTTTTTTGTTAACTCTGATGTATCTTTCCTCAATTACAATGGTATATAATAGAAGAAACCCTGGATTTGGACTCAGAAGTCCTAGGTTCAGATCCTTTTCTACTACTTAGGGATCTTGAGCAGATCATTTGAATTTTGTGGGCCTGAGTTTTACCATCAATAAATTGGAGAGATCAGATTAGATTAATAGATCACAGGATTGTTAAGAAGGGGTCTATGTTCAGACACCTATTTTTTTTAAACCAATGGATACCAATGATACAATTGCTAGGTAATAGGGTGTTTGGTTTTTTTTTTTTGATGGGTTAAGTGACTTGCCCAGCATCACACAGTTAGTAAGTGTCAAGTGCTTGAGGACGGATTTGAACTCACTTCTTCCTGAATCCAGGGCTGGTGCTTTATCCGCTGTGCCACTCAGCTGCCCCAGGAGATAGGTATTTTGATGTTTAAAAGGGGTCCTCACAGAAAGGTTGAGAACTGCTTTCTTCCTGCACTATATCCTTTCAAGATCCAGCTTCAAATCTTATATTCTATCCTGCAAATTATGATGATTATTACTACATTCATGTTCCTTTGTTCTAGTGGAAACTTAACTTTCCACTTCAATGTTGATCAAGTTCTCACTCTGTTCGATGCCTGGGGAGAGGCAAACTCTGAATAATACATGATCCATGTCCTCCTACAATTTCCAGTTTATTAGGGAGATAGGAGAGACACACATATATACAATTTAAAGACCTTTCCCTATTTGGTTCTTTGTTATGACCTTTGTGCCTTTGTTATATTCAGCAAATACTTTTAGTCACTTATTTTGATAAACTTATTTTTTAAAACATTTGCTGAATGTACCTAAAGGACCCTTATAACTTCCCATCTCAGTCCAGCCCCAGCAATTGAGAGGGGAGTGTGAGACTATAAGAAAGACCAATGATACCTAGGAACTTGACTTCTTGTTCAGTCATTTTTCAGTTGTGACCAATTCTTTGTGACTCTCTTTTGGGGTGTTGTTTTTTTGGCAAAGATACCAGAGTAGTCTGCCATTTTCTTTTCCAGCTCATTTTACAGATGAGGAAACTGAGGCAAACAGGGTTAAGTGACTTGCTCAGGGTCACATAGCTAGTGTCTGAGGCCAGACACTTGATTCCAAGCTCTATTCACTGTACCACCTGGCCATCCCTAGAAACTCAACTAGGATCAAGCAAATGCTGAGATATGGAGGGTATACATGGACTCAGAGAAGTATTCTGTTTTTTTTCTTTGTTCTCAAGAATGAATGGCTTGGAATTTGGAAAGAATGTGGGCACATGGAAGGAAGAACCAAAGTGTTCGGAACAAGAGTTAGTCCCATCTGTGCATTTCCTCCTGACATATAGTATATAACATCATTATCATCAATTTTAAAAGGCTAATTGATTATCTACTGTGCAAATAACTCTTGCAGATTGCTAGGATAAATTTCAGATTCTCACAAACAAAACGGGGAGAACTTGATGAGTCTTGTACCTGGAGAAGGGGATGGGAGAGGACAATGTCTAAAAAGGGATTAAGAATCTAATCTTATGACAAAGGAGAAATTGCTGTGAACAGAGAGGGAAGGGAGAATCTTGAAAGATGGTGAAACCTGATGAAAAATTGTCTGGAAATTGGAATAATAAATTCAAAGCCCGTTTTAATTTATGGGACTCTTCCTAAGCAAAGAAAGGAAGGAGACAGAACACAATATGTCAATGGGAAACATTTGGGGGTCAGTTTAGGAGGGATGCAAAGTTAAACCCCAGGATTGTCCTTCCTAATGCAGGCTGCTTGACCACCCTTGGTTAGAGATGAGTGAAAATGGAATTATCAATGCACTCTTAGAGCCCCATCTTTTCCACGTGCTTTTTAGACATATGTGTTTTATGCTTGTCAGTCCCAGAGGGCCTTGGGAACACAAGGTTGGGTTACAAACAACATTGATTATGCAAAATAAATTGCCTTCTGTCATTGGAAAAGTGCCTTATCTCTATCACAGAAACACCACCAGAATCTAAGATGAAATGCTGATGTCCAGTGAAGCAAGGAAATGCTGTATGGATTCCATAGACTCAAGTTTAAAAATGATTCCATGAATGTAAATGTAGAATTTATCATAGCTAGAGACAAGGAATTATGGATATAGCCCCGTTCTCTTTCATTTTACCCCTTATTTTTCTTCTCTTTATCACTTTCTACCCCCCTTAAGAATCAAATAGCTCTGAGTGGAAGATAGATGCAGACCTATACATTATAGCTTAGTGATGAATTTTTGGTCAAATGTAAACTAGCCTGCCTGCTTAGAAATGAGCGATAGGGTATCAAGGAAATAAAATTTCTGGGTTTAAAACATGTCAGATCACCTAAATTATTACCTAGAAGAGGTAGCATTAAGAGGAAGTAGAATTGGATTCTGCTTCAAACTAGCTGAGTGACCTTGAACTGGGTCTCAGTCTCCATATCTTCAAAATGAGGGAGTTGGACTTGAAAATCATGGAACAGTGGACAGAGCTCTGGGGTCATAGGTCCTGGATTCAAATCTCAGCTCTAATACTAATTTACTACCTGTGTAAGCTTGGGCAAGTCACTGAATCCCCCTTCCCTCCTAAGGACGTTTCCTGATTTGTAAAATGAGGGCGTTTGAACAGATAGGCTTTGCAATCCATTTCAGCTTTTGATGCTATGCTCTCTTCTAGTTCTAAAATCCTATATTCTTATATTCAGATTAGCTGATAGTCTTCTATTAAAATTTCCATCAAGTTATGCAGTCTTTTTCTGAAATTTAAACACTACTTTAGACTCTTTTCTTTAAATTATTTTATTGTCTCATTGATTATACTAGATAGTAAGCACCTTGGGAGCAATGACTGACTGCCCTTGCTGTTCCAGTATGTTGTAGCTGCTGCTTTTCCTTCCTCCCTCACTTCTTTCTTTTTCTTTCCTTCTTTCTTTCTTTCTTTCTTTCCTTCTTTCCTTCTTTCCTTCTTTCCTTCTTTCCTTCTTTCCTTCTTTCCTTCTTTCCTTCTTTCCTTCTTTCTTTCTTTCTTTCTTTCTTTCTTTCTTTCTTTCTTTCTTTCTTTCTTTCCTTCTTTCCTTCTTTCCTTCTTTCCTTCTTTCCTTCTTTCCTTCTTTCCTTCTTTCTTTCTTTCTTTCTTTCTTTCTTTCTTTCTTTCTTTCTTTCTTTCTTTCTTTCTTTCTTTCTTTCTTTCTTTCTTTCTTTCTTTCTTTCTTTCTTTCTTTCTTTCTTTCTTTCTTCCTTCCTTCCTTCCTTCCTTCCTTCCTTCCTTCCTTCCTTCCTTCCTTCCTTCCTTCCTTCCTTCCTTCCTTCCTTCCTTCCTCCTTTCCTTCCTTCCTTCCTTCCTTCCTTCCTTCCTTCCTTCCTTCCTTCCTTCCTTCCTTCCTTCCTTCCTTCCTTCCTTCCTTCCTTCCTTCCTTCCTTCCTTCCTTCCTTCCTCCTTTCCTTTCCTTTCCTTTCCTTTCCTTTCCTTCCCTTCCCTTCCCTTCCCTTCCCTTCCCTTCCCTTCCCTTCCCTTCCCTTCCCTTCCCTTTCCTTTCCTTTCCTTTCCTTTCCTTTCCTTTCCTTTCCTTTCCTTTCCTTTCCTTTCCTTTCCTTTCCTTTCCTTTCCTTTCCTTTCCTTTCCTTTCCTTTCCTTTCCTTTCCTTTCCTTTCCTTTCCTTTCCTTTCCTTTCCTTTCCTTTCCTTTCCTTTCCTTTCCTTTCCTTTCCTTTCCTTCCCTTCCCTTTCCTTTCCTTTCCTTCCCTTTCCTTCCCTTTCCTTTCCTTCCCTTTCCTTTCCTTTCCTTCCCTTTCCTTCCCTTTCCTTTCCTTCCCTTCCCTTCCCTTCCCTTCCCTTCCCTTCCCTTCCCTTCCCTTCCCTTCCCTTCCCTTCCCTTCCCTTCCCTTCCCTTTCCTTTCCTTTCCTTCCCTTTCCCTTTCCCTTTCCCTTTCCCTTTCCCTTTCCCTTTCCCTTTCCCTTTCCCTTTCCCTTTCCCTTTCCCTTTCCCTTTCCCTTTCCCTTTCCTTTCTTATTCATCCTTATTTCTTCTGTCTCCTTTCCATAACAATGCCTTTTACATAGTGGTATTATTCATTACAAAAGACATTTTCCACCCCCCCCCAATCATCAATTATCTAATCTTGCTCCCATAGGGTCCATTATATTTTTCTTTTTGTCCTTTGTCACTGCATCCAGGATGGGGGGGGGGTGCAGAATCTAAGTTCTGGGTTGAAGCAGCTTATATTCTGATAGGTTGAGGGTTTTTTAATAGTATCTCAATCACATTTGTAGGTTAGAGGAAGAGAGATGTTTAGAAATATTTAAGATAAACCTATGCAAAGAAAGGATTAAGGGTGAATTTTCAGAGTAGCTTGGAAGCTTCCAAAGTTGTCTCCTGCTCATTACTAACTCTGAAGTGGGGTAATGCCACTGCCGGTTTTTGTTTGTTTGTTTTTTGGTGAGGCAATTGGGGTTAAGTGAATTGCCCAAGGTCACACAGCTAGTTAAGTGTCAAGTGTCTGAGGCTGGATTTGAACTCAGGGCCTCCTGAATTCAGGGCTGGTGCTCTATCCACTGCGTCACCTAGCTGCCCCCCACTGCCTGTTTTTATGAAGGTCCAAGTGAGGAATTCACCGATGGTGATTTGTGTTTTAGGGCTTGCAGTGGCACTCAAAAGGAACAGCGATGTTTCTCTCTTCTCACACATTGCTTCCCCTTTTCTAAACCACATACATTCTTTGGGCATCTCTCTTTCCCTTACTTATACAGGGGATAGAAAGTAAAGAGTGCTTTGGAGCAGGTTTTGTCCACAAGAAATAGTGACATTCTCTCTAAAAAGAAAGAACATGAATAATGTTTGCTCTTGTCCTCTGTCTTTCACTGTTAGTCATGAGCATGGGAGTGGAGTTCAGATGGTGATATGACTTGGAAATGAGGATCAGAGGTTCTACCCATATCTACTAGGACAGAAGTAGGTATTTACGTCAGTTTTGTACTGCTTTTAGCGCTGGTACATTCCAGTAAGGTCAGTCTAAATCCTTGTGTGAATTATGATGAGGTATATGAGGAGGCAGAGAAGCAAGTAGAGCTCTGAGAAAGTGTGGTAATTATGTGATTGTGACATAGCTACTCTCTGGGGGTTCTTTTGTTCCTCTGTGTAGCCTTGATTTTTGGACCTCTGGGCAGGAGTGCATGTGCTAGATCTGTCTTTCCCTGCATTTGTGCAGGTCAAAAGTTTGGTCTAGTTGGAAGCCAGGATACAGTGTCCATCTAACAGGAGATCTGAGTGGTAAAGGCACATCCTAGATCACAGACCTAGAACCTTTAGATCTAGGACCTTAGATATAGATTACAGATCTAGAATGGGAAAGGACCTTTAGAGACCATTTAGTTCAGTCTCCTCATTTTGTAGATGAGAAAACTAAGGTCCAGCAGCTTAAGTTACCTTAAGGAAATGCAGGTAATAAATAGGAAAGGCAGAATTCTTTCCATTGTACCACATTGCTTTTCATTGTTGGGCTCAATCTCCCATTATTGGGCAAAGACTGCCAAGGTAGTGAACACCTTCTTGAAAGCCTATAAAAAACACACACAACACAACTTTTCCCCTTTATCCCAACCCACAAAGCTTCAAACACCGCTGTCTCGTCAGTGACATGCAGAAAGGGAACGTGAGAAGAAAACTCCTTGAACTAGTCTGAGCTACCCTGTCTTTTAATCTCCTTTGTTTTGATGTCGGGTGACCATGGAGAAAAGAGATTTCAGAAGCCCCCTATCTGGATGCTAATGAGTTGCTTTTTGTCAAAAGAATTCTACAGAAACACTCCTGAAAGGAGCTCCGAGTTTGCTTTAGAAGACAACCCTGGCGCTTTGTTCAAATTCTGTTTTTGAGACTTGACACTCCCATGGTATCTCCAATTATCTCGAGAGGTGTCTAGAAGTTCTTTTTCTTTAAACAACAACTGTTTTTTCAAAACAAAATTAATTTTAGTTCAATTTAGTTGAAAAGAGATACACCACCCAGCATTTTAAGGAGATGGGAGAGTAGGCCGTATGAAGACAAATGTGAAGAGCCAGGTGGATCCTCACAACTCACAGAAGGTTGGGAATTGCTGCTCCCCAAGCCCTGGGGAGGAATGAGATGGCTCTGTGTCACAGAAGGTATGAAAGATCTCGGAAAACAAAATTCCTGCTTTAATTACAGATGGCATTTGACAACCTCCTGGTGTGAGAGGTCAGCTTGCTGGAATGATGTTTCAACACTGGTAGCTCAGGAATTTAATAGAAATAGTTAAGAAAACAGCATTATAAGACTTGACTAAGACCTGACTGTGGGATTGCCCATAGTTTCCTTGAGGGTTTCAGTAGCCACTACTGCAAAATGCTATGCTATAGGTGTTGTAAGGTCTCTGACTACAAGAGCATACAGTCTAACTGGGGTAATGAGACACATGCATATGAAAAGATAATTCAAGCCAGGGTACAGATCAACTGGGGATGACCGAACAAATTATTTTTTGTATTTGGATGTAATGGAATACTGTTGTGTTGTAAGAAAGTAGAAAAGGAATGGTTTCAGGGAAATAGGGAGATTTGTATGAACTGGTACAGAGGGAGAAGTGAGCAGAAAGAGGCAAACTATTTACACAATAACAAAAACATTATAAAGAAAACCAACTCTGAAGGACTTAAGAACTCTGCTCACTGTGATGATCAGCCATGATTCCAGTGTATAATGAATACAGTCAATGGGAGAATTACTTGACTATGCATATTTGTTAAGAGGTTTATTTTCCCCCAGTGGGAATGGTGGGAGTTGGGAGGGGAGAAGATAATTGATTGTTAATTGAAAAGAAAAGTTTAAAAAATACAAGGTGGCACATTGCTAAATTTTAAATGAATAATATTGACAATATGTGCCATAGGAAGAGAGAGTGATTATTGTATCACAACAGAATATAAGTTTCTTGTAAGCAAGACTTTTTAGTTTTTGTCTTTGATTTTTCAGCACCATAAAATTATCAAAGGAATACTTTATAGAACTTGATAAAATAATAACAAAATTAATTTGAAAATATCTAGAAAGATCTAGAACAACAGAAATGATAAAAAGAGGTAGGGATGAAGGGGGAATATAAATTTCTAGACCTCAATTTACAGTCTATTGAGGTTTATTTGAAGTCAATCAAAAGCAATCATCAAAAACACCTGGTACTGATTTAAAAAATAGAAAAGTAGATCAATGGAACAGACTGGGAGGAATTAGAAATAATGAAACTTAATAAGCTGGTGTTCAATAAGACAGAAAACACAAATTACATAAAATCTCAGACTTAAAAGAGACCTCAGATGTCAGTTTGTCCAAATTTGACCCAAAATATGAATTCCTTCCATTGTATCCTCAAAAAGTGGTCATCTAATTTCCACTTAAAAGACCTCTAATGACAGAAAATTGTTTATTCTTTAAGTTAGCCCATTCTGGGACAGCTAGGTGGTGTAGTGGATGGTTTAGGCACTGGGCTTGAGATCAGGAAGGCTCATTTTCCTGAGTTCAAATCCAGCTTTAGACACTTACTAGCTGTGTGACCCTGGACAAGTCACTGAACCCTGTTTGCCATCTATAAAATGAGCTGGAGAAGAAAATAGCAACCCCCTCCAGTATTTGTCTTTTGGTGGGGCAATGAGGGTTAAGTGACTTGCCCAGGGTCACACAGGTACTAAGTATCAAGTGTCTGAGGCTGGATTTGAACTCAAGTCCTCCTGAATCCAGGGCCAGTGCTCTATCCACTGTGCCACCTAACTGCCCCTGTGATTACTTTTATTATCATCATCAGTCAGTAGTTGTGTAAGGGTGTCATACACACACTGGGTGATTAATAAAAGCTTATTCAATGGAATTAAAAAAAAAACTTGTCCAACTTTGGAATCCAAGCCATTAGCAAAGTTTTCACTAAAGTGCCTGTTTATGCAGCTAGCAACATGTGACCTAAAACACTCAGGTGGACACAGTATTTAGCACATGACTTAGTACTAGGTCTATCTCTGCAAGGCAGCCCTAGGTTATGCTACATTTCTCATTTGAGCTGGCTCTGTGGTCTAGGTGAGCAGTTCCATTTTCTCTTACCCAATCACCAGCACTGAAACTTGAGGTTGTTAACTTTTCTTGAGTTGGTGAGCATGGAGTCTTAGGTGTTTCAGGAATGAATCTCTTTCCTGTTGATATTTATCCCTTATTTCTCTTTTTCTTTTTTTAATTATTATTTCTCTAATTATTGGTAGATTATACCAATAGGGCTAAGCATATTGGGCTAATATGTATGGTACTGAGTTTATGTCACTGGAGTTTCTCTTTGTTCTTCACTCTTCATGTGTTCTTGAAAGAGAAGAGCATGACAAGTGTCTGTCCCCTTTGTCCTGTAACATAGTAATTCTCTCATGAAGCAGAAGTGGACATATCATGTGGGAAGTATGGGAATGGCTCATTGGTGCCCTTCTGTTTTCTTCCCCATCTGTTCTCTCCCTTCTGCAGTTCTCAGAGCTGCATTCGCATTATATACTTACAAAAACACACAGTAGGATGGTTATCTTGACCCTATCAGCAGGTAGGTAACCGTCAAATTGACTTCTACTGGAGAGAACTTTTTCAAACAACTTTCTTTTTTAAACAGCACACATAGCAAAGGCTATTGGAAAACAAACAGAAGGGTTTTCTCTATAAAGGTCTGGAATTAAAATTTATCTCTATTGTTGTTTCACTTTTTACATTTTATAACTAGGGGTATGTCATAATTCCAGCTGCTTTGATTCCAGCCTTGGAGAGTGACACCAAAAGATAATGCCTCTAACACTGAGAAGAGAGCAAGGTTTCTCCTTGACCCCCTCCCCCCCACCCTTGTTCTTATCCAACTGAGTCCATGGGGGGACATAGATTTTTTCCTTGCCAAATGATGACATGCATCTGGGAGCCTGTGATTTCATCTGTAGATGCAAGAAGATCCATCACCTTCAGAGAACCTGAGCTTGTTCTAACCAACCAAGAGACCTACAGAGTTCCACTTTGGGTGTGACACTGGGTAACCCTGAATTACTAAGGATAGAAAGACTCTGACACTCTCTCTCTCTCTCTCTTTCTCTCTCTCTCTCCCCCCTCCCCCATCCTCTCCCTCTCTCATTTGTCTATTTTAATGGTATTTTAACATGTCACATTCACATAGTCACACCATCCTTTGCCAGGAGACTTCTGTTTTCATAGTTTGTGGCGTGGAAAACCACATTCTTTTTGTTACGATTTAAAGCTAAATGCTTACTTCTCACATCACTCAGTCAATTAACAATTATAAAGCACCTACTATGCTCTAGACACTGTGCCAAGCACTGTCTTTCCCACCTGTGATGTAGTTCCAGTGGTGCAGGGTTCCTTCTTCTTCTTCATGGTGCTAGTGTTTTCTACTCACCACCTCTTGGCATTGTTTCCCTTTTATTCCCTAGAATTGTTTTTAAAAAAATCATTCTGACTTCCTTGTCAGGGCATTTCTTTCCTGTTTACTAATAATCCTCAAGTCTGTCCTCCTCTTCTAGTCAGGAGATCAACTTACAGCAAATAAAATTTGACTACCTCAGGCAGTAAAACAAACAGTGCATATCCAGCAAGTCACTAAAATTGTTTCCTCTACCACCATGTCTTTTGGGTTGCTAGATGAGCAAGTATCTTCTGTAACTTTCCTGTAAACTGCCACGAGGCTGCTTAGAGGCAGCTCAGTGGCACAGTGGATAGAATTCTTGGTTTGGAGTCAGGAAGGTTTGAGTTCAAATTCAACCTCAGACACCTACTATCTGTATGACCCTTTTGTTTGCGTCAGCTTCCTAAACTGTAAAATGAAGATATCACCTGCCTAAAAGGTTTTTTTTTTTTTTGTGAAGATCGAATGAGAAATTATTTGTAAAGTACCCAGCACATAGTAGGTGCTGTAATGATTGGAATGACGCCACCTGCTGGAGATTTACTGTAGAAAAGCTCCGCCACGAGGAGGGGGCCTCTGAGGGCAGGAGCATGCGGCTTTCTTTGGTGTCAGGAAGTGACGTTGGCTTGTGGGAGGAGGAAGGGGGAGGCTAGCACGCTGGCTGACTCTCTTTCGTGTGGACTCTGGCAGAGAACGGAGCTAGGAATGCTCTCTCCCTTTAATAGACAGACGATATTAGATAGACAGATATTTTAGACAATATAGCTAGAATTTTACCCCTTACAGTGCTATATACTTATTCCCTGTCTCTTTGTGTCAATGGTAGTCCATGGTATTTTTGTGAAGTAGACTTTAAAATCCGCTTAATCTTTCTCTTACCGATTAAATTGTGGAGATCAGTATATAGGTGCTGAATTCCTTGTCCTTTTCAGCATAAGTCCTGGCCACAGAGACAAGATGGGTACAAACCAGAAATTTCCCACATTGAAGGGAGAGGGTGATATCCTTGTATATGTATTTCAAGGATATGAGATAGTGGCTATCTAAGAGCCTTCTTTCAAAGGGATACTGAGAGGAGTTACAACTATGTGGAGACTGGAGTGAACATGATACAGTTTGGGTTTTGTGACCCAGATCAGAACAGAATTCTAGGATATAACAGAGATAGATGGTTTCAACTGTTCTTATGACTATGAGCTCTTTTATGGATCAGTAAGTCCTGCCTTTTTTCTAGGGGCTTGGCTATGCAGCTGTGCTGTAATGCTGTTCTCTAGTGGGACCAAAGACTTGTAGACCAACTAATTTGGAATTCTAGCCTTAACTAGTGATTCTAGTGCCTGGGGGCAAATTGAGTGGAGTAGGGATAGGAAGATGGCAGAGGAAATACTCCCTTAGTTGTATAAAGTCAAGTTGGGAGAAGGGTTGGCCTGTTATCCCAAGAGTCTGATCCCAGATGACACGGTATAGCAGAAGTGGCAAGTGGGGGTGTGTGGTAATGTGGAAAGGTCAGTCTCAGGAAAGAGGTGGATCTTTTATGGGCCATGCCTCGAATTTTTTCAAAAAAATTTTCAGTGATCCTACACACTCAGCTAAGAGCATCAAGGGGGCACCGGGAGGCTAGGGCTGGAATGGGAAGAGGCTCACCTTGCTGTGAGGAGGACCTCCAGCTGCTCAGATCCAACTATGAACTTTTCACCCTCAGTGACTTTAACATACACTATTCTTGCTAGGTGGTGCAGTGGACAGAGCAATGGGTCTGCAGTCAGGAAGACTCATCTGCCTTCCTGAGTTCAAATCCAGCCTCAGACACTTAGTAGCTGTGTGACCCTGGGCAAGTCATTTAACCCCAATTGCCTTAAAAAAACCCAACCAGAGCCATCTCCAGTCGTTCTGATATATATCTTTCCACTTAACCCAAATGGCTCTGGAGGAGAGAGTGAGACTGGTGACTTTGCACAGTCCTGCCTCACTTAAATCCAATTCACTGCAAGTCATGACATCACCTCCTGATGTCACGGTCCTCTTCGAGAATGAAGGACGAACAACCACGATGAAGATGATCACGACAAGCATCCCAAAATGAAGGAAGCATTTTTGATTTATTTAAATGATGGGACTGTATGAACCTGGGATGTGGACAATGATAAGACGCACAAAAGTGTGTTTAAACCAAGAACTGTTCAGGGAAAATGTCATTTTAGCCATTTATATATATATAGTAGAGCTAGGAAGCTCATTGCAGCTGGCTGCCATGATGGAAGCATCCAGATTTGGGACAGAAATATAAGTGTTCATGCCAAATTCCATTGCAGACAGGCCCATGATTCTGGCACAGATACTTCCTGTGTGACATTTTCATCTGATGGCACTGTCCTTGCCTTTTGTGGAGGGAATGATACTTTAAAACTGTGGAACATCTGACAGTTTAAGAAACCACTTTTTTCAGCTTCAAATCATCCTTCCTTCTTAATGAGTGCAACTTCAGTCAAGAGATTAAGCTTTTGGTCACTGGAACATTTGTTAAGAAGGGAGGTGGCAGTGGCAAGCTTCTTTTCTTTGAGCACCAGACCTTTCACAAAGTGTATGAAATCAATGTCACCTACTAACTGTGTGACCCTGGGCAAGTCACTTAACCCTCATTGCCCCACAAAAACAAACAAAAATGACACAGAAATCAATGTCACTAACACAAGTGCAATATGCTGCCGGTGGCATCCCACATTAAAGCAGATCATGGTTGGAGATGGATTGGCTAAAGTGTATTATGACCTTGACAAGAGTCAGAGGGGAGCAAAATTATGTGTTGTTAAAAACAAATGGAGGGGCAGCTAGATGGCGCAGTGGATAGAGCACCGGCCCTGGGGTCAGGAGTACCTGAGTTCAAATCTGGCCTCAGACACTTAACACTTACTAGCTGTGTGACCCTGGGCAAGTCACTTAACCCCAATTGCCTCACTTAAAAAAACAACAACAAATGGAACAGGGGCAGCTAGGTGGCACAGTGGATAAAGCACCAGTCCTGGATTCAGGAGGACCTGAGTTAAAATCCAACCTCAGACACTTGACTGTGTGACCTTGAGCAAGTCACTTAACCCAAATTGCCTCACCAAAAACCCAAAAACCAAAACACAAATGGAAGATAGACAAGATGAGACTTTAACTCAGAACTACATCATAATTCCTCATGCATTGCCTATGTTCCATAAGCCACACCAATGAATTACAAGGAACCATTTGGAAATGGATGGATTGGATCTTCTAAAGTCTCACAAACCTGAAACCCCTATGGCAGGCCCAGGTGGTGGTGGTAGAGTTGGAACCCATGGAGAAACCTTGTCATCATACATAATGAAAAGCATTGCTCTGGATAAGACTGATGATGGCAACCCTTAGGAAGAAATTTTACAGCATGTGAAGGCAGCCAAGGATAACCCCTATTGGGTTGCTCCAGCATATTTCAAGACTGAGACCAAAATGGGTTTTTGCAGAAGTAGAATCTGATGATGAAATAAAGAATTAACCAGAATGGAAAAAATGTAAAATACCAAGACTCCATTTTGAGGTTAGAGAGAAGTAGAGAGTGTCATGGCCAGTTTTTTCTTTATCCTTTTCACATAAACAAGTCTATTTGATTCCAAAAAAAGGAAAGGAAACAATAACATTATGTAGTCTAGGACCAGTAGGCCACAAACTTGTCTTCATTCTCTGTGTTGGTGCCCTTTAGTAAAACACCAAGGATAGTTATGGCTTTGACCTAATCCTTTCCCACAGCAAACATATTTTACCAGAAGGAATGCAATGATGTTTCTTATGATGAGACATTAATGAAATAACATCTCTTTAATTCAGCTTCCTAAATAAATTGTTGTCATGACAAGAACAAAATCACAGATTTGATCTTATTGTCAGCATGAATACTATGAGAGAATAACCTAAAGGTTACCTGGAAGAGACTTGTGGACCACCAGTATTATATTAACCATGATTTAAGAACCCCTGGTCTAAATACTATATTGTACATTTTATGGTCCTAAGTATAGCTGGACCCTTGAGATCATAATGACTGGATAATCTCAACAACTAACTCTTCCATAGCTATTGCTATAATGCCAGCACTATTTTAATTCTGGGGTTAACAGCTTTATATAATAAAGGATGTATACCTCTTAAGCATGACAGCACTTTGTTGGCTGGCAAGACAACAGGGTAGAAGCTAGTTTACAGTCTTTAATTCTGGGCTTTTTCCTTGGCCACTGTCACAAGTGATGGGACTTTCCAATAAGATACTTGCCATCACCCACCAGTGACCCAGAAATGTCAAGTACAGTTAAGTAGTGAAGTCTCAGGTGTATTTCATATATTACTCCTCAGGAAAAAAATGCATAACTATGTGTGACATCTCCATTAGTGAATTAGGATGAGGGCATGCAAAGCCAGCTCCGTGGAGGTGAATTGACTCTCCCTAGGTACCCTAGCTATACCAGGAGGTACTTGTTTAACATAGAGTAGGCTCGACTGATAGACAGTAGGACCTATTTTAGGCATAAATCACTAAATGTATTTAATATGCAATCTGTGATCCACTTGTGATTTTTATTTATTTTTATTTTTATTTTTTTGGTGAGGCAATTGAGGTTAAGTGACTTGCCTAGGGTCACACAGCTAGTTAAGTGTTAAGTGTCTGAGGCCAGATTTGAACTCAGGTCCTCCTGACTCCAGGGCCGGTGCTCTATCTACTGCGCTACCTAGCTGCCCCACACTTGTGATTTTTATTAAAACCCATATGCTTTTTCTGAGACCAAATTACAGAATTCTTTCAAAATTTGAATGATCCGAGGGCAGCTAGGTGGTGCAGTGGATAAAGCACTGGCCCTGGATTCAGGAGGACCTGAGTTCAAATCCAGCCTCAGACACTTGACACTTACTAGCTGTGTGACCCTGGGCAAGTCACTTAACCCCCATTGCCCCGCAAAAAAAAAAAAAGAAAAGAAAAAAATGTGAATGATCCAGCTTGGCTCTAAAGAAGAAATATAAGAAGGTGCTTCCCAACCTTCTTTGAAGAGGTGGAAGATTGTGAATGTGGAACACTGTACGTAGCGGCAGACTTTTGACGTGTTGCTTATTTGTGCTGGACTGTGGTTCTTTTTTATTCTTTCTTCTAAGGGATAGCTCTTTGGGGCAGGGAATGGGTCCTGTGTCTCAAAATATCATCCCCACTGGCTGTCATAGTACTTAACATCTCTATTATTGTAAATTCATTCCATTGGATTAGACCATTGGATTAAGTCTTCTGAAGTTTCTAAAATGCAAATACCTTATGGAAGTGGAAACACATTAAGCCACTAATACCTTGTTGTGAATTTATTGGCTGCAATAGAGGGAACTGAGAAAAATGATCTCTAAAGCCCCTAACAGTTCTAAGTTTCTATAGGTCTTCCTGTCTATGTAGCAGAGCAGAGAAAATAATACAGGTATGTTCTGAGGTAGAGGTATCAAAAAAGACTGGGAGTATTACTCACAGTGCCTCTGGAAGCAAGTTAAAATGTAATTGGGAGGGGCAGCTAGATGGCGAAGTGGATAGAGCACCAGCCCTGGAGTCAGGAGTACCTGGGTTCAAATCTGGCCTCAGACACTTAACACTTACTAGTTGTGTGACCCTGGGCAAGTCACTTAATCCCAATTGCCTCACTAAAAAAAAAATGTAATTGGGAAATATTCAACAAAGAAATAAAACTGCAATAAAGCGTAGCTATTAACTTTAAACACTAAGTTAACATGTGTCCTTCAGGGATCCTTATTTATGGATTAGTGGCTCTCATTTCTATTTGTTTGACATTAGTGCCCTAGGGACCAAGTAGTACCTCAGTATCTTTCCTATACTTTGGGTTGCTTTAAGCCAGCATGGGTAAGCAATGCGAGACAAGCCTCCCTCTGCTGATGATATCATTCTTGTGGTCATACATGAGATAGGGAACAAAATAAGTTTTAAGGATTTGTGACAGTGAAATATTATAGCTGTAGGAAGATGGAGCATTCCTGGGTGTCTTTCCTTTTCTGTCTGTTATTTTTTTTCTTTGCCATGTGAGTATTCTCCTGGGTGACTATCCAATATTATTATCTGTGATCTAGAGCTCTTAGAGGTGCTGGCATGCGTGATGCCACTGGGGAGTGATCTGTGAGGAGTTTGCTGTAGAGGTAGCAAAGGCAAGCATCAGAGATGCTGCCTTTAAGTTGATGATTCCCTTTCCCACAGGTTATGATGCTAACATCTTCCCCATCTGTTAGGGCTGGGTGGAGGGACCTGACAGTTTATGAGGTCAAGTAGCTTTGTCACTTCACAAAGACCTGAGAGATTGTGTCATAAGACAGTCAAGTTTTGATAGGAAAGAGGGAGAATTCAGGCCGGGGGTGCTAGTATCTCTCTGTGGAGGTCTTTTAGCAGCTAAGATCCAGCATGGGGCATCAGGTACCTAGGGGTAGGTGGTGATGACAGTGGAAAGAACCTCCCAGAAAGGGAAAACGCTGATGATAAAATTTGGCTTGCTTTATAACTCTGCTTAGGGTGAAAATACTTGCTAAAGACTGAACACATTAGGAAAGAACAAGTCATAAATTAATGGTGCTGCTGCTTACATTTCCATTCTCAAGACAAAATATTTGTTTAACTCATATCTTTTGCCCATTGGCCTCTGAATCTGCTCATGGAAACTGGTCCCCAGTGTAAAATGCCAGACTTTTCAAAATTTCATTTCACATTTTCATTTACTTATTTCAATACTTAAGGGATCCATAATTTTGTCAATGGGGCTATGGTGACCCCTCTGTAACTTAATAAATGGCCTTCAAGGGCAGCTAGGTGGCACGGTAGATAAAGCACTGGCTCTGGATTCAGGAGGACCTGAGTTCAAATCTGGCCTCAGAAACTTGACACTTACTACCCGTGTGACCCTGGGCAAGTCACTTAACCCTCATTTCCATGCCCCCCCCAAAAGCATACGAGCTTGGGCTAATACAAAAAAATGGCCTTTAAGAGTTTCTGTGGTCAAAATATTCATTGCCTATCTGAAATTAGCTCAGTTGGTCTTTGGAATGCACCCACAAACACACACACACACATACACACACAAAACACACACACACACACACACACACACACACACACACACACACACACACACACACCCTCTACCCCCCCGACGGGTTCTACATGAAGTTTTGTAAGACCCACCAGTGTGTGGTTTTTGTTTTTGTTTTTGTTTTTGTTTTTTTTTAGTGAGGCAGTTGGGATTAAGTGACTTGCCCAGGGTCACACAGCTAGTAAGTGCAGTGTGTGTTTTTTACTGGCATAACCTTTGAGAGCTCAGGTTCACTTTTACCTGACAATGAAGTTTCGGAATAGGACTCTGTAGGCATCTTCATTTATTAAGGGCTATGATAAAAGTTTAAGTTGTTACTTGAGAAAGCAGTTATCTTTGAGATAGAAATGGGTTTCCATAGATTTGTAGATGAAATCCTTGAAGGCATCTTAGAAATAATCTATCAAAGATCTAAAAACTGTTGAATCCAATGACCTTTTCTCATTTCTTATTTAGTTAAATTCAAATCTGAACTCTCTGCAGTATTAAGGATGGTCAACTACCCTTTCCTCTTGGATGCTCTTTTCTCCTTTGGCTTCTGTGGTGCTACTATGTCTTAGCTCTCCTATTTGTTTGACTACTCCTCAGTTACATTTACTGTATCATCACTTACATCATCACTTTTTCAATGTGGGTATATCTGGGGTTTGTCTTAGAATTTCTTCTCTCTCAGCTCTCTCTTGGTAACCCCATCAGTTGTTCTGTGTTTAGTTATCATGCCTATTCAGATTGCTCTAAGGTATACATATTTATCCCAAATCTCCCTTCTGAACTCCAGTTCAGAACCACCAAATGCTCTCTACTTGGACATTCCATAGGTAGTTGAAACTCATTATGTACAAAATGGGACTTAATATATTTTTCTCCCAAATCCACCCTTCCTCCAAACTCCCTCTTTACTATTGAGGGTGTCATCATCTTTTTACTTACCCAGGTTCACAATCTTGGAGTTATCCTTGACCTTTACATATCCCTTACCTCCCATACCCCATCATTTGTGTACACACACACACACACACACACACACACACACACACACACACACAGAGAGTCACTCCTCCCAATTCAGGTCCTCATTATCTCTCAATCAAACTATTATAATAGCCTCCTAATTGGTCTCCTTGTTTTTAATCTCTTCCCTTTCCAATCCAGACTCTATACTGCTGCCAATTTAAAACTCCAAGGACACAGGTCTGAACATATCACTTTCCTGTTAACAGTTTTTTCAGTGGCTCCCTCTTGCTTCTAAGAAAAAAATGCCAATTTTTCAGCTGGGCATTTAGAGCTTTTCACGATTTGCCTCCCACCTGCCTTTCTAGATTTGTTTTCTTTTATTATTCATCACATTCTCTACTTCCCCACCAAACTGATTGTTTCCTGAACTCAATTCCCTCTCCCATTTCTGCCCTTGCTTGGAATGCTCCTTCTTCTACCCCCCCCATCCTTTGAATTCCCTAGCTTCTTTGAAGGCTTAGCTGAAGTGCTACCTTTTCTGTGAGATCTCTTTGATCCCACCCCACTCCCCAGTTGTTAGTCCTCTCTCCTTTCTCAATTAATTTTATATTTATTTGTGTACATAATAGGATCTTAATAAATACTCATTGAATTGAATTGAATCTAATGCAACCTCTCATTTTAGGGATGAGGGTCATAGGTAGGGTCATGGTCACAGAGAGAGAATGAACCTCAGAGACCATTGAATACAACTTTTTCATTTTACAGATGAGGAAACTGAGGCCCAAGGAGCTAAAGTGACTTGGCCAATATTACCCAGATGGTAAGCTTCAGAGGAGAGGTTTGAATCTAGGTCTAACCCCAGAACCATGTTCTTTCCACTAAATGACCCTGGAGATGGAGGCTGAAAGAAGTTGTGATTCGCTAAAGGTCACTGGTAATGAGGATGGTACAATGGAAGTGTCACTGGCCTAGGAGGTGAGAAATCTGATTTTGTCCCCAGCTCTGTCATTTTCTGGCTAAAAAAGTAGTGGACTTGGGATTGAGACTGGGATGCAGACCTTCTGACTCCCCATCAAGAGCCTCTTCCACAACCATCCCAGAAACATTTTGGATTTGCTATTTGCTTAGATTCCTCTTCCCCTTCCCCCTGCATTGGGGACATCAATCAGCCTTTGAACTTTAGCTTTGACAAATATGTGAGGGAATTATCCTAAGGTCAAAGACAGTCTCAGATGCAGATTGCCTGATTAGTTTTCAGCAGCCAGTGAGGAAGGGAGGAAAAGGAAGGAGGGCTCTCTCTTATGCTCCACCATAGGCTTAGACTCATCTGCAAAGAGAGATAGTGATGCTGGATATTCTTTAGCCCAGGGCAGAAGAGGAGTTCCAAAGCAGAGATCAGGGTGTTAACTTGTGAGGAAATAGTTACCTGCAAGAAAATACTCCTTGGAAAAGTCCAGACAGTCTGGTGCTTCAGGTCAACGGTGAGCTTAAAATCAGGGAACACAAATGACCTATCCTAGATTGAAGAGTTCAGTTCCTAGGACCCTTCATGTGCTCTCTGGCATCCTTAGAACATTGCTTTTATTTGCCAGGCAGCTAGATGGCATGGTGTATAAAGTGCTAGACCTAGAGGCAGGAAGACTTTAATTCAAATCTTCTAGATACTTACTTAGCTGTATGATTTTGGGCAAGTCACTTAACTTCTTTCAATCTCAGTTTCCTCATCTATAAAATGGGTTGTTGTGAAGACCAAATGAAATATGTGTAAAGTACATTGCAAACCTTTAAGTGCTTTACAAATGTTTTTGTTGTGGTGGTGGTAGTGGTGATGACAATGATCTTACCCTGATTTACCCTCGAGTTCTCTATTGTTACTTTAGGATGGAAAGGTTGGGGCAGTGTTTGCAGCTAAGTAGGGATATGCAACTATCATTCTAAAGGCCACTTCTTTCTGGTAATAGAGGAATAGGCATTGTATATTTTCTCTCTTACAAGAAGAAACATCAAAAGTTAGGCCTTGCACATGAGTTGTGAATCTTATCAAAGACTGTAAGCTCCTTGAAGGTAGGGATCATGTCTTAAAATCACAGACTGTTTGTGTAAACTTACTTAAAATTTTGGCATCTAGGACAAGCAACCTCTATAATCTCAGCACCTAATGCCATAACTTACACATAGTAGATGCTTAATAAATATTTGTTGCAAAATGTCATTTGAATTAATAATCTGGTTTTATGGAGGATCAGCGAAGAATTAAAGGGTCTCCTTCCCCAATTTTAATAAGAACTAAAGTGAGGACACATGACTCTTTTGACATCCTAAGTACTGCTTTCTGATCAACTCCCTTCTATTCTTCATATTCTACTCCATGACCCATTAATGTGCCCATTTTCTCTCACCTACCTAGCTATTCACTTTTTCTTCTTATTTCTGAGTCATGTGTCTTCTAAGCTATCTATCTATGTATCTACCCATTAGATGATTATATTTGCATGGGGGGCCATGTTTATGTGTAATGCTTGGGTAGGATACATGTGTAGGTGGGTATACCTCTACTTATGACTTGGGTATTTGTATGTATGTGATTACATGTGCATAGGGGGATATATGTTACGTAAGGATCTATATCTTTGTTGAAATGCTAAATGGAAAGCACATTTATTTCAGAGGAGATGTGTTTGACTTTTAGGATGTGTATGTTAGAGGTGGGTATATATGAGAAAGAGAAGTATGTGAATTGATGTATATGTAGGGGGTGATGGTAACTGAACTTTATGGTAGGTGTTCTGCCAGAGAAGCTCAAACTGGGATTTTAGAGAAGGGAGATTAGTCATAAAGGAGACAGCTATGGAATGAAAAAATCAGCAATGCATAATGAATACCAGGAACATTGAATGCCCTTGGAAGTTGCAGGTAATCATCTATTCAAGATAAGGTTGATTTTTTGTGGGTCCATATCATTGCCCTGTGGGGAGATGATGTGCCCCCAAATTCCACATAGGTTAAGTCAAACATGAGTTTCTATAACTTGGCCTGAAGCCAGCATTCATGGAAACCACCCAGTACTGAGCAAGTCTGGGCAGGGTACTATTCAGGGTCACGGCAATAAATCAGGTTATCATTCTAGATACACAATTACACTGAGGTCCAAAAGTTCACAGAATATATCACTGATGAAATGTTGAAACATGGATAGAATATTACAAAGACTGATCAGCATCTCAGTATATCTTGCAATGGCTGTAGCAGATACAGAATGCAGTCTTTCATTCCTCTTCCATCTTATTTAGAAGGAGACTATACCTTCCCTTTCCATCCCACTACCATCTTGCTGTTGAACAGGGCCACATAGACTTGGTTTAATATGTTGGTAATGAGTGTCAAAGAACATTAGCTTTTCAGGATAGCTAAACTCATCTTTATTTATTTATTACACAGATGTAGCTCCCTACTTTTTTTTGTTTTTTTGTTTTTAGGGGGGCAATTGGGGTTAAGTGACTTGCCCAGGGTCACACAGCTAGTAAGTGTTAAGTGTCTGAGGCCCGATTTGAACTCAGGTACTTCTGACTCCAGGGCTGGTGCTCTATCCACTGTGCCACCTAGCTGCCCCCCTACTTTTTTTTTTACAGAAAGAACCAGACCCCTGACATAGAAGGTAACTATCTGAATGAGCTCCAGTACCAAATACATCTGCCAAAGTCTTGAAGGGCCATATCTTTGGGTAACCTCATTGAGACATACAGCCACTGTCTTCTATGCAGGATTCTTGAAAGACACTACAGTATAGTGGATAGGGTGTTGGACTTGGAATCAAGAGAACCTGGGATCCAATCCCAATTCAGACACATATTAATTGTGAGACCCCAGGCAATCCAACTGACCTCTCTATTATTCAGTTTCTTGATCTGATCTGCAAAATAGAAGGGGTGTAGACTCTATAGCCTCAAAGGTCCCTTCCAGCTCTAAATATATATAACCACCTCCAACATACATAACCTCATGACCACATAGGATACCATAGGTAAAGCACTTTGTAACCACAAAACATTACACAAATGCAATTTATTATTAATTCTATTGACATGAGGTTATGAGTGGGAACAAGGCAAGAAAAGCCAGAAGGGGCCAGGAGAAGTATTTTAGAAGATATACATTCAATGTCTAACCTGCCCACAATAGTCATGAACGCTGACCTTCTAATGATGTTCCTTGTCAGCCAGGGTGATGTGGGGTTAGACTGACCCTGGCTGAACTGGCTTAGCTTCGACTTTAGGGGGAGATCCAAAGCCTGGGGCTGGAGCAGACAACGGCTGTTGAGAGGGTCCCCAGCTGGCAGTTAAGCCTCCTTCAATCTGTAACCATTGGCTCATTAGCACTGGAAATATTCCAGACGCCTCAGCCTGGGCCAGACCATTCCAGACTGGGTTGCTGAGCTACTCTTGGAATATCTCCACTAGGGTGGCCTCACTTCTGTCCAGATCCTGGGCATCCAGCTGGACTACATATGTGTCATCCAAAATGGAATCAGGCTGCTAGCTCTATTGGTGGACAGCCGCTCTGCCCTGTGCGTTCTCCAAAGATTGCTTGATTTTGGTGATAAAATGCCCATTGTATACTAGATTTGAACAAGTTGTGTGACTCTTCAGCAGACTGATTGTGAAACCTGCTCTAACCTATTTGGTAATGAAGTCTTGGTTCTGTGTGAAAGGACTGAAGTAAAGCATGGTTCTTTCAGACTTTTCCAGTATGTGAAATGAGCAGTTTCCTAGCTCTGTGGATCTGAGATAAGAGTGGCTGCTAGGGAGTTCTCTCATTGTGTCCTTAGTGCATCATTTTTTTTTTCCTGGTTACCTAGAGGACTTGAGCCTTCCAGGTTGCATTCTTTCCTTACAGCAACTGGGGCACTGAAGTGGGTTCTTCTACCATACAGTGTATATGGAAAAGCTGCTTTTACTAAAAGATACAGCAACAAGCCTGGCTGATGGGGAGAAAACTTACAGACAAGTTGAGTGGCTAGAGCCTTGAATGAAAGGCCATGTAGTGTGGTGGAAAGTGTACTAGATTTGAAGTCAGAAGACCATGACTACTTAACACTTGGGTGATCCTGAGTAATTTAATTTCTCTAGGTCTCTGTTTTCTCATCCAGAAAATGAGAGCATTGGGTCAGATTGGGTCCAGCACTGGATCCTATGATTTTAAGTCAGGAGACTTGATCAACCAGGCAGGAATCAAAGGAATCATAGATTTTGACTTATGGGAGGAAAATTAGAAGCCATCTGGCCCAATTCCCTCATTGTATAGATGAGGATATGGCGGTTCAGAGAGGTAGCTAGGGCACAGTGAATAGAGTGCTGAACTGGGAGTCAGTAAGAGTTGAATTTGAATTCTGTCTCAGATGCTTACTGGATGTATGACCCTTGATAAGTGACTTAGTCTCTCTAGGCCTCAGTTTCCTTATTTGCAAAATGGAGTACCTACCTCAGAGTTGATCAAATGAGATAATATTTGTAAATTGCTTGGCAAACCTTAAAAGGCATATAAATACCAGTCATCATCATCATCAATTACCCAAGGTCACACAGTTAGTGCCCGAAGTAGGGTTTTATTTTAAGTCTTCCTGATTCTAAGTCTAGTATCCTATTCACCAGGATATAGTGCCTGTCAGACCAATCAGTCCCAGTGGTATATGGAAGCCATTTGCCACTGAACCTTGCTCAGAAGGAAAAAGGGGATGGGGTTAACACCAACTATTGGAATTCACCAGGATGTTGGCATGATCCCAACACTCGAGGAGTCAAATTGGAAATGTACTTCATCTTTGTATGAGCTCAAACTTCTTTGGATGCCCAGTTACTTGAATTCTTGCCTGATTTTGGACCATTCCCCCTTTTTTCTCTTTAGATTCTAACACCACTGGATGGTCAACTTGTATGTTATGGATTTTAGCTGCTTTTACCTGACTCCTTAAGTCTTAGCTGGTGTTAGTTGCCTTGATAACTGACCTTATTTCCTCAAACTGATATAACTTTGTATATGTCTCTTGCTTCTGGTCCCTCCCTATCTGAGATGCTACTACTACAGACTACTTCACCCTGATCAAGCTGGTTGGTCAGCATCACAGCCATGTAATGGAAAGTTCTGAGCCACAACCCTAGGCCTTACCTATCACTGATTCTGTCCCCAAATCCACCCCCATCAGGGGTACATTTATGTACTTTATGTACATTTATGTACATAAAGGTACATAGGACAGCAGGTACCTTTAGACCCGTAAGACTCTGGACTTATTAGGTCATGTGCTAATGATCTGGAGAGGAAGCAGTATCCTCATGTAGGTAAAAGTCATTGGGTGGAGGGAGAGCATGTGCAATGGTAAGACCATAGCTATTGAACAGATTTAGAGCTCAGCCCTGGAGATGGAAGAAATCTGATTCTCTGAGAACTTGGCAGAAATGAATCCTTTTTTGAAATTCTCAAGTTCTTCATCGCTGTAGTCATACTCCTCTATTATCCATCCCCTCCTTGAAGTAGGGGCTAGGATATTAGCAATGGAGATGTGAGCAAATATGGGTTAGCCCATTGAAAATGATTCCCCTCCCCTCCCAGAACACACAAGCAAATGTATGGATTGTTTGTTTTATTGATGACAGTGATGCAAAAACTAAGAGATGCCTAAAATATTCATCGAAAGGCAGAATAGTATAGAGGATATAATTCATAGGCTGCTGCTGATGATAGTAATAATAGCTAGCATTTATGTAGTGCTATTGTGCTTTACAGTATATACGTTATCTCACTTAATCATAGACATAGAGCTATAAGGATCTATTCCAACCCCTTTCTTTTATAGGGGAGGAAAATTAAGTCTCAGAGATATTAAATAATATTCCTGACTTCATACCATTTATTTAATATCTCTGAGCCTCGACTTCCTCACCTGTAAAATGAGGCTCAATAAATCAACAAGCATTTCTTAAGTACCCATTAAATGCCAGACACAGGATAACAATACCTGATCTGACTAACTTACAGCGTTCTTACACTGCTCAAAAGAAATAATGGATGTAAAGCACTTTGCAAACCTTAAAGCCCTATATAAATGTCAGCTATTTTTATTATTAATGAGCAATCATTTTCATAAAGTCATGTTGGAGCTTATAATCTAGGAGAAACATAGGGGAACACAAGAAATCATTTGGGACAGAAATGTTATTTTCAAAGGTCATGGGCCCCTGCAATAAAATATAAATTCAAAAAAAGGGGGAGGGGAGGCAGTGATGCTCAGAGACATTACAGCCTGACATAGTTAAAGGTATCATATTTACCTGATATCCCCCCTCCACACTCTGCTCCCCCCAGCTCTGAGCTGACAAAAAGTTCTACCAGGGAAATCCTTAGGAGCACTGTGGACAGATCAACTCTCTCTCTCTCTTTTTTTTGGGGGGGCGGGTGAGCCAATTGGGGTTAAGTGACTTGCCCAGGGTCACACAGCTAGTAAGTGTGTAAAGTGTCTGAGGCTGGATTTGAACTCAGGTCCTCCTGAATCCAGGGCTGGTGCTCTATCCACTGCACCACCTAGCTGCCCCTGATCAACTCTCAATGATGGAAGAATTATCCTGGTTGAACCCTGCTTCCAAGCCTACTGTCACCATCCATTCTGCTTATTTACTTATGTGGCTGCCATCTAAAATTCCTTCTATTTACTTGCTTACAGCTTCAGGATAGCCCTTCATGAGGTGATCTGGAATAACAGAAAAGTCCCCCATCCTAGGAATCAGAAGGGCTGAGTTCCCTCTAGTCCTAGCTCTACTACTGTCCAGTCAAGTAACCTAGGGCAAGTCACTTTTACTCTTTTAGATGACTTTAGTTGACCTTAGTTTCCACATCTATAAAAAGAGAAGATTTGATTAAGTCCTTTTGCTCTAAAATTCTTTGATTTTATGAAATGATCCTCAAGCTTACTCCCTGAAGAAGAGGAGGTTCAAGAGAGGGCATCTCTTCTTACATTGGTGTTTCCCATTATTCAGAGTGAAAACTTCTTTCTTAACAGTTTGGAGTGAGTTAGAGGGAGGAATTTGATTGGAGGTAGAGTAGGGAAACTTCACGGCTTCCGAACTCCTCCTACTGAGTCAGGCAGTACAAAGTAGCTTCGTTATTTTTGTTGTATTCCTCCATGTTCGCTTCCAAAATGAAGCTAACACTCCCTCAGACCCCACTGGAATTATACCTTGAAAAAGGGCATATTTGTCCAACTTAACTCAGGAGTCTGTAGGTAGTCAGCAGTTTGGATCTTCTGTTCCAACAGCAAGGAGACTTCTTTTTAGTAAAAGAAATGGGAACTTTGAAGAGTCCAGAGACATGGAATCTATTTCTGTTTCTATAATCAGAATGCATGCCTACTCCTGGTATTATGGAATCAAACTCACAGAATCACTAGACTAGACTAGACAAAATCTAGTCCAATCTGTACCTGAGACACCTAGGTGGTTAGAACACTGGACTTGGAGTCAAAAGGACCTGAATTAAAATCCTATCTTAGATACCAATTAGCTGTGTCACCCTGGTCAAGTCACAACCTCAATTTCCTTATCTGTAAAGTAATGATAATACTAGCACTTACCTCACAATGGTGTTGTGAGGATATAATGATATAATATGTAAAGGGCTTTATAACCTTAAAGCACTGTTTAGATGTTAATGAATATTACTGTTATTGTTGTCATTATTAATTTATTATTACCTGAACACGAATCTCTTTTAGAACATTCAGCGTAGCCCTTCAGGAGGTGGTATGGAGAAATAGAAAAGTCCCCCATCCTAGGTGTCAGAAGGGCTGAGTTCCTTCTAGTCTCAGCCCTACTACTGTCCAGTCAAGTAACCTACAAGAGGTGAGTCAGACTATACCTGACAGTCTCTAATGATGGAGAATTAGTGAAGACAGCTCATTTGACTTTTGGACTGCTGTGATAGGAAATTTTTCCTTATGTTACATCCTCGAAACACCATCATCAGCGCCAGTAGGACTTGGGTTCAAGTCTGGTCTCTGACTTTCTGGGTAATTGACCAAGTCTCTCACTCCTCTAAGTGACTCTCAAAGACTGTAAATTGCAAAAAAAAAAAAAAAAAAAAAAAAAAAAAAGACTTTGTCTGTTAGAGAATTACCTCATCTGGGAGTTCCTTATGTCAAAGAAATCACAGGTCCAGGCCTTACCCTTATCACTCTTTTTATCAAGTTCAAATCTGCCTCTCTGCAACTTCCACTTACTGGAAGTGGTTCCATTCCTGCCCTCCCTAGACAAATGAGTGCAAATACTCTTCCAGATGTCAGGTCCTCCAATGAGAGCTATCATGTCATCCAACAAACTCACCTGTCCCAACAAATGTGTTCTGTTGATCAAAGAGAGGAACTGTTAACACTTCAATTTGAACTCACTGATAATTTTTTCATTTTACTCTTCTGATCAAAATTTTAATGGCATTCTTTTAACCAAAAGACAAAATTAAAACTCTTTAATCTATCCATATTTTCTAATTTGCCGACTTCTCCCTTATACAAAAGCTAAACTTTAACACGTTCTCACTACCCCTCAAACATGTTTTCCTTATTCTTGCTTCTACATTTTTATTAAGAATGCTTCTGCCATTTTAGCTATCTTTCCTCCCATTGCCCTATCATGTCACCTGTTCTAATCCCACCCAGCATTCAAAACCGAGCTCACTTCTCTTTTTTTTTCTTTCTAAAAGTGAATTGTTCTCTGACCCGATTGGCTCATCCGTAGTCATTCAATGATCTCTTCCTCCTTTGAGCTTCTAGGGCTCCTATTGGGAATTCAGCTATATATTGCCTTATTTATTTCTGTGTAGATGTCTTGGGTACCTGTCAAGATTGTGAATTTTTAAAGGACAGGGATTATGTCTCATAATTCACAGAATTTCAGAATTGGAAGGGACCTGAGAGATCCTCTAGTTAAACCTGTACCTAAAAGGAATTTTCTCTGCAGAATACCCAACAAGTGGTCATCCAGCTTTTTCCTGAAGACTTTAAAGGAAAGGGAACCCACTACTTGCTGAGGCAACCCATTCTTCTTTGTAGAGCTCTCACTGTTAGAAAGGTTGTCTTTACATAAAGCCTCAATTTACTTCTTTGCAATGTTTACCCATTACTCTTGGTACTGTTCTTGAGGAATACCATCCCTTTTCTCAGTGATGACACTGCTGATACTTAGATCTGATGCAGGAAGGAAACTCAGAAACCATCCAGTCCAACCCCCTCATTTTACAGATAAGGAAACTGAGGTCTAACAGGGTAAAATGACTTGCCCACCAACATATAAGTAGTCAGTGGAGAGATTTAAACCCAGGTCCTTTCCCTCAGGAGCCAATGTTCTTCCTGCAGTACCATACTGTTTTCTATGCCCCACTAATTTTTCTCTTCTCCAAGATAAATATCCCCATTCCCTTCAACCTAGTCCTTCAAGTCCTTCACCACCCTACTCAACTGCTTCTGGATACTTTCCAGTTTATCAATAAATACACATATTTTTTCAATCAATAATTTTTTTGAATGAACTTAAAATATGGCCAAATAGCTTACTCTATCCAAAGCAGCCATTCAGCTATGAAAGGGCCAAAGAAAGATGATAGGATCACAGGATTTAGAGCTGAAAGAACTTGAGAAATCATCTAGTCAGAAAAGACCATTAGGAATACTGTAACCCCCTAGAGATCTTTTTAAATCTGATAAAGGCCTAACTCAAATACCATTTCTTCCATGTTTCTTTTCCTGATTGCCCCTTCCTTATCCCCTTCCCCCAAGTGGAAGAGATTTATCTCTTCTCTTAACACCAGCATGCTGGGTCTCTCTTATTACACTGTCATGTTATACCTTCTATTATTATTATTATAATTATAATTTTCAGTATACCTGTCTTATATCCCTTAGCAGAGAATAAATATCATGAGGTCAGGGACTCTTATATTCATCATTGTGTCTTCTGTTGAATCCAGTGAATGTTATTTTGAGAAGACCTTGTGATTTCAATGGTATGGGGGATTCCCAACATGGAATCCCTACATATAAAAGCAGATCAAAACCCATCTGTGACTTGGGAGATCAGTCCAAGGGAATTGGTAGAGCCTTGTCTAGGGTGACACAGAGTTGGGATCTGAATCCAGATCTCCCTTACTCTAACGCCAATCATTTTAGATCAACCACAGAGTCATAAGCAGAGTAGATGCTCCCCCCAACTTCCCCCGCCAAGTGCTGATTTGAATTGGATGTTAAAACCTGTAACGTGGTTATAAACCTCCCTGGAGACAGAGGACCCTTGAAATGTCCTTCTAAGACCTAGGATTCTATGTTAACTCAATGCTGACCAAGAGTTCAGCAGTTATTTGAAATTGACTTCCTGTCAACACACCAAAGGAGCCCACTCAAAACTTTTCAATATTTGGTTCTGTCTGAGCCCACATTTCTCTCTGGGGTCTTACAGCTGCTTTCCGGAATTATATCCTACTTCCTTTCTTGGCCCATCTCTGTGTATCCTTCACACAGGATCTCTTTACTTGAGATGTACTCTTTCTACACTTCTACATCTCATAATCCTTGGATAATTTAATGCTGTTTAAGTGTTATCTCCTACTTGAAGTCTATCCTTATCCTCCCAGTTACTGGTCTCTTTACTACCCCTTATGTCATTACTTTGAATTGACTACACACACACACACACACACACACACACACACACACACACACACACACATTTTGGTGAGGCAGTTGGGGTTAAATGACTTGCCTAGGGTCACACAGCTGGTAAATGTTAAGTGTCTGAGGCTGGATTTGAACTCGGGTCCTCCTGACTCCAGGGCTGGTGCTCTATCTACTGTGCCACCTAGCTGCCCCTATATATTTTTCTATTTACTTGTCTGTGCTTTTTCCTTCCTTTGAACCTCTAGTGCATAATACTGTGCTTGATACACAGTAGGTGCTTAATAAATGCTTCTTGAATAAGTAAGGGAATGAATATTACCCATACCCATATCAACTACCTAAGAACAGTAGTCACTCAGTCAACTATACTTTATTAAGCACCCACTATGTGCTAGAAACTCCACTAACAGTGAGCGATAAAAAGAAAGGCAAAAAAAATATCCTAAGAGATGCAGCCCTCAAGTTGCTCAGAGTCTAGTGGGGGAGACAGTAGCAAACAACTATGTACAGCAGAGAGAAATGCAGAATAAATTGGGGGCAGAAATATTATTTGAGCTGCAGTAGCAGCCACCACAATAGGTGAACTGGTCTGTGCATTATTTAAGGTTGGTGTCAAGAGAATGGGTGTTGTGAATATGAGTTCTTAAAAAAAATGCAGCTGTCTGCCTTTTCAACCCCCAAATTCTTGTCTTGAAAAGAAAAGGTTATCCTCTGCCTCTCCCTGCCTTTAACCAGATTGAACTTAACCCTGCTAAGGCAACTGGAGTTCTACCCTATTCTTAACATCGGCATGGGTAGAAAATCCATAATCTGTTGCAGTTATTCTCTTTGATTCGTACCCTCTCCAGGTATCCAAACTTAAATCCTCTCCCTTTTCCCACCCTTTCTCCTACTCCATGCTCCCCTAGCGTACAGGGTCATAGAATCATAGTGTGAATACCTTAACTCTTAGGGATCTTCATAGGAAATAGTGAAATACTGTAAAACACTTTGTAAGATTTTAAAGAGTTAGGTAAATATCCATTTAAAAAATTGTTGTTGCTATAGCTAGAAAGGCACCTGAGATCATCTAGGCCTGCTCTCTAATTTTCTGATAAGGAAACTGAGACCAGAGAGTAATGTGACTTGTCCAGGGTCACACAGCTACTTAATGGCAGTGGCAGGGCTAGAAGCCTATGATTCTATGGATAAAGGTGTTCTGATTCTCAGTCCAATGGTCTTTTTATATTACCTTACCTAAAATGGTGATTTTTTTGGGGGAGCGGGGCAATGGAGGTTAAGTGACTTGCCCAGGGTCACACAGCGAGTAAGTGTCAAGTGTCTGAGGTAGAATTTGAACTCAGGTCCTCCTGAATCCAGGGCCAGTGCTTCATCCTCCATGCCACCTAGCTGCCCCCTAAAATGGTGATTTTTTTTTAATGTATAAGGTATTTTATTTTTTCCGTTACATGTAAAGATAGTTCTCAACTTTTGTTTATACAAGCTTTACAATTTCAGATTTTTCTCCCTCCCTCCCCTCCCTCCCCCCTCCCCTAGACAGCAGGTAATCTGATATAGGTTATGTCTATATATCTCTATACATATACCTATAGATATAGATATATACACACACACACATATATACACATAATAACATTAATCCTATTACAAGAGAAAAAATCAGAGCAGTGATGCAAAAACCTCAAAATAGAAAAAAAAAAAACAACAGCACCCAAAACAAAAGAAATAATATTGTTCAATCAGCATCTATACTCCACAGTTCTTTCTTTCTTTTTTTTTTTTCTTGGATTTGGAGATCCTCTTCTATCATGAGTTCCCTGGAACTCTTCTGTACCATTGCATTGGTGAGAAGAATATAGTCCATCACAGTAGGTCAACACTCAATGTTGATGATACTGTGTACAATGTTCTTCTGGTTCTGCTCATCTCACTCATCATCAGCTCACGTAAGACCCTCCAGGTTTCTCTGAACTCTTCCTGCTCATCATTTCTTACAGCACAATAGTATTCCATTGTATTCATATACCACAACTTGTCCAGCCATTCCCCAATTGATGGGCACCCCCTCAACTTCCAATTCCTTGCTACCACGTAAAGAGCAGCTATAAATATTTTTGTACATGTGGGTCCCTTTCCCCCTTCCATGATTTCTTTGGGCAAAAGACCTAAAAGTGGAATTGCTGGGTCAAAGGGTATGTACAACTTTATTGCCCTTTGGGCATAATTCCAAATTGCTCTCCAGAATGGTTGGATCAGCTCACAGCTCCACCAACAATGCATTAGTGTTCCAATTTTCCCACAGCCTCTCCAACAATTATTATCTTCCTTTTTTGTCATTTTAGCCAATCTGATAGGTGTCAGGTGGTACCTCAGAGTTGTTTTAATTTGCATCTCTCTAATCATTAGAGATTTAGAGCATTTTTTCATATGGGAATAGATAGCTTTGGTTTCTTCATCAGAAAACTGCCTGTTCATATCCTTTGACCATTTCTCAATTGGGGAATGACTTGGATTCTTATAAATTTGATTTAATTCCCTATATATTTTAGAGATGAGGCCTTTATCAGAAGCACTGGCCTCAAAAATTGTTTCCCAGTTTTCTGCCTCCCTTCCAATTTTGGATGCATTGCTTCTGTTTGTACAAAAATGTTTTAATTTAATATAATCAAAATCATCCATTTTGCATTTTATAATATACTCTATCTCTTGTTTGGTCAAAAACTGTTCTCCTTTCCAAAGATCTGATAGGTACACTATTCCTTTCTCTCCTAATTTACCTATGGTATCACCTCTTATGTCTAAATCATGTATCCATTTTGACCTTATTTTAGTAAAAATGGTGATTTTTTAAAAAAATCATAAAAGTACTTTTATTATTTTCTAGTTACATGTAAAGAGTTTTCAGCATTTGTTTTCATAAGATTTTTAGTTCCAAATTTTTCTTACTGCCTTCTTCCCCCTCCCCCAAGACAGAAGGCAATCTGATATAGGACACACATATATATACACACACACCCAGTCCCATTAAACATATTTCTGCATTAGTTGTGTTGTGAAAGAAGAATCAGAACAAAAGGGAAAAACCTCAAAAAAGAAAACAAAAACAAAAACAACAAAAGTAGAAACAGTCTGGTTCAATCTGCATTCAGAATCCAGTTCTTTTTTCTGGATGTGGAGAACATTTTCCATCATGAGTCTTTTGGAATTGTCTTAGATCATTGTATTGCTGAGAAGAGCCAAGTCTATCACAGGTGATCATCACACAGTCTTGCTGTTACTGTGTACAATGTTCTCCTGGTTCTGCTCACTTCACTCAACATCAGTCCACTTAAGTCTTTCCAGGTTTTTCTGAAATCTGATTGCTCATTATTTCTTACAGCACAACAGTATTCCATTACATTTATATCCCACAACTTGTTCAGCCATTCCCCAATGGATGGGCATTCCTGTGATTTCCAATTCTTTGCCACCACAAAGAGGGCTGCTATAAATATCTAAAATGGTAATATGTTGATTTTGAATATATATATTTTTAAATGGTTTGTTTTGTTTGGATGATTTTTGTCTTGATAAAAACTGATCATTTAAGACTGCACTCTCCTATGACATGTCTGTTTTCTATTGGAGACAGATTAGAGGAAATGTGGGCTAATTCTTGGCAATAATAATAATAATAATAATAATAATAATAATAATAATAATAATAGGCAGCTAGGTGGATAGAGCACAGGCCCTGGATTCAGGAGGACCTAAGTTCAAATCCAGACTCAGATACTTGACGCTTACTAGCTCTGTGACCCTGAGCAAGTCACATAACCCTCATTGCCCTACCTCCCCCACCAAATATTTTCAATCTTTTATAAAAGTGTTTTTTAAAAATTCTACCATCAGTATACTATGAGTTTGAAGCTGTTTTAGGAGTAGGGATGGTTTATACCGAACTAGCCACAATCTCTTGCCAAGTTTCTTCTGTGGCTAATGGCAGGCATGGGGAAGATGAATCAGGGATAACTTGTGACCATGGAACCAAGTAAGTGCAGTTGGTCTATATACTAACAGAAGCCTTGATCTTGGCCTTATTACCATTATCCTTTAACCAACTTAAGCAACTTGAGCATTAGATCTTTCTACTTCTTTTGTAGCTTTCAAGATTTGCTCACCAGCAGCTGCTTCTGATTTTCTGGCCTGGTTTTTCCCACTTCAGTTAGGGGGCCATCCATTTCCACTTGTAATGGCTTAGACCCTTCCAACTGGATTGGACTCTTAATCCACAAGAAAAGCCTAACAGCAGGGACAGGAAGGCACTATGGAGATTGGTCTCAGTCCCATGAATCTTCCTGGTTTTCTGCTCGCTGCCACCTTGTCCCTTTTACTTCCTCTGATCATTTGCTTTAGGCTTCTGATGCCCTACCTAGTTACCTGCTGTCTGCTGTCCTCGATCTTCCTAACTTCTGGCTTCCTCTGACTCCTGTCATCCATGCTGGTCTTGCTGGCTGTTCATCTGTTATATTCCTGGCCCTGTTGTCTTTGGTCTCCCCCAAATTGCTCTGTTCCCACTAAAGCCTTCATCACTCTTTCTATCTAAGTAAAGCTGGATGGACCAAATAGATTTGCATTAGAATACAAGAAAAATCATAAATCTGGAGGATCTAAGGCAGTCTGAGTCCAAGTAGATAGATTAACAGTCATCATATGAAGAAGAGGCTTAAATGCCTGGGGTCTCAGTTTTCTCATCTCTAAAGCATGGAGAAAAATGCCTCCACCAAATATACCTCCCCACGATTTAAGTCTAACTAGCTAAAAATGATTTTTTGTTTCTTGAGGAAGGATATCAGGTCACCAATCAATATCAGGGATTGTCCTGCAGCGCCGGGCCTTCTATTTTAGGCAAAAGGTAGAGAGATCTCCATGATGCAAAGAAACCCAGCAATTCCTACATGTTTGATTTTAAGAGTATTTTTTACATCCCCTTCTTTTGGGGAAGCCTCCTGATTTTTAAAAAAAAAAAGCCTTCTTTTGAAATATTTGCATCATGTCCCTTGACCTTCCAGCTCATAGGAGCTGAGCAAAGTATTCTTGCTGGAATATGCAATGTCACTTGCAGCTAATCCCTTTATTGATCCCTCCTCCCCCTTAACTTGCTGACAGCTAAGGATTAGGTCTAGAGAAGTGGTTATAGTTCAGGTTATATTTGACAATATTCTCAAAATAAAAAACGGCCTTTCAAAAAAGACAGAGGTCTGCAAGCAGGTGGATTTAAGCAGATAGGAACAAAGTGGAGGCGGATAGGAAAGCATTAAGAATCCTTATTCTACTGTTCTGCAGTAGAATCCCTTCTTAAGTCCACAGGCAAGGAATTCACATCAGTGTGCTGAGTGCTTTCTGCATGTGCCTACGGCTGCTGGGGAGGAGGCAGCACGTCTGGCCCTGGGCAAAATGACAAAATTAGATGAAGTTCATCTTGGGCGCTCTCCCATTTCCTTTCCTTTGGCCCCACTCCTACCCGAGGCTGGCACCCTTTCTCTGCCTACCCTATAAACAGTGCTTTCCTGTTGCCCTGGCTTCTCAGAAGTTCCCATTGGAGTACCTTTCTCAGACTCGTCTCTTCTCCATTAAAGAACCCCGTGCTCACGCTTAGATCATTCTCATAGACTTTAGATTTGGAAGGAATTTTACAATTGATCATCAAAACCCATACTCTCCTTTTCACCATCTTCTCTAGGTGCTGAGGAAAAGTAGCTGAAATAAGCTGGTTCACACTAAAGGGGGTCAAGTAGGCCTAGCTTCTTCCTGCAGCGTTAGCATTTTAAAAGAGAGCACTTGCCAACCTAGTGGTTGGCTACGAGGTATTATAGTAGATAGAATGCTAACTGGGACCTGGGCATGAGGAAGCCTGAATTTGAACCCTGCCTCAGACACTAACTGTGTAGCCCTGGGCACATTACATTATCTCTCAACCTCATTTTCTTCATCTGTAAAATGGGGATAATAATAGCACCTTTCAGGGGTTTTGTGAGGATCAAATGAGCCCCTATAATATTTAATAATATATTACATATATATGAATATATATTCCTTTGCAAACCTTAAAGCTCTATACAAAGGATTATTTTTTGTTAGTTACTCTCCACTTTTTTTAAGCAAATGCATGTTTATGGAGTCCAAACTTTATGTGGGCAGCTAGATGGCTCAATGGATAGAGTGCCAGGCCTGGAGTCAGAATCTGACACTTACTAGTTATATGACCCTGGGCAATTCACTTAACCCTGCTTGCCTTAGTTTCCTTATCTGTAAAATGAGCTGGAGAAGGAAATTGCAAAATTACTCCAATATTTATGCCAAGAAAAACCCCAAATGGGGTCACAAAGAGGCAGACAGGATTGAAACCACAGAGCAACAACAATAATACTCTAGGTTTGCAAATTATCCTTTTTAGTGATTTTATTCTTTTCCCCCAGTTAGATTGGAAACTGCTCGATGTCAATATCATAGTAGAAAACATTTATATAACATCAGAATAATAACTAGGAGTTTTTGCACCTGGGGCAAATGGCATGAAACAATTTGAAGGGGAAGCAGGTGGAATATTTCTGGTGGAGTGGGAGGTCATTGGTTTGAGGTCTATGCAGAGGAGTTCCTCTGGTGAGGTGGAGTAGATATTAACTTCATCTCACCTCACCCTCTGGTAAACTCCACTTCAACTAATTAGTTTTGTTAATTAGATGTTAAGGGGCAGCTAGATGGCGCAGTGGATAGAGCACCGGCCCTGGAATCAGGAGTACCTGAGTTCAAATCCGGCCTCAGATGTTTAACAATTACTAGCTGTGTGACCCTGGGCAAGTCACTTAACCCCAATTGCCTCACTAAAAAAAACAAAACAAAAACAAAACAAAACAAAAATTAGATGTTAAGCTCTTTTCTCCTTCCTTCCTTCCTTCCTTCCTTCCTTCCTTCCTTCCTTCCTTCCTTTCTTTCTTTCTTTCTTTCTTTCTTTCTTTCTTTCTTTCTTTCTTTCTTTCTTTCTTTCTTTCTTTCTTTCTTTCTTTCTTTCTTTCTTTCTTTCTTTCTTTCTTTCTTTCTTTCTTTCTTTCTTTCTTTCTTTCTGTTGAAAGTTGCCCTGTGGCAAAGCTCTGATTGACCTGCCCTAATTATAATTCTTTTTTTTAAATTTTTAAATTTTTAAATTTTTTGCTGGGCAATGGGGGTTAAGTGACTTGCCCAGGGTCACACAGCTAGCCTAATTATAATTCTATATAGCACTTTACTGTTACAAAAAGTGTTTCACAAATAGGTTCTTATTTGAACATCAAAACAACCCTGTAAGATAGATAATGCAAATATTTTATTTTAATTGCCTTTTTACAGATGCAGGAACTTTAACTCAAAAAGTTCAAGTAGTTTGCCCAACGTCGCGTCAGTAATAAGTAGTAGAAATGAGTCTCTATTCCAAGATATTCTAACTCCAATTCCAGTGCCACTACACTAAACTTTCTTGACACGTCTCCAACTTCTTCATATTTCCATTGCCTAGCACGGCGCCATGTTTGTTGTTGATCAGGGTGGTGGTAAATGCTGAGAAAATGAATAGTACGAGATCGGTCTTTGGTGAGCTTGGGTTAACTGAGGGTCATCTAAGGATGGCAGTGGATGAAAACGATAACAGACCATCCTAGCCCAGGAAATTTTAAGCCTCCTGGACTTGGTGGATGAATTCGTGGATTAAGCAGAGATATTCCTGGACCAAATAGGAACTAAAGCCTAGGAGTAGCAAAGAACAAAGCCTCAATATAGAGAAACAAACCTGGACCTAATTCTGCACTCTTTCTATGCTTTCTGTCTAAATCCAAAGGAGGTAAATTCTCCAGTGATCCTGTGGGAGTTGGAGGTTGGGGTCTCAGCCCTTGGATAGTATGATAAATCTCATTCACTGTATAGGTCGATGGAGAAGATGGAGGTTCATTGGACAAGTAAGAAAAATGGTCTTGATTGCTTATGGGATGCAATTCCTTTTTAGGTTTTCTTTGGGTTAAATAAAGCCTGTCCTACATTCATATATTGAATGTATAGTTAACCTAAATACATACATGGAAACTGAAGGCTCTTTTCATTTTGATATGGAGCTAAATGGGGAGTTCCTAGTGGAAATTTTGGCTGGGAACGCATCACAAAGTTTGTGATTATTGAAAGCTCCCCAAGACTGAACCTTTCAATTGTAAAGTCAGAATCTATTATTGGCAGAGATTATACTGTAGATTAGGGTCTGAAGTCAGATAGATAATCATAACAGCAGACACAGAGTGCCTGTATTACACATATAGTTTAGCATAGTGACACATAATTGGAACTTAATAAATGCTTGTTGACTGATTAACATATATATGGATAAGCATACATACATATGTAGATAGATTTGTCATCTGCCGAGTTCATAGTTAAGCTTTTGGGGTCTGATAAGGTCAACAAGAGAGACCACAGAGGAGGGAAAAGGCTTAGGAGAGAATTTTGGAGAATGTGCATATCATATGATATGAATCATAGCAAAGGAGATTGAGAAGGAGTGCTCAGATGGGTCGGAGGAGGAACAATATAGAGTAGTATTACAAAAGCCCAGAGAAAATATCCTGGAGGAGAGGGTAGTCAGCATCAGCAAATAGGTCAAGGAGGATGAGGACTGAGAAACTATCATCACATTTGGCAGTTGAGAGATCACTGGTGACTTTGAAGAGAGAAACTTCAGTTGAGTAATGAAGTTGGAGGTCAGATTGCAAAGTGTTTAGAAGTTGGTGAGAGGAGAGGAAGTAGAGGCAGCTAACATAGATAGCTTTTTCAAAGAGCTTGGTTGAAAAGAAAAGGTGAGATATAGGTAGGAGGCTGGTAGGGTCCAGCAAAAAGTTTTTTTTTGTTGTTTTATTGTGGTTTTTTTGTTTGTTTCTTTGTTTTTGGGGGGCAGTGGGGGTTAAGTGACTTGCCCAGGGTCACACAGCTAGTAAGTGTCAAGTGTCTGAGGCTGGATTTGAACTCAGGTACTCCTGAATCCAGGGCTGGTGCTTTATCCACTGCACCACTTAGCTGCCCCCCCCCCAGCAAAAAGTTTTTAAGAACAGGGAAGACTGGCCATGTTGGAAGGCAGTAGGGAAGGAAATAATAACAGGGGTTCTTGGCTTGGAGTCTCCAAATCCTAGGGGGATCATAAAGTTATATGGGGGAAAATTCATCTTTATTTTCATTAACCTCAAACTGAAACTTGGGATTTCCTTTAATTATTTAAAAACAGTACTTTGAGGTGTCTGTGGGTTTTATCAAACTACCAAAAGGGTCAGTGACAGAAAAGTAAGGACCCCTGCAGTGGAAGCTTCTCTCATTATTGCTATGATGACAGAATTTATAGTTATCCCTTCCACATCATGACTTTCCCCATAACAGTTTTGATATATCACAGGTCAGCATAAGAAATCAAATGGGATTTTGGGGGGAGTTTTGCTGAAGCTGCAGATGACACACAAAGGCCAGCAGAGGACAGAGAAAGTTTAGAAACTCAGAAATGCATAAAATATATGTATTGTATAATATCAACATATTTTATCTTTTAATACTGTAATAATTCAGACTTCTCTGGTATGAAAGGAGAGGCAAAAAATTTTACACAGATTTTCCTGATCACAGGGGTCCCTGTTCTCCTAACCTCCCACATGTGGAAGGGATAATGGCAACCCCATAGTATATCTCACCTTGAAGGGTAACTAAAGGTATGGAGAGAGGGAAAATCTTGGCACTGGAATTGAATAGCAACACATTAAAATGGTATTAATAAAGAAATTGAAGTAAATTAATGAAAATGACCATTTCCAATTGGCCTACTTTAGATAATCATTTATTATAGACATAAAAGTCCTTAATTATTCCCATAATTGGAAACCTTTTAGTCAAAAAGAATCATATCAACTTTTAAGAATTATCTCAAATTCTGAATTAATGACTTTTGAATTAAATATATACTCTAGCTAGCTGATATTTTAGACTAGAAAAATAATTTTGAATAGCCATCTAGCAAGGAGGAGGTTCTCAACCTGAAACTCTGATCTCTCCCTGACTTGAACTCTTTTGGATTTGTATAGATGAATTTGTGTTTTATTACAATTAATTATCAATAACCACCTGTGTAGTAATATTGGTTATTAATGATATGTAATACCAATTAAATAATTAAAAAAATTTAACTAGTCTGACACACAGTGACCATGACTAATGACATATGTAAAGTTCAACCCTTATGGTCTACCAGGTCTCTGTTTAAAAGAAATGTTTCTTTGGAACCAGCTTTTGTCATTGCTTTTGATCTGAATTCTGAGATCTTTTGGAGTTGTTTTTATTTATAATTTTGTAGTCACTGTATATATTGTTCTAGACATATCTTCCTCTGTTTCTCTAAAATTTTCATATTGGTTATTTTAATAATATTCTAGAATATTAACATATCATGATTTGTTTAGCCATTCACCAAATGATAGACACTCACACTGGCTCCAGTTTTTTGCTACTATAAAAATCCGCCATTATTTATATATAAATGGCAGCTAGGTGGTGGAGCGGATATAATATCAGACCTGGAGTCAGGAAGACTCATCTTCCTGAGTTCAAATCTAGCTTCATATACTTACTTGCTATCACTTAACCATGGCAAATCACTTAACCATGTTTGCCTCAGTTTCCTCATCTATAAAATGAACTGGGAAAGGAAATGGCAAACTACACTAGTATCTTTGCCAAGAAAACCCTAAATGGCACCATGAAGAATTAGCCTCAACTGAAAAATGACTGAACAACAATAACATTTATATATAGGCAGCTAGGTGGAACAGTTGATAAGAGAGCTGGATCTGGAGTCAGAAAGACCTGAGTTGAAACCTGTCCTCAAGATACTAGCTTTGTGACTCTGGGCAAGTCACTTAATCTATCTGTCAGTTTCCTCATCTCCAAAATTGGAATACTAATGGCACTTACTTTCCAGGGTTCTTGAGAGAATACAAAAGTACCTTGTAAACCTTAAAGCATTATATTATATATTATATTAATTATATCATATCATATATTATAAATTATTATATCAATGCTATATAAATAAAAATAGCTAACATTTATATAGCACTTAATATGTGCCAAGCACTGTGCTAAGTATTTTACAATTATGATCTCATTTTATTCTCACAATATAATATATGTATCATAAATTCTTATCATTATTTAAATTACTTTGATTATAATCAAATTATCAATTGCCTTCTATATGCCAGGTACTATGATAAGTTCTGGGGTTGCAAAGGCAAAAATGAAACACTCCTTACCCTCAGGGATATTACATTTTAAATATAGTTATACTGTCTACATTGAGGGGGTTAGGGGTACAGTACCCCATCTGGAAAATCTGCATAAAAATTTTTGGCCCTCCCTTTGTACCAGAGAAGAAGTCTGAATTATCATGGTATTAAAAGATAAAATATGTCGATGTTATACAATACTATACATATATTTTATGCATTTCTGAGTTCCTAAACTTTTTCTGTTTCATCTGCTTGTCATCGTTGGAAGCTTCCACAAAGCTCCCCCCACCAAATTCCCATTTCTTCTTATGCCTACCTGCGATATATTGAAACCACTATGGGGAAAGTCACATGTGGAAGGGATAACTGTATTTTCATTCTCGAATTCTAGGTCACTTGCTTTGTCCTTCCACTTTTAAAAATGCACATAGAATTAACTGTACTTAAATAAAAGTTCACTAATTCATACTCAGTTTATTTATAGTTTTTCTTATTTCAGAAAGAGTCTGTGTTAGAGTTTGCCTTTGGACTAGCAATGAAAAACTCAGTTCAATAATCATGCCTATTATAGGCAAGAGACTGAGCTAGGTGTTGAGTCCACAAAGACAAAAATGGAAACAATTCCTCCCCCACAAGAATCTTTTATTCTATTGAAAAGAAACAAAATTGAAATAGTTAAGTGAATTCAAGGTATTTTGAGGAGGGAGAGGGCATTAATACCTATTGGATTAGGAAATGCTTCTTGTAGGGGGAGGCAAGTGATAGCAGAAATAAGGTCAGGGAATGCCATTAAGGAGTAATGTTGTTGTTCAATTGTGTCTGACTCTTCATGGACAGTATGATCCTTGGGGTTTTCTTGGCAAAGACACTGGAGTAGTTTGCTATTTCCTTCTTAAATTGTGGTTTTGTTTTGTTTTGTTTTTTGGCGGGGCAATGAGGGTTAAATGACTTGCCCAGGGTCACACAGCTAGTAAGTGTCAAGTGCCTGAAGCTGGATTTGAACTCAGGTCCTTCTGATTCCAGGGTCAATGCTTTATCCACTGCACCACCTAGCTGCTCCCTCTCCACTTGAAAAGTAAGGATTATGCCTAATTTTCCTCCTGTCCCACCGTATCAGATGAATAGCATTCAGTACTAGACAGGGTGTCTAGGCTACAGAATCTTCTGGAGAAAGCTGGGTTACTGTGAGTGCCAGAGGATGGAAAGAATATGCAAGAAAGTTCTAAGTTGGAGGGGAGTGGTGACATTGGGCAAAGAGTAACAGTAGCGGCCTTACATGACCATATAGCCCCTGTTGAAGAGGGCTCCAGACCTCTTGGAAGGCTCCACCTTTGCCCTTTGGGATCCTTTCTCTATGGATCTTTCACAAGTGGGTTTGAAACCAACTCAAGTAGCTTGTATAAGGTGCTGGCCTCTTCATTCTCTCCAGCCAATCAGGAATCACATCTCAGAAGCATGAAACAAAGAGCTGTCCCTCCCTCAACTTGGCTGGGTTGGAGTGCTGTGTTATACTTAGGGATGTTTTACAATTAAGACTTTCACTAATTTGAACAGGTCTTCTCCCTCAGTTAATTTAAATTAATGATATTTTTGCCACATATCTGAGACCACTAGAGAGTTAGGATATTCTGGGCTTTTGGTAGAGAAATGTTGGTTTGACTTCTCTTTCCCCACAGGATCCTCCCTCCCCTCATCAGGGTAGAAATGTTTTCAAGAAAGGAAGTTTTGAGAGAATCAGAGGATTTGTCATGTTGCTGATGCCCAATTTCAATAAGCATTCATTCAGCAGGATTTATAAAGCACCTATTATATTCCAGGCACTGTGTTAGACACTAAGGACACAAAGAAAAAAACAAACCAAACTAAAAAGTGTTCCTGACCTCAAGGACCCTGCATCTTACTGGGAAGGAGAAGTAACATATGCACAGATAAGTAATTACAAATGCTCTCCATCATGCCACAGCAGCTTTCTCACTGACTGAAGCCAGTCATGTCTTCACCCCTCTCCAGGCTCCACTCCTGACTCACCAGACTTTCTCTTTTAAGCCCCCTGCTCAGTCTCACCTTTTTCAGCTTCCTTTTTGCATGTGCTATCTTCCCTCATTAGAATGTAAGCTCTTTGAGGGGAGGGACTGTCTTTTTTGCTTGTATTTGTATTCTTACCATTTAGCATAGTGCCTGACACCTAGTAAGGGCTTAATGAATGCTTGTTCACTCAACTATAGATAAAGTAAATAAAGTGTAAAATTAGAGGCATGGGAACAGGATGCTAAGGGCTCTAACAAAAGTGATTTCATAAATGATGAACTCTCTGAGAAAGATCTTTTCATGAAAATGACAGGTATTGAGATAGGTATGGCAACATTCCTATGATCGTCATTAATTATTACACTATTCTCTCTCTCTCTCTCTCTCTCTCTCTCTCTCTCTCTCTCTCTCTCAGCAATGAGGGTCAAGTGACTTGCCCAGGGTCACGCAACTAGTGTCAAGTGTCTGAGGTCGGATTTGATCTCAGGTCCTTCTGAATCCGGGGCCAGTGCTTTATCCATTGTGCCACCTAGCTGCCCCCTACACTATTTTTTAAAACTGGGATCACTAAAGGAGCAGATACTGCCAATGAGGTCAAATAGGTCCTCATCCTTAAGGCTATATCTATTTTACATACACATATGCATACAAACCAATTTGACAAAATTCAATGGCAAAAATATAAATGATTTAGTCAAGTTTTTTGTCCTATGATAACTAGCCAATAACTAGTTAGACTGCCTAGTAACTAGGCAGCCAGCTAACACTATCCAAGTTCACTTTCACCACAGGAATGTGATGATTTCTATTTTATGAGAAACTGAGGCCCAGAGACTATCTTAAGGTTTCACAGGTAAGTAAGGGGCAAGGCTGAGATTTGAATCCAGCTGTTCTGAATCCAAATCCCGGGCTCTGAGCGTCCACGATTCCATTTTAGGGTCAGTGCTACTTTTCTCAGCCCTCTGGTTTCACCGCATTATGGCAGATGCTATAAAGTTGTAATGCTGTCCTTGCTTTTATTGTCTTTGGGGAGCTTACAATATCATGAGGGAGACATGACAAATGTAGGAAAACATGCATCATGGCTAAAGATAAAATGACAGATAGTATTTTCAGCAGGAAAGAACAGTGAACGCATCTATCAATTTTATTTCTTCTCTTCTCAAGCTTAGCTACATGCTGACTCAAATGAGAATGTACTTGCACGTTTATATTTATTTCCAGAGAACAAGAATTAGGTAACAACTTCATGCCTTGATGCTTCCAATCAACGCAGAAGACCTTGCTGAAAGTAACAATTATCCCTGAAAATATAACTATAAGCAGAAACATAATTCACAAATTTGGTGACCATGTTTTCTTCTCATGAATTTTGACCTATACTCCGTCTTTGGTTTAGGGTATAAATATACAATAGAAGTTGAAAAGTAAAAAATTAAGTTGAGATAAGTGGATATTTGGTATACACACGGTGTCATTCCCACTGTGAGGCCTCCCCCCAACCCCACAGTGCCATAGTGGATAGACAAATTGGCTTTACAGCCAAAAAGACTTGGGTTTAAGTCAGGCTTCTGACATATACTACATGTGTGACTCTAGGAAAGTTAATTAACCTCTTTAAGACTCTAAATTCCAGAGACGTTTCTGATCTGCATTTTAGAGGGAGTTTCCTCAGTTGGTAGTTGCCTATACCACTGAAGGTGCCTGTCCCTATCCTATCTGGGGTTTTGGTGCAATTGTTTTTGGCCCACTGAATTGACTGGCTGTCTTAACATTGTGTAAGACATGATTTCAATCGGTTAAATAAAGAATTTAGTCAATCATATTCATGTTTATTTCACATGCTGCCAAACAGCTGCTTTGACTAGATTTTAAAAAATCTGATTGAAGAGTGGAAAACCCAGTCATCTGGGTGTTTGGATCTGAGACCAAACATTTAGATATTTGGAAACATCTGGGCAATTCCCTCAATTTTCTAGTTTTCCTCCAGATGTTTCCTGTAGTTTAGATACAGCCTATTATATATATTGAATTGATCTGGAGTTTAGCATCTTGGCAACACAGGCCTGAAGCTGTGTGTTCAGGGAGCCAAGACAACCTGTTAAAAGGTGAAAAATTCCACAGAATAGGTCATTTCTCTAGTGAATCCTTCTTCATTTCCATGCAAAATAGAAGGCATCAGCAGAGTCTCCCAGGCATCTTGGTGAAAGAGAAAGGTACTGTTAAATCTTTCCTGGCAATTACCACCTCTGTGAGTCATGAGTGATCATTTCACTTCTGTCTTTTGAGGAAACAGGAATGAAGGATTTCCAGCTCTGTTTATTGTTTCCTTGCCCTCTGCTCTCAGGACAACAACTGCCTGATACAGGATGGTTAATTTAAGGTAAATGGATGCCTCCTTTTGCCTGGAAGCCTGGGGACTAATATCAAAAGTGACATTAAGAAAACACTAGGCCAGTCTCCTTAAGCTCTCCTCTCTGATCTCTCATCACTCCCATTACTCTGCACCTGTCTCTATCTCTGTCTCCCCATCTCTTGATCTGTCTCCACTTCCTCAATCCCCTGAGAGAAGGCATGAGCTCATCGCTTTCCAATGGAAAGTCAGATCTGGCCTCCTGCTTGGTTGGTTTGCCTGTCAGAGCTGTGATATTTATAATTCTCCCACCAGCTGAATCTACTAAGAGGAGGCATGGATGATGAGTACGTGCCCTGTGCGTATGCAGTGCAGGATGCAGAGGTGGTCGGTGGCAGGTTGGGGCTTTGCCTTTTTATCCAGGTCTTGGAGGTGAGAGGGATGGAAGAGGTTATTTGTTCCACTTAGAAAGAGGAATTTCATTCTGAGCCTTGCCTACTCATTCTTTCCTAAGCAGGCCACTTCAAATGGATGAGGGAGTCATTTATTCTGCTTGCCTCAAGAGCAAAATAGGAAGAAAGTACTGAAACCATGGAAGTAGAGTGGTATTCAGTGAAAACTGAATAAGAATACTTTAGTCTATTACTGTTCTCCTGTCCAGTAGCTACTGCCTGGTTATGTTTAAAGGCTTCTTTTAAAAACATGTTTAAAAGGTACAGATATAAAAGTGAGTGTAACCTGGAGAACCTGGGTTTGACCCTTCCTCCTCAAAGAAAAAGGGAGGAAAGGAAAGCAATATTTAGCAAAGAAATTTATTAAATGTCAAACCCTAGAAACTCAAGTTAAAGAAGTGATTTGCTCTAAGACTTGGTTGAAAAATAACTAAATGGGGAAAAATTAATTATTTAATTTTTAAAAAGAACATAGATGGAGAGCAAAATGAAGAGGGAGAAGAGTTTTGTTATATTAATAACAATTAGTGATCCAGTTAACTAACATACCTTTTTGGTGTGTGAGACAATTGGGGTTAAGTGACTTGCCCAGGGTCACACAGCCAGTAAGTGTTAAGTGCCTGAGGCTGGATTTGAACTCAGGTCCTCCTGACTCTAGGGTCAGTGCTCTATCCACTGCACCACCTAGCTCCCCCATTACTACCATGCCTTTTGAGTCATTATTAAAAAGTGAGATCCTGTGAAGCCCCACCAACTATATTGATTAACCATGTTTTTTACTTATTGGAGTTTTGAACCATAACAGGAGAGAAGGAAAGAATGAAGGATGCAGTGTAATCCAACATCTACTTCTTAGGCAACTACTGTATGCAAAATTGTGTAACAGTCGTTGATATTCTTGTGGAATTTCTTAGCCTGGGCTCTTAGGCATCCTCTTTCTAGGGTGAATCTCTCTCACCTGAGGGTCCTCAACTCCAGTGCATAGCCAACTTGGAAGGAAAAGAAATGATTAGCACACTAAGGAAGGGAAAGCTTGCTCACAGCAGCTTTAATTTCCTTTTAATTTTGTCTTACATAGCTTTTATGAGCCAGCTTAGAGGATAGGACCAATCAACAGCATTCTGTGGCATGTGAATGGACCAGTGTAGTCTATCCCTTTAAGGAAGCTGCTCTGGAAAAATCCATAATCAAACATTGGGTTCAATATTTGTGGGATTAAATGCTCCTCAAGTGTGGAAGGACTTCTTAGTGTATTCAGCCTAAGCATGATGGAGGTAGCTAAGTTTTAAGTATTTAATTTAGAGTAGAATGGGGAGAAGAGTAATTCATTCAGGTTTTGTGGATTTTGTCTCTAGCAAAATGGGGGCTAATTCCCCCCCCCAGTTGTACATTCCAATAACAAGGTTGTTTTTCTTCCACAATCTATATTGGTACAGGCTGTTTCCTCGCCAAGAATTCTCTTCACTGATAAAATCAAAGGTTGTATACTGTCATTCCCCCCCAACCCCCAACAACAACAAAAAAAAAATGTGCAAGGCTGTGTGATAGGCACTGTTGGGATGCCAAAATAGAAATAAGACAGACCCTGCCTTCAAGGAGTTTATATTCTAGTAGAGCCCATTTGGATGGTATTTGGAACATCAATGTTTTCTCCAAGAAAGGAAACAACAAAACCTCAGGAAATTATGTTCATAGGGAGAGTTAGGGAAACAAAAGTGGTTTTTGTTGTTCGTAGTTTACAACTCTTCATGACCCCATTTGGAGGTTTCTTGGCAAGGATACTGGAGTGGTTTGCCATTTCCTTCTCCAGTTCATTTTATAGAAGAGGAAATTGGGGCAAACAAGGTTAAGTGACTTGCCCAGGGTGACATAGTTAGTAAGCGTCTGAGGCCAGATTTGAACTCACGTCTTCCTGACTCCTCTATCCACTATACCACCTAGTTTTGTTTTCACAAAAATAGCCAGTTATTAAGTCTGGAAAACAGTTTAAAAAATAGCAGAAGCATGAAGGATCAGCTGCTAGCTGTGAGGGCTTCTTACTAGGAAGTAAATCAGTAAATATATAACACAAGATTAAGTTAAGTGTTAGTTGATAACCCTAGATGATGTTAAGTAAAGGGACCATCATGCTATGCTATTTCTTTTTAGTCTTCCTCCAGATTGCAGGGCTATGACTATCACTTGTAGAGATAAGTTAAATAATTAATTTTAATAAAGTACTTTTTTAATAGAATAGAAATGATAGTCTTGGATCATGTATTAAATGATAATATCTATTTAAATGAAGAGAATTCATTTTAACAACATATTTCTTTGCAGAAAATTCATTACCAGAGGGAGAAATAATATAGAAGGCATAGGGATACATTCTTGGATGTAAGAAAGGAAGCAGGAGGTGCTATTGTAAACATATCATTACATAGTAAAACAATATAGAGTAGACTAGAAAAAATATTAAATTTCCATCTGGGAAATATAAAGTGAAGAGACCTGGATAAGGAAGGGGGTGGGGGAGGGAATAAGCATTTATTAAGTTCTTACTTTGTGCCAGGCACTATGCTAAGTATTTTCTACAAATCTCATCTCATTCGATCCTTACAATAAGCCTTCTAGGGAGGTATTTTTATTAACCCCCATTTTACAGATGAGGGAATCAAAAGCAAATAGTGTGGACTTGCCCAGGGTCACACAGCTTGTAAGTATCTGAGGTCATATTTGAACTCAAGTCTTCATGACTCCAGGTTAAGATCTCTAACCACCAACTGTTTTAGAATCCAGGAGACCTGAGTTCTAGTTATAACTCTGCCATCAAGTTACCGTGTGACCTTCAGCAAGCCACTTTGTCTCTTTGGGATTCAATTTCCTCATCTATAAATGAGAGAACACCTGACCCAGTTTATGTATCTGACCTAGCTTAAACATTCTGTAATTTTTGAAAGTCCTAGCAGAAGCCAGTTTTAGGGAATTCCTCAACCCAGAGGTACTAAGATCCCACTGGAGAGTAATTCCTCCCATTTGGTCTATTTGAGTGTAGGTCAATAAATCAAGAGACAAGGGTAGGAAGTAAATAATTTGATTAGCATCAGCTGATGGGCAGCTGACACTATATACCTATACATCTATACCTATGGTATTATGCAGCCTTAGGATGACACTACTGGCTGCCAAAGGAGCCCATCAGGTGAGGATGCCCAGCCACTTTCCATTATTTGAGAGGTTGAGTAAGAAGACAGATGTCAGGTAATTTTCAGGGAGAATGTCTTAACCTTGGGGTTAACCTAGGGGTTTCAGGAATTGCCAAAGATTAGATTTCTTTCAGGTGGAGGTTTCTTTCAGGTTTTCTTGGTAGTCAGTATCATCAGAATCTCCTGGTGGAGCAGGAAGTCTCCTAGTTAATATGCTAATATTATGGCAACATGCTATAGAATATTCATATGTATAATATCAAATATAATATGTTAATATGCTGATAACAGGATATTCTGGTGTAGGCAGTAGGACTCTAAAATAGTGAGGTCAACTTCAAGATCTTAATCTGTTGTTGAATAAAATACAGCTGAGGGTCTGTCTCTATAGAACACTAGAGTTCCATTTCTTTAACCTCTAAGATTACTTTTTTGGGGGGTGTGTGTGAAGATGTTGCCCCCCCAACTCATGGCACACAGGTTTTATCCATTTTTTCCATACAAATTAAGAAGCTACTAGACTTCTTAGATCCCAGAATCACCTGTGAATAGACCTTGAAAAGCTTGGATCCTACACTCATCCCCTGGGGAGCAGAGGATGTTGTCTGGTAAGCTTTGTTCATCTTTTCACTGACCCTTCTTCATCCTTTCTTAATTACTATGCTAAAAGGATGAAATCAGATTGGCCTTTGGGCTTGGGTTTATGAATTGTCCTAGTGTGACTTCACGGATCTCCCCTCTGACTAGCCCAAAATGATCTTGAGAAAGGGTAAAACTGTTTCAAGTGCAGGTTGAGGAAACACAAAGGCTGGATTCCTTCAAGTCCCCAGTAAAATCCTACTTTCTACAAGAAAAATTTCCTTAATTCTAGTGCCTTCCTCTGTTGGTTATTTAAAATTTACCCTGAATATATTTGTATAGTTATTTGCATGTGGTTTCCCTTGTTACGACTGGGAACTCTGAGAGCAGGCACTGTTTTACCTTTCCATTGCTAGTGCACAGTGCCTGGCATATAGTAGGTGCTTAATAAATGTTTATCAATTGACTGAAATTCATTCACAGGAAAAAAGACAGTAAGTAGTCACTATGTGAATAATGATACTTAGATCTCTTGCTTTTCTGACAGGGGAGAGAAGTTTAAAGAATAGAAGGGGACTGGATGCTTAAATTGGGGGAAGGTTTGTGCTTGAGGAAGCAAAGGATATGGGAAGAGGCTTAGAAATGATGAAGATAAATGTTGCCAGCCTCATAGATGCCAGTAGATCATTTTTGTTTATCTTCTACTGGGTAGAGAAAAAGAGATGCTTTATCTGGAGAGGCTTTTGTTATGCTAATGTAATGGCAGGGGGTTGGACAGTCTCTTGGGGTGGAGCAGGGGAACCTTCTCTTATTACTTCTCCTTCTCCCCCTGGCTTGTTTACTCCCATCCCCCTGGAAACACAGAACACTCCCTACTTCCTCTCACATCTCATCACCTTAATAAATTACTTAGACCTCATACTGTAATCAAAAAACAAAACTGCTTAATTAGTAGAAGCCTGGTAGCATTAGCAGCATCAGTCTTGGTAGCAGCAAATTTCAATAGCCATCCCCCCAAGCAAAGCCTCACTCTCCATTTATTCCTCTGGCTCCTGAGCTTCAGGGAACGAAATCAAGAAATTTACTTGCTTGATATAAAACTACCATATTCTGAGCATGTGGTGAGAGAGATGATCACAGTCACCCCCAAAAGATGCTAGGGAATCAGAGGGTGTGTGTGTGTTTGTGTGTGTGTGTGTGTGTGTGTGTGTGTGTGTGTGTGTGAGAGAGAGAGAGAGAGAGAGAGAGTGTGACAGACAGACAGACAGACAGACAGACAGAGACAGAGAGACAGAGAGATAGAGAGAGTGAGTGAGTGTAGGGGATGGTCATAGTTACTTGAGGAATGGATAAGTACAAGTACAAGGCTGGGCACTGGGCTCAGGTGGCTACAGGAATATTGACCTGTACATGCTGGCTTTGTGCATTCACTGTGTGGATTTTTGTTGCTGTGCTTTACAGAAAAGGAATCCATGACCCAGCTGCACCTGCCACCTTATACTTAGAGGAGATGACTGTGTCCTCTGTCCTAAAAAAGGAAGAGGGGACTAAGCACGTGGATATGGCCCTCTTAGTCTATCTTTCCCCCCACCCCCACCCCTGTCCTTGTTTCCTTTCATTACTTTTGCATTCTAGCATTTCAGCTTTCTGCCTCCTCTTTTGGCATCTTGGCCTGGTCAACTTGTCTAGAGTGTGGAAGTATCCCACAAGATAGAAGCTGCTTGGACACATTATCCTTCCATTTTTGGACCAGCTCTGTTCAGACCCTTCTGAAATTAATACATAGTCAGCTGTGCTTCAGAAATTAAAAAAAAAAATTAAATGGCTGACTACCCTAAAGAGATTAGTTCCCAGAGGATTCATTAATTGAGGTATCACTGCAGTCTGAGCCATATCTATCCATATATAGGAGTTTATTTTGCCTTGAAAAGACAATAGTCCACCTTATAGAATTTACTTGAATTGTAAGCATGGGATCTAGCAAGAACTTTAGGAAGCATGCCTTACAGATTCAACCCTGTTTCCTTTAAAGCAAAAAGAGAGGAAGAAATACTTTCTTGACCAACGTTTCATATGTGTTCACAGTAGCTTCAGTGAATACTGTGACTCAATGATTAAGTAATGTCTCAAGAATGACTAATATTAGGGGGAACATGGAAAATATTACCAGTTACCTATGGATAAGCAAAGAATTTATGACCAAACAAGAGATAAAGAGGATCATGGGAAGTAAAATGGATAATTTGATTACATTAAATTAAGAAGTTTTTGTATAAACAAACCAATGCAGCAAAGATTAGAAGGAAAGCAGGAAAATGGGGAAAACATTTTTAATAGCAAGTTGTTCTGATAAAGGCCTTATCTCTCAAATATATAGGGAACTAGTCAAATTAATAAAAATAAGAGCCATTCTCCAATTGATAAATGGTTAATGGATATAAACAGGCAGTTTTCAGAAGAAACTAAAGCTTTCTATAGTCATATGAAAAAATGCTCTAAATAATTATCGAATAGAGAAATGCAAATTAAAACAACTCTGAAATGCCACCTGACACCTATCAGATTGGCTAACATAATAGAAAAGGAAAATGAGAAATGCTGGAGGGGATGTGGAAAAATTGGGACACTAATGCACTGTTGGTGGAGTTGTGAACTGGCCCAACAATTGTGGAGAACAATTTAGAACTATGCCCAAAGGGCTATAAAACTGCACATACCCTTTGACTTAGCAATAGAACTATTAAGTCTATATCCCAAAAAGACCAAAGAAAAGGTAAAAGAACCTAATTGTAAGAAATAATCTATAGCAGCTCTTATTGTGGTATCAAAGAATTGGAAATTGAGAGGATGTTCACCAATTGGGGAATGTTTGAACAAGTTGCAGTATATATTGGGATCAAATACTAATTGTGCTTGTTGTTGATTATCTTTCATTCTCAAAGAGGACCATGACATTGGGAGATGATGTCATAACTTGCAGTGAATTGGATTTAAGTGAGGGAGGGCTATGCAAAGTCATCAGCCTCACTCTTCCCTCCAGAGCCATCTGGGTCCATACATCAGGAGGACTGGAGATGGCCCTGGATGTTTGAGGTAATCAGGATTAAGTGACTTGCCCAGCGTCATACAGATAGTAAGTGTCAAGTGTCTGAGGATGGATTTGAATTCAGACACTGTGCTAATTTCTTTTACAAATATCTAATTTGAGATAATGATTATCGAATAGGAGTTAGACTAATATTTTTTGGTATAGGAAACTTCCAGATGAAGAAACTCCCTCTACTAATGCAGGCTGGCACCTCCTGTGTCATTTTTGGTCTTGCAGAGTTGACTATAATAATTTTTCTTGTCTTGAGTCTGGATTTGAACTCAGATCCTCCCGCATCCAGGGCTGGTGCTTTATCCACTGCTCCACTTAGCGGCCCCCATGAGTTGGCTATAATATTTCAAGGTTAAGTGACTTACTTGAAGTCATATAGCCAATAAGTGTCAGAGGCAGGACTTGAACCCAGATCTTCTTGGCATTGAGTCTAGCTCTCTATCTGTTACACCATGGTGCTTGTTTATGTGACTCTGAAATTCACAATCATGTTCATACTTTAAGAAATACAAAATAATAAATGAATGAATGAATAAATAATTAAACAAGAGATCGAACCCTTTTCCTATCAGTGGCCACAGTCATATATTTTTTAAAAGAAATACTAGTAAAAAGTCACATGTCCGAAGCAAATTGGTTTAAAATTAGAAATATAAAACATTTTCATTTTTAAAATTAAGAACAGAAAACATAAATGTGTATTTGGTAACTACTAGAAATACTAAAGCATCCTTGAGTTCTACCTTATAACTAAGAGGAAAAACAAAGAGTGTAGTGAAATAAGAGGAAAGAATTAGAGACAAATAGAGCCTGCAAAAATACAGATGGAAAATCAATCAATGAACATTTATTAAGTGACTTCTGTGTACCAGTTACTGCTCTAAGTTCTGGGGATACAAAAAGGGACAATAGAGAATTCCTGCCCCTAAGAAGCTTATCATCTTATATAGATGCAAAGATCTATACAGACAAACTATATGCTGAACAGATTTGAAGTCACAGAGGGAAGGCAATAGAATTAAGGAAAGGCTTCCTGTAGAAGGTGGAACTTGAGGGAAGGCAGAGAAATGAGGAGGCAGAGATGAAGAGGGAGAATATTCTAGGTATGGGGGACAGTCAGAGAAAATGCCCAGTGCAGAGAGAGAGCCTTGTTAGAGGGACAGTGAGGAGGTTGATTGAGGAGTACATGGAGGGTGTGGAGGCTGTAAGGTGTAAAAAGACTGGAAATGTGGGTGGGTGGGGAGCTAGGTTATGAAGATCTTTGAATACCAAACAGGTATTAGTCCTGGAAGTGATAGGAGTCATTGGACGTTGGAGTGTTGGGGTTAGGGTGGGTGGGGAATGACATAGTCAAACTTTTATCTGAGGAAAATAACTGGCAGCTGAATGGATGGCCTTCAAGAGGAAGAGACCTGTGGCAGACACATTGCCAGCAGGCTATGGAAATAGTCTAGGCCTGAGATAAGGGGCTCTACAATGGCAATATCAAAGAAGGGACCATACTCAAGAGACATTACAAAGGAGAAAGCCATAGGCCTTGACAATGGATTAGACATGGAAGGTGTGAGCCTAGAGAACCTGGAGGGTGGTGGTGCCCTCAGCAGTAACAGAGAAGTTTGGAAGGAGGGAAAGTTTAGGGAGAAAGATAATGAGTTCCATTTTGGACATGGTGAGTTTAAGATGTTTAGAGGGCATCCAGTATGAGATGGGTAATATTCAGTTGGAGATGTGAGTGAAGATCAGCTGAGGGGTTAGGGATGGGTGAGTAGATTAGAGAATGATTACCGTAGAGATGATAACTGAATCCATGAGAGCTGATGAGATCACCAAGTGAAATAGTACAGAGAGAAAATAGAAAATTTTCCTTATTGTTGAATCAAGAGTTAAAAATCAGTCTCCTTTTAACCTCTACCCATCAGTCACATTTATTCCACGTAGAGCCAAATAATAATAATTATAATAATAGCAGTCCCAATCCCCTTTCTTCATGACAGTGCTTCAACTATGTGAAGATCTTATGACCCCCCACCCAAGCCTTTTCTTCTCTAGGCTAAACTGCCCCCAGATTCTTTGGCTAATCCTTGATTGGCATAGTTTGGAATCTCCTTGTTATACTGGTCATCCTCCTCTGGAAGCACTTTGGCTTGTCACCTTCCCTCTTGAATATTGGAATGTTGCAAGCACAGCAGCAGAAGAATATGTGATGAGCATTTCATGCCATATACTGATTTAGCTTATTAATTCCATCTCTGGCATTGTCTCTGGCTGTCCCTGACTCCTGAAATGCTCTCCCAACTCATCTCCACCTCCTGGCTTCCCCAACTTTCTTCAAATCCCAATTACTATTTCATCTTCGACAGAAAAGCTTTCTCAACTCCTCTTCATTTTCGTACCCTTTCTCTGTTAATTCCCATTTTTCCTGAATATAACTTGTATGTACCTATCTGTTTGCCAGGTATTCCTTCCATCAGACTGTGAGCTCCTTGAGGGCAGGGACTGTCTTTTGCCTCTTTTTTGTAACCTTAGCTTTTAGCACAGTGCCTGACACATAGTAGGTGCTAAGTAGATTGACTATTATTGACTATTCAGTGTGATATTCTCCCACATTTTTGAGGAAAAATTAAAAAAGAAAAAAATACATGAGAATTTGTCCCTCACTCAAAATATTTTATCCAAAGCTTTTCTTTTGCTCTAAAGCTCTCCCTTTTTGGATGGTTTTTTTTGGTTCTTCTGATTCTATCAAGGAGAAAAGCTTACCTTGATATAAAACAGTTTTTAAGGCTTATTCATTTTCCTTTTCACATGGAGAGTGTGCCTAGGGCTCATGGATAGAAAGCAGCAATAGCAATAAGCAAAGGACTAAGGATTAGGGGCTGAAATGGCACTAGGGAACAGGAGGTAATGAATATTTCAAATCTCAAATCCTGAATCCATAAATTTGGAAGGTTTCTTGTGTGTAACAAGCTTTTAGTGCAAAAGGGAAAAAAATGAGAAATGCCAAAGCCACTTTATACGATGCATACAAAACAATATTAAAAAATTAGGCTAAAAGCATAAAAAATGTAAAATGCAAAGCATTTGAAAGCATTAAAAATAAAAACACATATATCGCTTTTCCATAATGCCATACTAGGGCATTTTTATTGACTAGGCTTATAGATTCAAGCATTCAACATCTCACTGGGTTTATATTATCTGTCCCTCTCAGTTTCCTTCCCCACCAGATTCATACTCCTAGGGGTAAAGAGCTGGTAAATGGGCAAAAAAGATTTGGGGCTGATGTGGGATAGAGAAAGAGGAGGACATGCAGTTTATTGCTTGAATTAAATTGGTGCAAATGAATTTGACTTTAACAGGATTAGCCCTGGAAAAAAATTGTGAGGTAGGTGAAATTGTTTTTGAGTGGCTTCTTTGTCCATTATTCTACTTCCATTTTTGTGCCAGAAATTATAGTGCGGTGGTTTAAGGCATCTTTCTATGCAGATTATGCTAGTTTTTCCTTTTAAAAGTACTAAAACTGTGTTCAAGAATTAATTGACTCAAGACACTAAGACTGGGCTGATTGACATAGCATCCTGGTCTCCTTAGTACAAAATGGGCACATGCAAGATCAGAGTTCATTCTCAGTTAAGGTACAATTAACTTAATCAAGTGTGTATCCTCATTGAGTAGCCTTTCTATATTACAAATGTCCTTCCCCTGATCTGGCTAAGGAAACCTTTTCTGGTTAATTGTTAGATGGATAATTAGTATGTCATTTCATTCCAGTCTCCAATCTGAGGCAGCCTGGTCTGAGCTAGGTCTGGCCTACAATTGAACCATTAGCATCCTTGATACCCATGTACTATTTGGGATTAATTATCATATTTTAAACTTCCCCACTGAAATTTATTCATCCCTTATTTCCAGAGCAGTAATCAGGAATTTTTATGCCTAGGCAAAATACCAAAAATTTCATACAATACAAAACTAACTCTTGGAGCTTGGACATTGGGGAATACTCCTCCATGGAGGGAAAACAGGTCACCATTATGTAGGAGATACATGCTACTTTACATAATTAGGACACTTGGCTTCCCACAGTCTCTCAAAATTAAAAATTTCCATCTTTTGTTATCTTTGTTAATTTGAGATGTATGAGGGGCAGCTAGGTGGTGCAGTGGATAAAGCACTGGCCCTGAATTCACAAGGTCCTGGGTTCAAATTCAGCCCAAGACACCAAGACACTTGACACTTACTAGCTGTGTGGCCCTGGGCAAGTCACTTAACCCTCATTGCCCTGCAAAAAAAAATTAAGATGTATGAGATGAAACTTCAGAGTTCACTACCTAGCTGACAAGATTGCAAAGAAAATCACCAGAAGACTACTTTGATCGAAAGGGAAGCCTTTCTTAGTTCTTACCTTTTTTGAAATATGAGTCATTTCACAGGGTTAAGAATATTGACTTTCTGCATAATATCTTTTTCCTGGTCCATGGCACTACTCTGTTATAATTCTTTTCTTATGTGTCTGATCCTTCTCAAGCTTTTTTGTAAGATCCTTTACTCATAGCCAGACTCCTACATTTGACCATACCCCAGGACTCTGTCCTGGGACCTCTGTACTTCTTTATTTAAAATCTTTTACTCAATGATACCATTAGATGCCATTTGTTCACTCATCAGCTCCATGAAGATGACTTTCAAATCTACACAACCAGTCCATAGCTCTCTCTTGAGCACTAGTCCCACATTTTCACCTGGATGCCCTATGAGTATCTCAACTCAACATGTCTAAGACAGAACTCATTATCTTTTCTCCTAAACCTCCTTTCCTCCAGACTTGTCTATATTTGTTGTGGGAACCGCCATTCTTCTAGTCTCTCAGGTTCTGATCTTAGGAAACATTCTTGATTTTCATTCTACCTTAAAACCTGTGCCCAATTAGTTGCCAAACCTCACTGATTCCACCTTCTCCACATCTCTGGCATTTATTGTCTTCTCTTCACTCATACCACAATCACTTTGATTCAAGCTTTCATCATTACTTATCTAGACTGTTTTAATAGTCACTTAATTAATATCGCTGTGACCAGTATCCAAAAGGAGAGGATGGAAAAAATAGTTTTCATCATCTTCATAATCATTACCATCATTATCATGATGATGATCAACAACAATATAAATACCTTGCAAAACTTAAGGTATAATATAAATGCCAACTATTACTTCTGCAAATACATGGCCCATTTAATGCATGTCTGTATAAAGAAAGAGAAGCCCATTTTGCTTTTATTTTCTTACCCCATCCAGACAAATTGTATGACTGACTCCAAATTTATGAAATAATTATAGAATCAAACCCTTTGTCAATGTAGATGCAGATACTACGGGACCATGTGGCAAGAGAAAGTCTAGCTGGTAAGAGTAACATTTGGTATTCAAAGCCAGGTCTTCCAACTCCAAGTTCAATACCATTTCTAATGCTGTCTCCAAGAGGGGTCTATGGTCTTGTTGCCAAATTTCAACTTACATGACATTTACATGTGAACTTATTTTGGGATGGGGAAAGCCAATTTCAATCAAATGGCAAATTGTTTTGAAAACACTTTTTCAAAACAATATAGAGTTTGAAAAAAAATAACAGGCTGTGTGATGATATTCAACATTTACCCCCATAAAACTGGATTGTGTGCAGACACAGAAAATTACATGATGCCCACTTAAATTCTGTATCATTTGGACATAGCTCTCATCAACTTCCTACTCTGGGGAAGCTTGTTGGGTTGTAGCTCTTGCTGTCACAGTGCTACTCTTGGAAATCATCTTTGTAAACATCTGTGGAGTGGGCTGTCAGCAGGCTTGGCGATTTGGGGGTGGAGAGGGAATTGGGACACTACAAGCTTTCAAATGGGTTATATTGCTGCCTGACTGGTAGCTTTAGTCAAGTTATTTTGTAGCCTCACATGATTTGTTTCTACATAAAGGGGAGTAGGAAAGTGGTCAATGTTTATGGAGTAACCATGCTCAGGAATGAATGTTCCTTCAGCAAGGAAGAAGTCACAGAAACCAAGGTAGACTTATTACCCTGGTAAAGAATGAAAGAGGTTGGCTTAGGCTCCTCAGTAGTGGTATACTTCTGCATAATAAGATATGCTAAACCCTAGTATATTGATTCATATGGTGGATGGCAGTGTGACAAATAGAGAGCTGGCCTCAGAGCCAAGAAGACTTGGGTTTATGTCCTGCCTTTGACACATACTCTCTGTATGACTGGGCAAGTCATTTATTCTCCCAGAGCTCTAAGTAACTGTCTTTGCACAGACTCAGGAATTGTTTGTGGAATACCAAAGTGAAGTACAAAGAAACATAGTGCTTACAACAGGACAAAAAAGCAAGCCAGCCTTATTTAGGGGGAAATACTTAAAAAGCAAAGGACAGGGGGCAGCTAGGTGGTGCAGTGGATAAAGCACCAGTCCTGGATTCAGGAGGACCTGAGTTCAAATCCAGCCTCAGACACTTGATGCTTACTAGCTGTGTAACCCTGGGCAAGTCATTGCCCCACAAAAAAAAGAAAGAAAGGAAGGAAGGAAGCAAGCAAGCAAACAAGCACAGGACAGTCATAAGGGAAGGTCTCAACTGGTCAGGTTCACTGAACCCTCAAGAGAATTAGGCACCCTGATAGAGCCCTGGGTCCTACCAGGGCCCCAGAGGTAATGAGCACTTTTTCTCTTACTGACCAGTGAAGTCTGGTAGGTTTTTATATGGTTCTTATCTAGGTCTAACAGGATCAGGCATTGGGAGATGGGATAGAAAAGCCTGGTCCTGGCCTTGGTGCTGATTCATGGCAGTAAGGGAGAAAAGGCTCCTGGAGAATTGAAAACTAGTTGCTATTCAAATTTCCTACAAGTGGAAGGAACTATGAGTCATTACTGCTGGCCTTACTCTGAAGGGGCCACTCAGCTTTTCTCTCAGGGGCTTTTGATCTTCCCTGGGTTTCTTTGTTTAGTAGGTTAGGGAGGCTACTGTATTCCTTACAACAGATCTTACCACAGAAAAGGAGTTGAGCTCCACTGATGGGAGTTTCCTCATCCCAGGCATTTCCTATATCAGCAAAAGCACAGATCTACTCCCTGAACTTAGTCTTATCATTCATATATTCAATGAGTATTTGTTGAGGACTACTATGTTTGAGGCATTTTGTTTAATCTTATGGGTAATACAAAGCTCAATAAAATGTGATCCTTGCTTTCAAAGAGCATTCAGCCTAGTAAGGGATGGCAGTATATGGTAAATGGAACAAAGAAACACTTTCCTAACTAGAAAAGTACTCCATATCCTTGCTGGAAGAACACGTCAATGCCAGAAGAGAATCAGAAGAAGGGGTAGTTCTACTTTACTTAAGGCAAATTCTTCAATCTGTATTGTTGATTCCATTCCCTATCAACTCCTTCATGACCTTGCTCTGGCAAGGTCCTCTATCTCCTATTTGTCTTCACTCTTTCCCCCTCCATGGACCCCTTCCCACCTACTTTAAGTATCCTTAGGTCTCCTCAGTCCCTTAAAAAGCCTTCTGTTAACATTTGTATTCCATACACCTATTTCTCATATTTCTTCCCCTTTCTGCTCAACTTTAAAAAGTTATCTTCACCTCATAGGTAGGTATTCAGGGGTGTGCTAGAGCCCAGCTCCTGAACCCATTGTTAAATTTTCATTGTGATCATTTTTATCTTGGAAATAAGCCAAACACTATAAATCAGTACTTGATTTATTATTTTGTCTAGACTTGAGAAAGTGGTGAAGGAAATGTTTATAATGCAGAAAAACTTTAATGTGTGTCATGGATACATTTTTTTCCAGAGAGCTTTTTATTAAACATTTAGCAGCATGCCACTGTTAAGATAGCCCATATCTATGTAGGGTTTTAGAAATTACAAAGTGATTTTCCTGATGCCTTTGATTCCTCACTATTGCTTGCAAATTTTCATATACCCTCATCAAACTCTACTGAAGCTTCTTCTTCAAAGGTCATGGCCTTTCTCCCATCTTAATTCTCTTTTCTTGACCTCTCTAAAGTATTTAACATTGTTGATGACTATTCCCTCCTAGTAGATACTTTTCCCCCCTTAGCTTCAAAGATATACAACTCTTGTTTTTCCTTACTTCTCTTATTGCTCTTTCTACTTTTGTTCTCCCTCCCACCCCATTCCATCCTTCAGATAACTTGCAGAATAACCTTACTTACAATAAGTTTAGTGCGAAGGTTAAACTAGTTGTCATTCTATTCATATCACAGATGTACTCAAAAATCTTCAGCAGCAAACTACTCATTATTTTGACAGAAATTGTCCAAGGATTCTTTGATAGGTACTGCTGCCAATCATAACCATCAACATACAGAGATATGGAAAAAACCAGTTTATTATATACTCAGAGCATAGCCTCAATGTACACAAAAATCACTGAGCCCTTAGCAACAGTTTTCATCATCCTTATGTGGATTTTGGTTAAATAGGCAAGATGAGTATAGTGGAATTTTACCAAAGGCAGAAAGGGAAAGTCAGGCTTTACACATCAAAGAACAGATAGCAGAAAGGAAAGATCTAATCTAGGTAACTTAGTCAACTAGTTACTAAACATCAGGGATATAGTAGAATTTGCAAACTAACCTAGCCCTAAAGTTGATGTTTCAGCTTGATTTTGCAGACCTGCTCATCTTAAGTAAATGGTGGTAAGAAAGTTGTCAGATATTGTCTTATCATACTTTCAAGTTAAGTTCAAACTCCTTTGCTTGGCATTCAAAACACTTTATAGCCTGGTGTCACTCTTAACTTTTTATTGTTTCATATTATTCCCTTTTACAAACTCTATGCTGTTGACAAACGCTTTTCTTCTTTGCCCTCAACTATGTGCTGTGCTTTCCTGCCTCCATGCCTTTGTTTACATGGTTTCTTCTACCTGGAATATCCCCCATCCCCATATCTTCACAAGTATTTTTATTTCCTGAATAACACAAATAACACCACGAAGCCTTCTCTGACTCAATCTATATTTGTAACAGTCTTTCTCCTGAGTTAGGTGGCATAGTGGATAGAATGCTGAGCTTGGAGTCAGGAAGACCTAGTTTAAAACTGACTCCAGAGACTAGCTGGTGACCCTAGGCAAGTCACTTAACTTGTTTGCCTCAGTTTCCCCAAATGTAAAATGGCTATAATGATAGTACTTACCTCACAGGGTTGTTGTGAGGGTCAAAGGAAATAATTTTTGTAGGCCCTTAACAAATGCTTGTTTTTCTTCCTTCCTTCCTATCTCTTCCTTCCTTCCTTCCTTCCTTCCTTCCTTCCTATCTCTTCCCTCCTCCCTTCCTCCCTCTTTTCCTTCCCTTCCTCCCTCCCTTCCTCCTTCCTTCCCTCTCTCCTCCCTTCCCTCCCTCACTCCCTCCTTTGTTCCTTCATTCCTTCCTTCGTTCATTCCCTCCTTCCACCTTTACGGTAGAGTGGAAAAGAACAATGAACATGAAACTATTTGGAACCAGAGGACATGACAATATATGCTTATTGAATGGATGGAAAAGGATCAGAAAAATTAAAAGAAAAAATTGTCTTTCTTAGCTGTAAGTTTAGTTAGTGTCCTTTGAAAGTAACTAGTCTAGAAAGAATGTTCTGAGAACAGAAGATGGGATCCCAAGATAAACTGTATGATAAAGACTATTATTAAGGATATCTAAATTATGCCAAGCAAGGCTTTTGACTGATGTTTCCTGTGAATGAATTGAATAATTTTTGGTATCATAAAAACATTTTATTGATCATTTCTTGGTCTTCATTTCTCTAGACTAAATTACTCCATTTCCATTAGGCCAACCTCAATGATCTTTTAAAAAATTTTTTTGAATTATTTTCACTGTTCTCTTGTTGATTCTCTTTCAAATTTCCTCAGACCTTTTTTTTTTAATAACAATTTGTCTTTTTATTTAGCACTTCTACAAATTATGCCTTAACAGCAAATTTCCGAAGAGGGTACAGGCGTTCCTTCCTCTGCTGTTTTTTGGTCTTCAGGCTTTCCTCGTGCTTATTAAGCCTGCGGTGCATGGCACGGGTCTTCTTGGGCTGAAGGTCCAGGGGCCTGTATTTCTTGCCCTTATAGAATTTCCTGAGGTTCTCTTTCTGTGTCTAGTTGATGACAGTCAGGACTCGGGCAATAGATTTTCAGACGACTCGGATCTCAGATAGCTTGGATGCAGCTCCTCCAGTGACCTTAGCCACTCTCAATTGGGAAAGTTCCACCTTTAAATCATCTGTTTAAGTAGCTCCTCCTCCTTCTTCCCACGAAGATCCCTGGCCTTGATTTTTGCCATGATTGAAGATATGACAGTCCGCCATGGGATCCGAGGAGAAAAAGCTCCTCAGACCTTTTAAGGAAATATAGGCAAGTTCAAGAACTAACTAGGGAACTTATAACTCAAGTGAGATGAATGATTGGTTATGGAGTTGTTGTGCTGATAATATCTAGAAATGGCTTCAGAAAAGAGGTGAATAGTCAATATTCTGGGAGGTATTTACACCATGGAACATTTGGAGAACTTTGCCATATCCTCATTTTTCTTCTGGCTCAAAGCAGGTCATTGGCTAAATTGTAAAGTTACTAGTTTTTCTTTGATGCCCCAGGATGGTATAGTAGAAGTACTAGGCTAGAAACCTGGTTTTAACCCTTACTCTGTCACCATACTAGCTCGCTGTGTGGCTTTGAACAAGTTACCTTTTAATTTCTCTGGGACTCAGTTTCCTCATGTATAAATGATGGTATTAGATTAGATGATTTCTATGGGCTCTTTGTCCTCTAATGGTCTATGATTTTATTATTACTTTCCCTATACTCTTTCTCTACCTTCCAGCATTTCCTGATTGTCAAGATTTCCCTCATCTCAGCCTAGTGCTCTCTCTCATTCTGGCCTAGGTTTGTTCAATTTCAGGGCCTCATCACTTCTTCCAAGTATTATTTTGATAACCTTATAATTGATCTCCCTGCCTTGTCTCTCCCAATCCATTTTTTACTCAGTTGCCAAAGTAATTCTCCCAAAATATAGGCCCAACTACGTCACCCCACTACTCACAAAACCCTAGTAGCTCCCTCTTACCTCCGGGATCAAACATAAAACCTTCTGTTTAGCATTTAGAGACCTTCACAAACTGCCCCCTTCTTACCTTTCCAATCTTGTTACACTATTTCCTCCCATGCACTCTATGATCTAGCTACACTGGTCATCTCTCATATATGGAATACTTTGCCCTCTTCCCATCCCCACTCTGCTCTTAGTTTTTTTGCCTTCCTTCTAGACTCAGCTTAAATCTCACCTTCTGTAGATTACTTTTCCCAGGTATCCTTCCTGTCATCTCCTCCCTCTAGTGTCTTCCCTCTGAGATAGTCTTCCACTTACTTTTTATATATGTTGTATGCACATGTTTTTTAAAATGTTGTCTTCTGGGGCAGCTAGGTGGCACAGTGGGTAGAGCACTGGCCCTGGATTCAGGAGGACCTGAGTTCAAATCTGGTCTCAGACACTTAACACTTACTAGCTGTGTGACCCTGGGCAAGTCTCTTAACTCCAATTGCCTCACAAAAAAAGAAGTCATTAAAATGTTGTCTCCTTCATTAGAATGTGAACTTCTTGAGAGCAAGTACAGCATTTTTGCCCTTTTTTGTATCCCCCACACTTAGCATAGTGACTAACACATAATAAAAGATTAATAAATACTTGTTCACTGATTGAATGTGACCTGCTAAACCAATTCACATTAAAGTGCCAATGATTTGCTATATTACCTCTCTCAAGTATATTTTCATATTAAAAAGGATAATTGGATAGAATGATCCTTAACTCTAAAGACTGGATATCTAATGTTACAATTTTAGGTACAGTGACATTTGGGTTGAGGAGGTAGATTGGGGCATAAAGTAGCTTTCTCAGCATCCCTTAAATAATTCCACATGGCCAATTGCCTGTTTCCTGGCTGTCCCTGCCTATGCTGGATATCCCATAATTATGGGAAAGGATAGTATAGCATTTTATAATACTGTCAATAACAGCTTGGAAATAACCACTGCTGAAATTGACCAGAGTGTCTACAGGTAACCTTCAAAATGAGTGACTGTGTGACATGTCAGATTAGGAGCTAAAACTGAGTAGGTATGGGTTTAGGGGAGCCTTCTGGCTTGTATGTTTCTCTTGGCCACTGGGTAGCCTATGATACTATTCCTACAATACTCAGAATGTCTAGTTTCTCTTAAAGCTCAATTCAAGGGATACCTTTAGGTGCTGCTTATGTACCCCCCTCAAACTAATCTAGTATTTATTCTGTATATCCCTATATAGAGACAAGGGACAGGAAGCTTCTTTAGGATAGTTACAGTTTTTCATTTTTTTTTGTATGTCCAGTGACTAACACAGTTCCTGGCACAGTAAGTATTTAAAAAAATATATTAGGGGAAAGAAGGAGAACTAGAATAGTTCCTCCTACCATGATTCCCTGTTCCTCTGCCATTGTAGACATTTGGTAGGAGAGATGGTTGTAGCAGAGGGTTGTGAGTGTTAAGGGACCAAATGAAGGGAAGGTAGAGGTGGAGTTCATATGAAGAAATTGGTAGAGAAAAAGAAAAAAAAGAAAGGAGAAAAGTAGCAGTGGTGTATAAGGGATGCAGTGCTTGTTTGGTGGAAAGAACACTGGATTTGGAGTCAGTGGCTTTAAATTCTGCCTTTGTCACTCTCTGTGTGATCTTGGCAAAATCACTTTAACCTCACTGGGTCTTAGTTTCCTCATGTGTAAAGTGAGGAAGTTGAACTAAGTGACCTCTAAGGACCCTATCAGCCTTAAATTTTATGAATCTATTAAAAATATGAAGGACCAAATGAATAAAAAAATATGAAGGACCTTTTAGAACCACTGAAATTTCTTCAGAAAGCAGGGAGTAAGGTCAGGAATTGAATTCTTCCTGAGAAGAATTGTAGAGCTGCTTTCCTCACCTTAAGCCCTGCTTCCCCCCATCCCCAACATGATAAGTTTTGAAATTTTATCAATTTTGAGTTCAGTTTTTTTACTCAGTGACAGGTAGCATGGCATAGTAGAAGACCTGGGTTCATGGGCTGTCTCTGATACAGACTGGGTGTGGGATCCTGGGTAAGTCATTTAACTTTTCAGTGTCGCCAGCAAGTCTCTAAGACTTTAAGTTGCAGAGAAGGTACTAATTTACATTGATAGATGAAGTTATTCACTCCGTAACTTCCAAATAATGAAGTTTCAGGTCTAGTTCCTACTTCTATCTTGCTTATTCAACTAGGAAAGGAGCTAGCCCAGGGTATGTTCCAGATAAGTACATGGGTTTTCAAGGTTGGTCTGAAGGTGGTACTTGTTTTGTTCCCTGGTCCTGTTTCATTGTGGAGAATCTTGTTTTGGGTTAGAAACTTGCATTCTGGGCACACGTTTAGTACCCAGATGGTGCCTGCACATACAAAAGCCCAGCACACTGACAGGACCTAGAGCTACATGGATAAATATTTTGCTTTCTTTTCTGGGTAATATTTGAGTTTTTCTAATTTAATTGCTGTCAAAGGCAGAATGATTGCAGTTCTAAGCCAAGTAAATAATGAGGACCCTCCAATGTTGCTGCTATCACTGTTTCAGGAAATGCTCACTGGCTGCCTACCAGGAATGCATTTTGATTGGTCCCATTCTTAGGTTGAGTCTCAGGTGGTCTTTTCTCATCTATACTGAACTTTTCTTAGCCAATTGAGCTGACTATAACCAACTCATAACCTTGCATCAACTTGAGAAGTTTCTCTTAGGGCTGATACTGTTTCATTATCTATGGAACCTTTTAGCATAATGTAGTTTTTCATCTCTCTTGACCATATCTATTTTTACTGTTGCCTTGTTGGAGACCGTGATTACTGCTGTTTTTTTTAGACTGAGCTGAGACAAGAGAAATTTTTCTGTAAACCCTCATTTTAACACCGTATGCATTTTTATCTTTTAAGTGTGTTTTTGTATGTGGCAAAACTTTGCATTTTACCTTCTAAAACTTTCTATCACCCTCCTCATTTTCATAGGTGAGTTTACTCCATTCATATTCAAGATTAGGAGAGTTAAGTTTGCTTTTCCCTTCCTGAAATACTGTTAGGGAAATTTTTTTCTTTTTTACTTAAATACGGAAAGAAATCATCAACTGATCTCTTCAGTTTATACTGCTATCCTAAACCAATTTCCTCTTTTTCCCTGTTTTTTTTTTTTTAGCCTACCCTGGTCCAAATCACTGGGGCTTCCTCCTTTGAACATTTCTTTTGTAACCAGTCCTCTGTAATAGTAACTTTTCTCCATCATGTAGACACCTAGCTTTCTCCTCACTATCTCAGTTTAGTCTTCTGCTTACTTTATTATATTTCTCCTACTGTATTTTTTTTCAATCTCCCTTCACCTGACCTAGAACAGGTGATGTCAAAGCATTACTCATTCTTTCCCTCTCCTTTGAACACCTAAATAATCCTTAAATAAGGTTAGACTACAAAGGGACAATAAGTTTTGATTAAAGATATCTCATGTGCTCTTTTTTTTTTTTTTTGCTTTGAATTTCCACCAGTGTTTCATGTATCGAATTTTTGAGCTCTATCTCCATTTCTCTCCTCATTCTGCTAAGGTTTTCTAGCCCTCTAGTCTAAGATCTTGATTATCTTTTTGAGCTCTAATTGAATTTCTTGTGTCTTTTTTCAGTTGTTTTATTAGGTCTTCTGACCATTCCTGGGGTCCCTGTAGTAATTTTATTTTCATTTCTGGTATTTTAGTTGTGTTTTTTACATAATTATTTCCTTTGTCCAGAGATTTCTCCTAGTTTTCTCTTACTCTGTGGTAGTTCTTTATTGTATTGGGAATAATTATTTGTTTACTTTTTTAGGCTGTCTATTTTGATATTTTCCATAATTTTCCTTGTAGGGTTTTTAAAAAAAAACCTTCTCTCTCTTTTAGTTGTTTGGTATATTTCTAGTTGTTTTAAGGTTCTCTTGCCCTCTCCTTAATCCTTTGAGAGGCTCCCATGAAAGTAGATATTATTTATTTATTTGTGGCTGAAAATAATGAAGTTAGAATCGACCACCATCTCCCCTAAGAACCAGATGGAGCTACTAGGTCTGTATTCCAAAGAGATCATAAGAAGTGAAAAGGACCCATGTGTACAAAAATATTTATAGCAACTATTTTTGTGGTGGCAAAGAATTAGGAATTAAGGAATACCCATCAGTTGGGGAATGGATGAACAGGCTGTGGCATATCAATGTAATGGAATACTACTGTGCTATAAGAAATGATGAGCACGTGGATTTCAGAAAAAAACCTGGAAAGAACTGATGAACTAATACTGAGTGAAGTGAGCAGAACCAGGAGAACATTGTATACAGTGACAGCAACACTGTGGGATAATCAACTATGATTGACTTAGCTCTTCTCAGCAATACCATGATCCAAAACAATTCCAAAAGACTCATCATGGAAAATACTCTCCACATTCAGAGAAAGAACTATGACGTCTGAATAAAGACCAAACAATACTATTTTCACTTCTTTTTTTGTTTTTGTAGCTTTTCTCTTTTGTGCTGATTCTTCTTTCACAACATGATGAAGGTGGAGATATGTTCACATGATTACACATGGATAGGCTATATCAGATTGCTTACCATCTTGGGGAAGAGGGATGGGAGGGAGGGAGAAAAAATTTGAAATTCAAAATCTTATAAAAAATGAATGTTGAAAATTATCTTTAGGGGCAGCTAGGTGGCACCGTGGATAAAGTGCTTGCCTTGGATTCAGGAGGACCTGAGTTCAAACCTGGCCTCAGACACTTGACATTTACTGGCTGTGTGACCCTGGGCAAGTCACTTAACCCCAATTGCCTCACCAAAAAAAAAAGAAAAAAAAGAAAACTATCTTTACACATAATTGGAAAAAATACTATTTACCAAAAAGACAGAGACAGCCTAGGACCCTGAACCCAAGATCCTTGATAAAAGTGTCCTCTAAATCACCAGACCTGCTTCTGGTTCAGCCATCATTTAGGGAAGCAACTCCCATGGGGAAGGGGCCAGCCATGCCCCCAAACTGCCAATCAGCTGCTACTCACAGGGTGGGCAAGGTAGTCTACCTGAAGCATCAGGGCACCTTGTTGGGGAGACAAGAGGTAGTATGCTTCAAAGAAGTCAAATCACCACTTTGATTACCATCTCCCCTTGGAGATATCCTAGCACCCTTAACCCCAAAGCCATTGGAAAAGGAATGTTTCTAGACCAGGTTCTGCAGGTGTCATCCTGAGAAGCTATTATTCCTCTTCCCATGACTAACCCTGTTCTGCATTTCAGTCTTGCTATGGAGATGTCATGTTTTTGTTTTCCCCTCTGTAGGACTATAGTGCAACAGAAGGGATTTCTATCTAGTCACCTGATTTCCAGTTAGTTAGGAGAAATTATTCAAACATATTGCATATAATTAGACCAGTCAAATTTCACTCCAACTGTGGTCTTCTAAACTACACAGAAAACATTTCAAGAATTTTGTCATTTAACAGCTGTGTAACTATGGTCAAGTCATCTTATTTCTTCGAGTCTCAGTTTCCTCATCTGTAAAATGGAATCAGTAATGTTGACCCTACCTACCTCATCTACCTACTGTGAGGAAAAAACTCTCTTTGCAAACTATAAAGTGCTGCTTATAAGTGAACTTTTATGATTATTACCATTATTACTGAATAATCAGTGACCCAATGGGTAATATTTGGTCTTTGACTGCCTATTGGATGTTTTTCCAGTGATGATTTACAATGAGGTATCAATTCTGTAGAGCACTGCCTAAATGACTGAAAATCACTGGTTTCCAAGTTCCACCCCATTGCAAGTAAAGCTGGGGTCATCATGATTAAATCAGATGCCATGAGTGATAAATTGAAAATAAGTGCACTGCAAAGTAGATTACTATTGGTATCCATTCAGGCACAAAACTGAAAACCCTTACCTTTAAAAATATTCCCTTTCCTTCTTCGAGATGTCCTGGCATTGAATTTTTAAGACCCTACAGATAAGCTGTCAATAGAAATACTTGAAAGACATTAGAGGAAGCAAGGTCAAGAGCATGCCAATCTTTCTTTCCCTCTAGAACTTTGTCAATGTTTTTCTTTTTTCTTTTTTTGGTGGGGCAGTGAGGGTTAAGTGACTTGACCAAGGTCAAACAGCTAGTAAGTGTCAAGTGTCTGAGGCTGGATTTGAACTCAGGTCCTCCTGAATCCAAGGCTGGTGCTTTCTCCACTGTACCACCTAGCTGCCCCCGTTAATGTTTTTCTGAAGGGCATATGAACAAAGGATGGATTCATGTACTGAAATTCTTATTTTTGTCCTTTTACAGTAAGACTTGCAAAGGTGTAATTAGTGAGTTAGAGAAAAGTCCAAATTCTAGACTATTTTAGAAGTTTTGTTACTTGTGGCAAGTATGTAACTGCTGACTGATGGAGTGTCAGTGCAGGTCTAGATGGGTCTGCTTTAATAAATATGTCAATGACATAATTAGCATACCCATTTTTAGGTAAATAAGTACTTTCCAACTCCTTGAAAATAATTGATTTTTAAAATAAATACTACTTCCCCTCCCTCCCAATTATTTATACTATTTACTTATCAATGTTTTTTCATAAATGGCACAAAACTAAACTAATGGTGAATTATTGGCATCTGGGTTAATGAGGTTGTGTTCTGGTTATACTCTGAAGTTTTCTATTTATTGTCCTTCTTGCTCTTATAGAGATAAAGCTACTGTCTTCTGTAGCTTGGTAAATCTTATTAGTTCCTTCTTGGAAATGATATCTTTGTCCTGTGGTAATAAAACTGATGATCATCGTTTCTTCCATTGTGACTGCTGGGCTATTAACATTTGGGTTCATGCTTCTCTCTGCCAGGAGAAATTGAGCGATGCATCTATATAAAGTACCACTACTCCTCAGCAACCATCCCCAGGAACCTCACCTACAACATCACCAAGACCATCCGCCAGGATGAATGGCATGCCCTGCGTAAGTACTACCTCTTTCTTCTCATTACTGCAGTGATAATGAGGTGACACCAAATGTGGTCTGTGTTGGAGTTCAGAAGTACAGATGCTCACCAACAGCTAGATCTGAGCTGATGGATCTGTTCCCTTGGGTGATTCTGCAAAATACCAAGAAGGACTGAAATTGAAGAATGCTTCAAAGGACCAATAACATTTTTATATCAATTGATGTGCCTTGTCCTTCTAAGTTCTGAGGTCTTACCATGGCTTTCTCTGGTTGGTTCAGGGTGTCTTACAGATTTGAGGCAGTTGTTTTTCAAAAGAAATGTGATTATTTTAGATAACTTCTCCTGTTAACCAGCATTGTCTACTTGGATGAATCCTACCTCAGTCACTTTTACTTTAGCATTTCTCCAAGTTACTTAGAAAGTTGTTGTGGCCACACTTTGGTTTCCAAATTGGTAAATATGAAGACTAAGATTGATTGAGTGGGTCTTGTGAGGTGCCTGCATCTTGATAGGATCACCACAATTGAGGGTCTAGTCCTTAATTTTCAGATCCAGAGACTGGATTTCAGCAGTTCCCTTGGAGGAAGGTAATTAGGCTCTAGAGTATTGACTCACAATAATAACATTCAGACAAACGAATGAGGCAAAAACATCCATTTATCCAGTCACCCTGGAGGTAAATGTTATTTGTTGTTCAGTCATTGCGATTGTTTCCGACTATTCATGACCCTGTTTTCTTGGCAAAGATACTGGACTGGTGTGCCATTTTCCTTCTCCTGCTTATTTTATAAAGGAAGAAACTGAGTCAAACAGGGTTAAATGACTTGCCCAGGGCCAAATAGCGAGTAAGTGTCTAAGTCTAGATTTGAACTCAGGAAGATCAGTTTAACTGTTTCCCGGCCCAATGCTCTATCCATTGTGTCAGCTGGCTGCTTTCCTCATCACCCTGCTTCACCCCCCACCCAGCTGAAGATAAATACCTACTCCTTAGGCGCTATTCATGATCATTGGCCAAATTACCCCCTTCTTGGCACCTGGAAAGACTATGTAATAATCAGGTTACTTGGTAACATGGAATTGAGACAAAGGGAGACATATTTTTAGGGATATTTTAATCACCTTGTGGTAGTGGCATGATGAGACCTGTATTCATTCTCCTCTGTCCTGGTATTCCTGACATATTGAAACCAATTTTCCTTTCTGATGATGAGGGTATTTTCTTCCCACTCAACTGCTCTTCTCCATATCTCAATTTTCTATTCACTCGAAGTCCACACCCCTACTCCCACCACTTTTATTTGCATTTGTCATTGGATAACCATTCCAACATATTTTAATAAAGTATGGAAATTTTGAGTTTACAATTCAGTTTGCTTTTTTTTAGTGGGGCAATGAGCGTTAAGTGACTTGCCCAGGGTCACACAGCTAGTAAGTGTCAAGTGTCTGAGGCTGGATTTGAACTCAGGTACTCCTGAATCCAGGGCTGGTGCTTTATCCACTGCGCCACCTAGCTGCCCCTTCAGTTTGCATTTTATATAACCATAGGACTCCATAATATCTAATTAACTTAAAAAAGATCATTCTTTCCTGGACTGACTCCCATGGCAATCAGTCAGCAAACATTTATTAAGTGCTTATTATATGTCAGGCACTGTGCTAAGTGCTGCATATACAAATAGAAGCAAAAAAGAAGACAGTCCTGGCCCTCAGGAAGGTTAAATTCTAGTGGGGGAAGACTCCACAGATAAAGAAACTGAAAAGGATCTCCACAAGGCAGGCAGAGCTGTGGTAGAGCAAGCCCAGAGTATGACATGGAGAGAAATGAGACACGGCTTACCTGAGTACCCTCCTTAAACAGAGATTCTGGGAGGAGCCAGCCAATCAGAGACATAGGTCAGAGGGGCAGAAGGTACTTCTAAAAGGTGAACTCTGGGGTTAGAGGGAAGCTTCAGAACAAAGAACTGGGGAAGGGACCACAACTTGGGCATCCATGGCCTATATCTTCCTCTCTGTTAATTATTTATTTATCTTGTACATAGCTTGCTCTGTATATGTTTGTTTGCATGTTACTTCACATTGTAAACTCCTTGAGGGCAGGGATTATTTTTTGCCTCATTTTGTAACCCCAGCTCTTAGCACAGTACCTGGCACATACATAGTTGGCACTTGATAAATGTTTAATGATTAGCTGAATTTTCTTATTATTATTGAAGTCATTGTCATCATCCTCATCATTTTACTAATCCCACTCTTAACACTGTGTTTAGAGTCCAAATTTCCTTGGGCACTAAAAACTTCAGGAAGAAAAGGTGAATGAGGTACCATAACAGTTCTCTTTGAACATAGAATAGGGGGAGGTAGAGTAAATTCCTTTTTCAAGCTAATTCTCTAGGAAAAGAAATGCATTTTTACAGTGGTTACAGTTATGCCAGGAGATACCCAAGACAGGCATTTTGGCATCCTCTTATAGCCTGGTAGAAGTGTCAGGGCTTATTGAGCAGAATTTTAAATTTGTGATTAACCTTAGAAATGTTTATAGACATAGGTACAAAATTCTTGTTTGGGAAAAATTGTCTATACAAATTCAGAGGAGTTAAATTGTTGTCTGTTAACTACTGTGATGAGTAAAAAAATTGTCTATACAAATTCAGAGGAGTTAAATTGTTGTCTGTTAACTATTGTGATGAGTAAAAATTAAATGGGTGGTTGCCTTACTCCTGTCCCAAGTGTAGGGAAAATTAGTTATGGTTTACTAATAAATTAGAAGCTTTAGCACCAGTTTTGGGCATTAAGCATTTATTAAAGCATACCAGGTATTAGTAAAAAGAGAACACCTGGGTCAGAAAGATAGGAAAGCCTACTAGGATCTACGAGAGAGAAGAGAAAAAGAGCTGCCTTCACCTTCGAGTCGCAGGCCAAAAAGAGGAAGTTCCTGTGCCTGTGAGAGCTACCTGCGGGTCTGGAAAAGAGGCAGTGCCTACATACCACTCCAAGCTAATTGGCTGGTAGCATTCAAGTCCATTGATTCACTGGACTTGAGGGTGGTCCTCTGTTGATGTCAAAGTCCACAGTCTCTGAGAACACACTTTTTTCAGAGTCAGGCAGGTGTGGTTTCAATCAAGTCAACTTCAAGTACTAATCTGCAAAGTCAGTCAATTCTTAGTCAATCCAATCAGTCCAAATCAATTCCAGCTGGGGTCTTTGGGTGTTGGAAAAGCTCATTCTTTTCTTACACTACAATTCAGTGGGGTTGGTGGAAAGATTTAAGACCTGGAAAAGAATGTTTAAAGAGTAGCTGGGTAGCACAGTGGATGGAAAGCACTGGGCTTAGAATCAGAAAGACTCATCTTCATGAGTTCCAATCTGGCCTTAGACAGTTACTAGTTTTGTGATCCTAAGCAAGTCACCTATAGCCTTTTTTGCAAAATCAGCTGAAAAAAAAATGGCAAACCACTACAGTGTCTTCACCAAGAAAACCCCAAATGGGATTACAAAGAGTCAGACACAACTGAAATGATTGAACAACAATGACAACAAAAATGATCATGATACCTAGCAGGCTCTCTTGACTAATTTTAGGATTCATTTTAGGGTTAGTTCTGAGTACAGTTATCATGTTTTCAAAACCAAAAATCAGAACTGGGGAGAAAAAACAACTTGATTTGTAAATTCATTTATATGAAAAGCCTCATAAAATATAAAAGTAAATCCCAGTTAGTCGTACATTGAAGGCATCACCTTTCCTGAAAAAAAAAATTGTGGGCCTTCTGTCTAGAAATGTCTCAGGCAATCATTCATTTTCATTGCTGCATTGCCTGTGCTACCACCGATGACAAATGCAGGACATGTATATATATGGCACATATAAGTTATAAATGTGCGTATTAGGAGCCAGTTTGCATATGTTTTCATGTGTAATCACTGTTTCTGCTACCTGTGATTACCCACCATTTGTAGTTCTCAATCTCTGATGACATGTAGATTTTGTTGTTGTTGTACTTGCTGACATGATTCATTCATTTATGATTTACTGAAATGTGGGTATTTCTGGGCTATATTAATAGTGCTTAGGGTCATTAGAATGGCATTTTTTCCGGGGCAGTGAGGGTTGTGACTTGCCCAGGGTCACACAGCTAGTAAGTGTCAAGTGTCTAGAATGGCATTTTAAACTATAATTGGTTTAAAAAATCCAGGCCATCAGGTCACCACAGTTCTGAGTTTGGGGCAAGGTGGGAGCATAGGAATCTGAGGAGAGAGAAGTCATTAGCTTGCCTGCCTTGGAGGAATGTAGTATGCATGGAACAATGGCTGAAGGTCTGGAAATACTTCCCAGTTAGAGGAAGAAAGAATTATTTCTCTGCTTAGTAAGCTCACAGACATACTTCAAAGCAAACCAAGTAGAACTGTTTTAGCTGTTCAGACTGTAGATACAGGGGATAATAATTCAATTATATTACCACCCTATAGAATCAGTGGAAAGGTTTTAGGTGACATCAGGAAGAAGGAGGTGGCAGAGATTTTAGAAGTGGGAGTTAGCATACCTTCTGCAAGTGTTCCCAAGCCTGGATGATACAATTAGATTCTGTGTTGATTTTGAAAATTAAATTCCGTACCCAAGCCTGATGCGTAGCGGATCTGCTGGGAAATGCATCAAGCATTTTGGCTGTAGACTTATGCACAAGTTTTTGTCTTGAATGAAGATGAGGTTAATATTTTTGCCTTTTGAACTGAGGAATTCAATTACTTTCTCCCCTCCCCCAAAGGTTAGTTAATGGATTATTATATGAGCTGGGCCTGGGGGATTTGCCATTGCTTATTTAGATGACATAGCTCCATTTGGCCAGGGTGTGGGTGAATGCCTAGAAGATCTCAAGTTATAACTAAGCATAAATCTTAGAGGAACATGTTGTAAACATTAATTTGGAATTCCAAAGGTGAAATATTAAGAAGATGAGTTGGTAAATGGGCACATATCCTCTTATTAAAGTAAGTCATTGAATGAACTGGAAAGTTACTGTCATTTAAACAAAGGATTAAGGGGGTGCTGCTCAACTTGAAAATGGCCAAACAAGTTATGGCATATGAATGTGATGGAATTATATTATGCTTTAAGAAATTATGGAGGGGGCGGCTAGGTGGCACAGTGGATAAAGCACCGGCCCTGGATTCAGGAGTACCTGAGTTCAAATCCGGCCTCAGACACTTGACACTTACTAGCTGTGTGACCCTGGGCAAGTCAATTAACCCTCATTGCCCTGCAAGAAAAAAAATGTAAAAAAAAATTAAAAGAAATGATGGAGAGTATTACCATATTTGCCATTTTGTACAAGAAAACTTGATTAAAAGAAAAAAATGAAAGAAAATGAAAAAGAGCTTCAGTCTGTTCCATCAATATCAGTTCTTTCTTTGGAGATGGATAGTATGTTTCATCAATAGTCCTTTGGGATTGTATTGGATCATTGTATTGTTGAGAAAAGTCAAGTCATTCACAGTTCTTCACCAAACAATATTGCTGTCTCTGTGTACAATGTTCTCTTGGTTCTGCTCACTTCACTATACATCAGTTCATACATGTCTTTCCAGGCTCTTCTGAAGTCATCCTGCTTGTTATTTCAATAATATTCTATCACCATCATATACCACAGCTTGTTTAGCCATTCCCCAATTGATGGGTATTCTTTTGATTTCCAATTCTTAGCCACCAGAAAAAGAGCTGCTATAAATATTTTTGTACAAGTGGATCTTTTTCTCTTTTGGGGGATGTCTTTGGGATATAAACCTAGCAGTGATATTGCTAGATCAAAAGGTATGCATGTTTCTATAGCCCTTTGGCCATAGTTCTGAATTGCTCTCCAGAATGGTTGCATCTTTTCACAAGGTTTCAGAGAAAACTGGGAAGATTTGTATGAACGGATACAGAGTGAAGAGAACAGAACTAAGAGAACAGTTCATATCATAATGACAAACAACTTTGAAAGATCAACAACTCTGATCAATGCCAATGATGAACCATGATTCCAAAGAATTCATGATGAAATATATTGCCTGCCCTTTGATAGGTGTTGGATTCACAGTGCAAATCAAAACATCTATTTTTTGGAAATGGACAGTATGGGAATTTGTTTTTCTTGGCCATAAATGTTTATAACAGGAGTTTTGTTTTTCTTCAATTCTTAATGAGGGGGAAGGTTGGTGGGAGAGAGAGAGAAGACAGATTTTTGTTGGTTGAAGAAAATGTCATTAACGAATGATTGCCTTGAGAAGGAAATTGACTTTCTAGTCAGGAGTATGTAGCAAGTGTTTGGGCTAGGAATTTCCTTTGTATCGATCATCAGGTCACCTAGATGAAGGACTGCAGGAACAAGTTGCAAAGATGGTTGTAGAAGCCTCAGGACATACAGAGGACCATTCTGCATGCTACTGAATTAGAGAAAGCTTCTCTAAAAATGCTCTTAACAAAGTATATATAGGGGCAGCTAGGTGGCGCAGTGGATAGAGCACCAGCCCTGGAGTCAGGAGGACCTGAGTTCAAATCCGGCCTCAGACACTTAACACTTACTAGATGTGTGACCCTAGGCAAGTCACTTAACCCCAATTGCCTCATCAAAAAAAAAAAACACCAAAAAACAAAACCCAAACAAATAAACAAAAAAACCTATGGAGCTGTGTGTGAGCTAGGATGCCAAAGCTCCCTTTTCTCCCCAAGTCTTCTTTGACTGGCATATAAATGATTTAGGGGTAAGTAAAAATGGCAGAGGGGGCAGGTAGGTGGCACAGTGGATAAAGCACAGGCCCTGGATTCAGGAGGACCCGAGTTCAAATCCAGCCTCAGACACTTATTAGCTGTGTGACCCTGGGCAAGTCACTTAACCCTCATTGCCCCCCCCCCCCAAAAAAAAGTAAAAAGGGAAGAGAAGCACACAGAGCTGTAGGCCTTCATGCCTATTCCACATTTCTTTCTTTCTTATATTTAACTACTAGCAACAAAATTACTGGTCTTTTGTGCTGCATTCCATCTAGCCAGACTTCACTGGTCTTCCTATACACATGGGATTTGATCAGATTATTCATTGTCCTAGGAAGTGGTCTGAACTTGAAATGGTGTTTCTTAAAATACATTCATTGTATTTTGTTTTGTTTTGTTTTTTTGCGGGGCAGTGGGGGTTAAGTGACTTGCCCAAGGTCACACAGCTAGTGAGTGTCAAGTGTCTGAGGCCGGATTTGAACTCAGGAACTCCTGAATCCAGGGCCGGTGCTTTATCCACTGCGCCACCTAGCTGCCCCAGTATTTTGTTTTTATAACACGTATTTTTGCTTGTCTATCTTTGCACCTCCTTTCCCATAGTCTTCTCTTGTAATAAAGTATTTGTAGCCCCAGACACTTAGTAGCTATATGACCCTGGGCAAGCCACTTAACTCTGTTTGCCTCAGTTTCCTCATCTATAAAATGAGCTGGAGAAGGAAATGGCAAACCACTCCAGTATCTTTCCCAAGAAAACCACAAATGGGGTCTTGGAAAGTTGGAAACATGACTTAACAACAAGAAGGGGTGGGGGTGGGGGAAACTTCAGTAAAAACTAACCAACATACTGAAAAAGTCTGACATTATATGCAGTGTTCCACACCCATAGTACCTCTCCTCTGCAAAAACTCAAGGACAGGTGTATTTTCATCTCTTCTTTGGGGCCAAGCTTGGTCAGTATAAATTTGCAGCATTCAGTTTAAATTATTTTCTTATTCTCAGTCTTTCCATTCACATTGTTGTAATTAGTATGTATATTGTTCTCCAACTATTGCTCAATTCACTTTGCATGAATTCATGTAAGTCTTTCCATGCTTTTCTGTATTTATCATATCTATCACTTCTTATACCACAGCACTATTCCATCCTATTCATGTACCACAATTTGTTTAGCCAATTCCCCAATTAATGGACATCTTGCTACTATAAAAAGTGCTTTGAATCATACTATTCCTATCTCTTCTCACAATGGAATATTTCCTCTCACACAATGGTTGGAGACTCTAGCCTCATTTAGATATTCCCCTTTGGTCTGCCTCTAGCCAAGTTTAGACAACCTATGGTCTGGATGCAATCACTGAGGGCTCCTGGGGCCTGGCTGTCCAGCTACTGTCAGACATTCAATAAATGTTGCATGCATGATTGAATAAATGTAATACGATCTAAATAGTAATACAAAGGCTTTCCCCAATCTAGCAGATAGCTAAATGGGGCTGAAAAAGCAGCTTGGTGCAGTGGGGAAAAGCACTGGAGTTGGAACCTGAGGACCTGGGTTTGAATCTGGGCTTTGCTACTTAAGCTTTGTAATCTACTGTGACCTTGACCAAATTACTTAATTATTTAATTTCTGGGAATCAGATCTACCAATCAATGAACTTTTGCTTACTAGTACTACTAGGCAATGGGTACCGTGCTAGCTGCTGGAGACAGAAAGACAAAAATGAAACAGAGCCTCCCCTTTTTTGGGGTATACTAACTAATTTTTATTAGCAACCTCCCTTCAGGGAGTTTATTAAATGTCAAAGATACAACCCAGCAATGCCTTGGCTACCTGGTTCCTGGAATTACAGAATGATTGGGTTACCTTAGAAATCATTTAGTTCATTCCTTTCATTTGGGTTAGGTCAGACATTTATACCTTTATTTTACAGATGAGAAAACATGAACCCAGAGAAATGAAGTGATTTGTCAAAAGTCATGGAGCTAGTCAGTGGCAGGGCTAGGATTATAAGGAAATGTGGTATGGTAGAAAAAGCCTTGGCTTCAGCAGCCAGAAAGCATGGCCATGCTGTGTTCTAGCTTTATGAACTTAAGCAAGTTGTTTAAATGCTCAGAGCCTTTGTTTCATCTATAAAATAGGGCTAATGATAACTGTCCTGCATCTGTTACTGGGTTGTTGGGAGGCTCATCAAATTAGAAAATGGATGTGAAGGTGCTTTGTAAACTGTTCTTGAAAGATAGCTCTGGATTTGAAGTCACGAGACCTGGATTCAAATCCCCAACTCTGCAACTTGGTAATTATCTGACTTTGGTGAAATCACTAGGTCCTTCTCACCTATAGAGTGGGCAGTAAAAAACGCTGGTGCCACCTACCTTATGGAATTGAGAAGATGAAATAAAATCATAAGAGATTTCTGTTTTTGTTTTGTTTTGTTTTGCAGGGCAATGAGGGTTAAGTGATTTGCCCAGGGTCACACAGCTAGTAAGTCTCAAGTGTCTGAGGCCGGACTTGAACTCAGGTACTTCTGAATCCAGGTCCAGTGCTCTACCACTGCGCCATCTAGCTGCCCTGAGATTTCTAATCACAAAGCACTTTAATACAAGATAAAGACCTTGGGGGGAGGGAAGAGAAGAGACAGACAGACAGACAGACAGACAGACAGAGACAAAGAGACAGAGCACGACAGCCTTCTTTAGAGCTAGGAAAGATGAGGGGGGGGGCACAAATCCTTCCTCCGACATACTAGTTATCTGAGACTGGGCAAGTCACTTAACCCCTTTATGCTCTATTCAACTAAGACCTTAAATTGCAGAGCAAGTGCCAACCTGCATTTATAGAGGTGGTTTCCTTTCCTGGGAGTTCCCCATAACATTGAGATGTCAAATTCCTTCCTTATCTTTGTCTTTATTAGTAGAAATGGTTCAGATAATAGCCAGCTATGCTAAGAATAGAGTTGTTCGCTCACAAGTAAGCTAGACATCAAAGCATTCTGCTCTTCAGGTTTTAAATGAATGCCCAACCCCCCCCCAGAGCTAGTGAGTAGGCAGGGCACATGAGAGCTGTCCAGCTGTGCTTTGGCCCCTCATCTTATCTGTCCCTTTCCTTTCCTCTTGCCTTTGTACTCACTGTGCATCCTAGTTGGAATAGTCTCTCCTGCACATTTTCATCTGCCTGTTGAAATTATTCACTTGCTTTAAGGCTTAGTTCTTGGGGAATCTCTGTAAGCTCACTCTAATCTGAACCATTCCCAGATATAAGTGACTCCTCCCTCCCCAATTTCTCATGCTTCTTTCCTCTACAATTTATCATTTTGCAACTCATGTGATTGTTTATTTGGGTGCTCATTCTGATTTTCCCCTTCATAAGACTTCAAGCTTCTTGAGAGCAGGTGTTGTGTCTTGTTTCATCTGGTACTACAGAACACCAGCACCTAGCATGATCCCCTTGACATGGTAGTGACTTAATCAATATTTGTTCAATTGAATGAGACATTGGCTAGAAGCTGCTGAGATTCCCTTGGGGAGCGGAACCCAGAGCAATGGAGCTGATGGCCTTGTTTTTGAACTCCAATTTTCTCATTCTGTTTGACATTTCCAAGATGGAGGTTTCTGTTTACAGCTGATTGCCTGTGGCAGGGAGAGTCAGAGAACTAGGACTTCACTTTTCTGAAGCCAGATCCTCTTTGCTAGCTCTCTTCTAAGGAGGGGCTGGAAGTCAGGAAGACTGGAGATTTTAAAGCCTCCTTCTGTCAGAGGCTGAGAGTTCAACTAATTACACCGAATGGGCATATGGCTTCTATCCAGCTGGTAGGGGAGGGGAAGAGAAAGAGAGAGAGAGAGAGAGAGAGAGAGAGAGAGAGAGAGAGAACTGCCTCTCCCTCATCATCATAGGCATAGCTCTGCTCTTTGTTCCACCTTTTCCTTCATCCCACCCCTACCTCCCACATACACTCCCTCCCTTCCCTGTGACCAGTGCAGCTGTTACTTTAAAAGATCTGAGCCCAGAACTTGGGCTGAGTTGCAAAGAAGTGCTTTTTCTTGGTATATAAAGGGCACAAAAAGGTAAAGCCTAGAGTAAGGTGGACCTAATTCTGTGCCAGTGGGGTTAGGGAAGCTAGGGTCAAAGATTTGGCCTAAAGATAGGTGGTCATAAAAAAGGTAGGTGTTCCTTTGCTGTTTCTGTGCCTATGTTTGGATTACTCATGACTTGGCCTGTGAAAAGCCTACCCATCCTTCTTTTAAAAGTCAACTTAGCCATTGCTCCTTCCTTGAATCCTTTCTTGATCACTGCAATAGGAATAACTTCTCACATTTTAGGCAGCCTATAGCCCTTTCTTTCCATGTTCTGAAACATTTACTATATATTATTTAGGGTTAGAGTTATATGTATAGTCATCACATCCTCCTACTAAAGAATGGATTCTTCTTGGATCTACTTGACCATTTGGTGAAGTCAATGGTTTTCAGAGTCAGTTTTTAAAAACAATAGAAGGAAATTATATATTTCATTTAGAAGATGGCAAAAATAAAGATGTGATATTTTTCCCCATCCAAGATTCTGGAATCCCCTGAAACCTATCCACAGACTCCTGCATGTCAATGGGCCCCAGGTTAAGAACCCTTATACTGGACAATAAGCTTCAGGGCATGAGAGATTCAATCAATCAACCATCTATCCAACAAGTATTTATTAAGTGCTTACTATGTGCTATGAAGCTACAGCTACAAAGACAAAGAGTGAAATGGTTCAGCTCCCTGGAAGCTTATCTTCTATTGATTGTGTCTTATCTAAGCTATGTCCCCTAGCATGACACTGTGCACACATTGCCTCTTTGAATGGAAGAGGAGGGTAGGATGAGCCTTGAAGTTCCCTTGGAAAGTGAATTGAGACACAGACACACACACAGACACACACACACACACACACACACACACACACACACATATTGAAACTAGGACCCAATGAGAAAGAAATGGCATTTATTCATGCAGGCACTTTGTCAAGACATTGGGAAGTAAATTTGGGCCTTTCTTAATGCATGCAGTCTAACAATAGGCAAACAGGAGAAGAAAAAAGATTGGAAATTTGAAAGGGGGTCTCTGAAATTTGGTAAATGTTGAAAAGAATCTTGGACAGAAAAACATTTCAAAGGGCTATGGAAAGGTTTGGGATGAAAACCCTGATAATATTAATGACCACATTTTTCATATCTGCCATGGTACTCCTTGGAGGGTGACTCTGTATTTATTTTCTCTTTAATGATTCATTCTTTGTGAAGTATATCAGCACAGTTATCTCTTTGTGGCAGATTGGGAAACCGAGCCAGTGAGAAAGGGGCTAGTTGGAAATAACCTTGTGGGCTCCATGGGAGGCCCAAGGGAAGGAGTGAGACTCTAGGTCTGCACACAAATGGGTTCCAGTCCTCTCACTTAGAAACACTCTAATTCTCCTGCTGTTTTCTCCTGATGTTATGTAAAACTGCTTAATGAGGAAAACATCTCAGGCATTAGGAAGCTAGGTCTCCTGCAAAGTCAGTCAATCTCTTTTTCTTATTATTCCAAACCTGACAGTGTGGGAATCTGTCTTAAGTGCTGCCTCTTACCTATAGAAATATCATGCACTGGGGAGATCATGAGTAGAAAATCATCCCTGGAATTTGGAAAATCTAGAGGCATGCAAATAGCACAATGGACACTTCTGCTGCATGTTCTCCCACCCACTAAAATCTCAGTATTTCTTCCCCAACCTACTCTCAAGGAAAAGAGACAACTCTTCAGGACAGACAAACCCCACACTACCAGGTTTCTCCTGTTCAGTTATTTAGCGTGAGGAATTGTGTATAGTTGCCGAAGAAGTCGGAAACCCATTTCAAAGTATTTTTTATCTCTCCAGACATCTTTGTTTTCTTGATCTTCTACTTCATTTCTTTTATATTAGAAAATGGTTGTTTTAATTTAAAAAAAATTCAATGATAAAACTTGGGAGACATACAATATACAGTAGAAAGAGTGCTGACTTCCCAGTCAGTGCCTGGATCCAATTCCCACCTTTGATGGTGACCACCACCTGTATGACTTTAAGCAAAGGATCTCATGTCCTTGGGTTTCAGTTTCTTCAGCTATAAAAAGAGAGGATTGGATTATCTTTCCTCTGAGGTCCCTTCTATATCTATGAGCCTATGAAATAGATAAGCTTAAATCAACTCTCTTGTTTCTACTTTTGTATCTTACATTAAGTTGGTCTAAGGTGACTAGATAACAGATGAACCACGGATAGAGATGGAAGAGGCCGGTACAAGCCAAATGGATCTTGAATCTGTGGTAGAGGGAAGGGAAGATCCACACAGTTATTCATTATCATGAAAGGTTATCATCGATGAATTAGCCTTACCTAGCATAGGAAAAGTGGGTAAAGTCAGGAAAGGGGAGGACTAATTAGGAGGAGAGGCAGACAGAAATAGCCAAGAAGTGATCACATAAAAGTGACCTCAAGGATTTGGTTCAGCAAGTAAATAGGTTTCTTTCTGCCACAGTCCCTCTTTAATCTCTTCAACCTCTCCTCCCTCCCTAAGAACTATTCTCTGATTATTGATGACACTCAAATCTAGACTTTGGATCTGTTGGCTTCTTCAGGGTGTTCTTTTCCTATGCAGAAACTATTTGGGGGAAGGGGGAGGCAGAACTGTGCCAGTCAGTTTGGTCATCATAGCTCTTCAAGTGCTGTTACTTGCTCTGGGAATACTATCAATATCCACATTGGGATAGCTACATAGGTAGGAGTCACCCAACCTCTGCCTTATCCCAGTTCTCCCTCCTCATGCACCTTACATAAACTTGGCTTCAAGGATCTGTATTAAGATATTCATTCTTTTCTTGTCCATGGGATTGGCACTGAGAATGCAAATGTGGACATTCTTCATCTCATTCACTGTGGAAATGGAATTAATAATTCTAAGTATGCACTCATAAAATTTTCATCCTTCACTTTTACATTTAGCATTCTTTTTCTTTCTTTCTCTCTCTCCCTCCCTCCCTTTCTTTCTTTCTTTCTTGGCAATGATGATTAAGTGACTTACCCAAGGTCACACAGCTAGTAAGTGTCAAGTGTCTGAGGCCAGATCTGAACTCCTGAATCCAGGGCTGGTGCTTTATCCACTGCACCACCTAGCTGCCCCCTAGCATTCTATTTCAATACTACACCCACTCAAATGACCATGCTCCCTCCCTCCCTTCCTTTTTCTTTCTTTTCCTCCTTCCTTCTCTTTCTCTTTTCTCTTTTCTTTCTTTCTATTCTTTCTCTTTGTCTCTTTTATACCTTCTTTTGCTTTACTCATCCAATGCCTCCATGCTTTGTCATAAATACGTTTAGAAGCTGGATCTTGCACTCACACCAAACCACAATCATCAGCATTAAGAGCACATTTTGAAATGATAAGAAAAAAGTTTTCAAAAGGAATACATGCTATTAGCAACATTATGAACATGCTTCAGATCACTAATAACAAAGGCATGCAAAATAAAACCCTGAGGTTTTGCTTCATATCCATCAAACTGACAAAGATGATAAATATGCCTGGCACATAGTAAGTGCTTAATACATGCTTGTTGATTGATTGATAAAAGATGGAAATAGTCCAAGTCACATGGTCTGTAGGAAGAGGGGAATATTATTGTATTGTTGGAGGAACTGTGAATTGATCCAAACATTTTGGGAAAATAACTTGGAATCATGCAAGAAAAGGCACTAAAATCTTAATAAACTTTGATCCAGTGATCCAGTTAACTGGTTATATGTTGTAAGAAAGTAAAACTAAAAGAAAGGCCCCACATATACTGAAATATTCATACCAGCACTCTTTGTGGTATCAAAAAACTGAAAAGATAATGAATGCCTATTTTTCAGTCAGTGGCTGAACAGACCTTGGTATTTTATGTAACAGAGTATTATTGTGCCATAAGAAATCACAAATATGAACAATTGAGAGAAAGAACAGAACCAGAGAACAATGCAGGCAATTATTGCAATAATGCAAATGAAGACAACACTAAAAGATATCCAGTGTCAGATTAATTGCAATGCCCAATTTTGGATCCCAAAGGACAGATGATAAAATAGACTCCCCCTCCTCTTAGTAATGAAAGGAGGGGCTATGAGTGCAGAATATTACATATACTGTCAGAATTGGTTGCTATGTCTATCACTTTTGCTTAACTGTTTTTCTCTGCTACAATCAAGGGGGGTGGGGTATACATAAGGAAATGACCATGGTGTGAGAAAATAAGAGGCATCAATAAAGCTATTTTTGTTTTTTTTTTAAAAGAACACATCTCAACACTTTTTTATAGCCTAGGGTAATTAGTGATTGCAGACAGCTGCGGGAATGCTGCATCTTCCCCAAACAGCTGTCTGCCTTCCCCTGGGATTCTCAACTTCAACAGAACAAAGGGAGAGGGGGAGGGAAGGAAAGAGAAGGGGATAGGCAAAATGAGAGAAGGGAGAGTAGGACAAATTGCACTAGTGAGAGACATTTAGAGTAACATGTCAGGAGAGACAAATGCAAATTAAGGACCACCCTGCTCAAAGCAGAATGACTAGTCACCTTTAACTTGGCAAATTGAAAAAAAAATCCCCTCTTTCCTCCCACCTCTTCTGTTTCCCACTCTCCACCTACTTCTGCCTCTCAAGACTTCACCTAGAGCAAGGATGGGAAAGTTGCTTGGTGCTAGGTTATAGAACAGGCTGTATACCAGGTCATATTAGTGGGTGATGGTGTTGCTGTGGAGATGGAGTTCTATGATCATTTTCCCTCCCTCCTTTTTTCTTTTTCTTTTTCTTTTTCTCTTTTGGTTAGGTCAGCAACAAGATCAGGGACCACTTTTTATATAGGAGTTTATTATTAAGTTTGAGACTTTCATGTTCTTCCCTTTGCCCTCCCTGAACTACCTAGTGTGAAGCAGGTTTGTACAAATGTGCTGGGATTCTGAATGTGTATGTGCATGAGGGATAATGGCTCCCTGTCTGCTGATATATAGAAACTGTTCTTGCCTAGAATCTTTATGCCTTTATAAGGGGAAAGGGAAGGGAAAGGAGCAAGGTGGGACAAAGCTGATAAGCCACAATGCCAGGTAACTAAAGGTGGGCTATAGTTGGGAGGAATTGTATGACTGTGTATCTTACAGCTTCTATATGGAAACCTTTTTGTTTGTACTTCAGGGATACATGACTTCATGGCTGTGGACCCTCTACAAATTCAGGGTACAACACTTCTACTTAGTATATGGTCTTTGAGACTTTCTGTGGTTGAAAAATTCATCACCCTGTGGCTAAACTGGTGGTGATTCTCTTCATACTTTGCTGGGCTGGTTTTTGAAGACCAGATAGATAAGTGGTTGCTGGGCTTTGATTTAACTACTACCCCTTGATATGATTGGCAGGAGCCTCTGCTTCCTTGCAAGAACAAAGAGTCACCTCCATGCCACAAAAAGACATTGGAGGGGCAGCTAGGTGGCTCAGTGGATAGCACACAGGCCCTGGAGTCTGGAGGACCTGAGTTCAAATCCAGCCTCAGACATTTGACACTTACTAGCTGTATGACCCTGGGCAAATCACTTAACCCCAATTGCTTCACTGCCAAAAAAAAGGCATTGGAGGGTGTCTCTGGTAGGAAATTTTAGTGCCCCTTCATATTTCTTCTTAATAGCAAGATAGGGTGCAGGCAGGTGGTACATTGGATAGAGTACTGTGTCTGAAGTCAGGAGGACCTGAATTAAAATCTCACCTCAGATACTTACTAGCTGTGTGATCCTGGGAAAATCACTTAACCTCAATTGCCTTAAACATCTGGGGTCATCTTCAGTTGTCTGGATAATATATCATGTTACTGGACTCGTATGGTTCTGGAGGAGAGAGTGAGATTGGTCACTTTGTACAGCCCCTTTCTCCCTTAAATCCAATTCAGTGCAAATGATGACATCTGTCATAATCCTCTTTGAGAATGAAGGACAAGCACCAATGACAATAGCAAGATGGCCTTACCCAGGTATGGAGAATCATTAGGGCCCTTCAAAACTAACCATACTATCACCATATTGAAATAATCTTTCAACAATAATGCAAACTTTAAGACCTAGAGGATCATGGGTATTTAAAGCTGGAAGGGACCTTAGAGATGATCCAGACCAATCCTATCATTTTACAGATGAGAAAACTGAGGTGTATAGAGGTTAAGCGGTTTGTCCAAAGTGACACAAGTTGGATTGTAAAGGGGAAAAGAATCAAGTCTTCTGACTCCAAGTCTTGAGCTAAGCAACATGAGATAACTACCTGCCCAAATATAAGTTCATTTCAGCATTTCAAAATAAGTTACTAATTATATTACCCTTCTTGGATGACTGTGAAATGGGACCTTAACTTATATGAATGCCTAATGTGGGAATTTCAAGCTCTGGAGCAAATGGTTTGAAATCATATCCCATAGGTTGTTTTTGTGTGAGAGTCATCTTTGGCCAGGGATCAAGGGACTGATAGTTAAGGAAATCAGAGGATACAGCTCTCAGAAGGGTGTGTGTGTGTGTGTGTGTGTGTGTGTGTGTGTGTGTGTGTGTGTGTGTGTGTGTGTGTGAGAACAATGACTACGGGAAAAGTAAATTAGGTGTCCCATAGCATCTTTTCCCTGCCAAAAGAGATCATGTAACTGAAAATGGTTCTGGTATAACAGTCTCTCAACTTCAGTTCATCTGAATGATATCAAGCTTTATGCTTGACTTCCTTGGGAGTCTTGCTTGAAGGTACTCCCTGTATTTCTGCAGAAGAGACTCTGTTTTCTTCAGGGCAAGCATACCAGTGTTGGGCCAGGTAGGTGGTACAGTGGATAGAGTGCTGGGCCTAGAGTCTAGAAGACTCATCTTCATAAATTTAAATCTGGCCTTAGACACTTGCTATCTGTGTGACCCTGGGAAAGTCACTTAATCCTGTTTGCCTCAGTTTCCTCCTCTGTAAAATGAGCTAGAGAAGAAAATGACAAACCACTCCAGTATTTCTGCCAAGAAAATCCCAAGTGGGATCACAAAGAATTGGGCATGTCTGAAACAACTGAACAACAAAGGCACACCAAGGGGAATGACACAAAAGAAATCTGGACTGTGACTATGTTGGCATTCTTATAAAGCATCCACTATATGAAAAATATTCTGCCCAGACTCTGTGCATTGAATAAACAAGGGCTTCTATTCCCAAGACTTTCTCTGTGGAATTTTCAAATTGGACCAACTTCTAGAAGCCAAACAAACCACTTATTATACAACTTTGTTCCTTAATCATAGAATCATAAATCTAGAGCTGGAAGGTAACTCAGAGTTCATTTGGTTCACTCCTACTCTTCCATTTTTACAAATGAGGAAATAGGGTAAGTGACCTACCCATGGTCATAGAAGCAGTGGTGGGTTTTGAACCCAGGGCCTAGACTCCAAAGCTTGAAAATCTCTGTACCACTTTGTTGCAGGGTCATAGTTTCTGAACTGTATTCAGGAGGTATCAGTGATGCCAAGCTTGTCTACCTGCTTCACTTCTCTGCCTCTGGGAGAATGGATTGTATCTTCATTTGCTATATATACTTGAATCTATAATTATTTATCAAGTAGAAGGTCTAAGAGAAGTAGAAGTCAAAAGAGTAACATGAAGTGCTAAATTGTGGGGTGACAGATTGTGAATGTACAGAAGTAGCAATAAGTAGAAAGCCAGGCCTTCCTTATCCAGAAGACACAAGCTCACCCAATAGACTCATAGAGTAGATCTAGAAGGGGCTCAAGAGACCATCTATTCCAAACCATCTCATTTTTCATACATGAGGAAGATAAGGTTGGGAAGGGTTAAATGGAATACACAATATTGTATAGTTAGTAAGTGATAGAAGTAGGACTCAAAACCAGTCTTCTGGTGTTCAAGTCCAATGTACTTCCCACTGCATCATATTGCTTTTTCCCCCAATTGCATTTTAGGCTTTGATGAACAAGCATGAATTTACTTTTTCCCATGCTGTTCATATTTTTATAGAGTCTGTTTGTTTGTTTTGTATGTGAGGCAGTTAGGGTGAAATGACTTGCCCAGGGTCACACAGCTAGTGAGTGTCAAGTGTCTGAGGCCAGATTTGAACTCAGGTCCTCCTGACTCCAGAGCCAGTGTTCTATCCACTGAACCACCTAGCTGGTTCCTATTTTTATAGATTCTGATAATATATCACCTCTCAGTATTTTATTTTCCAAATGGATGGATTCTCATCTTTTTAATTGTTATCTAAAAGTTCCCTTATTCTTCTGATCATTCTAATTACTTTCCTCTGGACTGCCTCTCATTTCATTATCTTTTTAGAGGTGATTGGTGATGTTTATTGAACACTATAAGGTTTGCAAAGAACTTCACATGCATTATCTCTGCATATGATATTCTTGACATTTTCCTAAGCAGATGGGAGAACTATATTTCTCTACTTCTCTTCGGTTCCTTTCCCCTCTACACACAGCCACATAGCTCCCATTCCTTACTGTTTGATGGAGAGTTCAAGGTGGACCCACATAATTGGGGAAGACTTTATGGAGGAAGGAAGACTTGGGGTAGACCTGGAAGGATATAAAGTATTTGGATAGGGTTGGTATGTTGCACTGAATTGGAACCCACAGGTAAAATTTATTCTGATTGCAATTGTTGTTCAACAAGCATCTACCACTCATTTGATGTAAGGCTCTGTCCTAGGTGCTGGAAGTTACAAAGACAAAACAAAGTAGTCCATGTCTTCAAGAAGCTTACATTCTCTGGGGATTCTAGAGCATTTGTAAGTGCCAGATCATTTGTGGAGGGAGAGAGGACCTATACCTATGCAGATCAGGCACAGCTTCCCCTAGAAGGTAGCACTCTCTGAGCTAAGCCTGAAAGAGATAGGGATTCTATGAGGCAGAGGTAAGGAGGAAATAGATTCTAGGCATTGGGGAAAGGCACAGAGACAGGAGATAGGATAGGCACAGGAAGGTGATTTTCTTTTTTATATTAAGAATTAGCTGAAAGCATATATTCTTCCTAGCAATGTTTTTCTTCCTTCTGGCCCTAAAACTCTATTATATTTCTTTAGGAAGCTAGGGGGCACAGTGGATAGAGCACCAGGCTTGTAGTCAGGAAGACCCAAGTTCAAATGTGCCCTTAGATACTTACTGTGTGAATCTGCTTGCCTCAGTTTCTTCATCTCTAAAATGGGGATAATAAGAGTACACAACTTCCATGGTTGTTGTGAAGATCAAATAAAATCCTCATTTAATTATAAAATGCTTAACACAGTGCCTGACATATAGTTAAGCACTATATAAATTTAGTTATTATTATTAACATGTGCCATTTTGTTATAGTTATTTCAATATATGCTTCTACTAAATTATAAGTTTTTTGTGGGGGGAAGGGAAATGAGGGTTAAGTGACTTGCCCAAGGTCACACAGCTAATAAGTGTCAAGTGTCTGAGGTTGGATTTGAACACAGGTCCTCCTGAATCCAGGGCTGGTGCTTTATCCACTGTGCCACCTAGCTGTCCCCTGGATTATAAGCTTCATGAAGGTAAGGTCCTCAATTTTTTTTCTTGTAGGAACATCTAGTATTTGTTGTTGTTCAGTCATTTTAGTCATGTCCAACTCTTTGTGACCCCTTTTCAGGGGGTTTCCTTGGCAGAAAGACTGCAGCGGTTTGTCATTTCCTTCTGCAGATCATTTTACAGATGAGGAAACTGAGGCAGATGTGGTCAAGTGACATGTCCAGGGTCATCCAGCTAGTAAGTGTCTGAGGCCAAATTTGAACTCAGGAAGATGAATCTAGTATAATGTTCTGCAAATAGGTGGACTCTTGATAAATGTCTCTTGTATTCAATGAATGTGCATCTTTGGGAAATAGGATTCCAACTTGCCTTAGGAATAGTCTCCAGGAAGATATTCCATTGGTTGGGAGACTGTGAATGGATGGTGGGCTATCTTTGTTGAATTGAATTGAAATGTTTTCTTCAGGCTGTTTATTGGTGTGAGTTTCCTTTGTGTATTGGTATATGTTGGTGGACAGGTAGTCAGTCCCTTTGTATGTTTGCAGTCTACCTATCTGTATGCGATTTGAATTTACATTATGTGTTTATAGTGTGGGAGTATAAAGTGGTTGAGAGCTAACAATAACAGTGTGGCACATTGCAAGAGAAGTTTCAGAGCTAAAAATAATCAAAGAATTTGAGATCATCAGCAGGATAGTATTGGCAGGCACAGTTCTCTAATGTGTCAGTTGGATCCATTGAGAATAGACTTTTTAAAAAAAAATGCCTTAGATTGTGAAAAAGATAGCATTATGTGTTTAATGCCCTAAAAGTTCAGAGCAGGCAGTATAAAAACAGTGTAGGTATTACTATATTTGAATTAGCTTATGGGAAGTGAGGGGGAGGAAAAGATGTTTAGAACTGCAATTCAAATCGATTTTAATCAATTTCAATAACATTTAAGTACCTACTATGCATAAAGCACTATGCAAAATTATTTTTTTAAAAACCAACACCCCTTTGAGCAGCATACATATACACAGTTAAGTAAATTGCTTTGCCTAGGAGGTGGCCCTATAGCCGAGCTCTGAACAAAGCTAAGGGGCTGGAGAGTAATGGAAGTGAATAGGGATGAGGCATAGTTTAATGCCTCTTCGAAGAAGGAAAATTGTTGATGATTTGAGATTGGGGAAAATGTATAGATATTGCTAGTCTTTGGGGTGGCGGTGCCAACACCCAGTAGGTAGTTTAGCATAAGTAAGGCAGCTAGGGGTCACCGTGGATCCAACACTAAATCTGAAGTCAAGAAGATGTGAATTCAAATCTAGCATCAGATATTTACTGGCTGCATGACCTTGGGCATGTCACTGAAGCTTTGCTTGCCTCATTTTTCTCACCTGTAAAATGAGGATATTAATAGGACATGCCTCCGATGGTGGCTGTGAGGACCAAGTGAGATATTATTTCTACAAACTTTGCAAATTTTAAAGCACTATGTAAAGACTACCTATTATTAACTATTGTCACTTGCAGAATTCTTCCATGCTTTCCCCCTGCTAGAAATGCCCATTGAATTACAGGGAAATGGGCGTAGTAGTGAGTGTTTAGAGCTGTGATGAACTGGGTTGGCCTAAAAGGTCACTTTGGCAATCTAGGATTGGCCACATTTATCTTGGCTTTCTTCCATCTTATCTAGGGGAAGAAGCTGCTGGGGCTTGGTTGGGCACATGTCTGCTTCTTAAATGTCACCTGCTATTATTGTTGTTGCTGTTGTTCTCTCTTTTGTTCATCAAAAGTCATACCGAAGGGGCAGCTAGGTGTCACAGTGGATAAAGCACTGGCCCTGGATTCAGGAGGACCTGAGTTTGAATCCAGCCTCAGACACTTGACACTTACTAGCTGTATGACCCTGGGAAAGTCACTTAACCCTCATTGCCCCCCTACCAAAAGAATGGAAAAAAAAGTCATACTGAATGTTCCCTCTTCCAATTGCTTTTTGCCACCTCTAAATGGTCTCTTTTCAAATGCTCTTCTATTTTCCAGGCAGACCTAGGGTAACACATTTGCTGGCCTCCCCAGGCACCCAAACCAGCCTGAAACCCCCCACTTTTAACTCCTGAGGCTCATTTCTTCTGCCCCACCAGTTTCAGGCTTCAGATTCAATCTGTTCAATTCATTTTCCAAGCACTTCACAACCCCTGACGACTGAGTTCTCCATTGAGAGAGTGTGATTTCATCAAGATGAACATTCCCTCCACTGATTCAGATTGCAGCCCATCCCTTCTTCTTCTCTTTCCCCTAATCATATTGTTCCAAACGTCCTTTCCAGAAGACCCATCCAATGGATTGGAGGCCTTCCTCTAAGGAATCTCCTTAACCTGGGGTCCATCAATGTGTTTCTTTCTAAGTATTTTTGGTAACTGTAATTTTAATATAATTGAATTCCTTTGGTTTCCTATGCATTCTATTTTATGCATTTAAAAACATTATCCCGAGAAAAGCTCCATAGGCTTTACTAGACTCCTAAAAGATTCTGTGATGCAAAAATGGTCAAGAAGCCCTGCTTTAGGCTTTTTTATCCTTTGAGGATATACCAGTGGAACATGAAGTCCATCAATCTGGGATTCCTTATTCTTTCTTTTCTTTTCTCTTCCTTCCTTCCTTCCTTCCTTCCTTCCTTCCTTCCTTCCTTCCTTCTTTTTTTGTGGGGCAGTTAGGGTTAAGTGACTTGCCCAGGGTCACACAGCTAGTAAGTATCAAGGGTCTGAAGTCAGATTTGAACTCAGGTCCTCCTGAATCCAGGGCCGGTGCTTTATCCACTGCACCACCTAGCTGCCCCCTTGGATTCCTTATTCTTACTACATCCTTGGCTCACCATCTTTTCTAATCATCTATATCATAAGAGAGCCTGAAGGGACCTTTGGAGCCACCTAATCTGACCCCCTCATTTTTTTTTTTTAGTGAGGCAATTGGGGTTAAGTGACTTGCCCAGGGTCACACAGCTAGTTAAGTATTAAGTGTCTGAGGCTGGATTTGAACTCAGGTACTCCTGACTCCAGGGCCGGTGCTCTATCCACTTTGCCATCTAGCTGCCCCCTGACCCCCTCATTTTACAGATGAAGAAACTGATATCAAGGGAATGGCTCGTCTAGGACCATGCAGTTGGAAAATATCAGAGCCAGGATGCTGCATGTCTCCTCCCTAAACAAATAGCCCCTTTGCCACTTTGTGAGAGCAGTTCACATTTGGAAATCTGTTGCTACTTATTAGTACCCATCACTTGTCTCTCCATTGCTCTGATTATCTAAGTTAAATGGAGATGCTGACCCAACAGGCCACCTGGTGGGGGTTCATCTTCAAGGACTAAACTTGCGCAAGTGCTATTTGATCTTTTCTGCATGTTTTCCAACGTAATGCCATCTATTTTTTCCTATGTTGACATCCTCACCATCAAGAACCTTATTGCCTTGATTGAAATGTCAGTTTCTCCCCAGAGGATGAGTAGGATGGCTTTCACAGGTAAGAGGGTATGGTTGGGAGGAGAGAGTTGGTTAGTTCTAAAATCTGATTCAATTCAATCTCCAGGCAAAAGCAGCCACAACTTTATCATTGGGAAGCAGAGGGCTCAGGCAATTAGCCTATTAACTCATTCTGAGTAAATTGGCTTTTTCCCTCTGCCTCATATGCACATGTGGAAACCTTGACCAAAGGGGTACATTTCTGTTGACAAGGCGAGAATAATAGGATCATGGGTTTTATAGCTAAAGGGACCATAGAGATCAATAGGGCCTATTTCAGTATTTATTGGTTGATGTTTTATTAGGGACCATTTAAAATTGTTGAGCCCTTATTGCCTTGCTCTATATTTCTCTAATGTCCCCCTTTCCTTTTCCTTCCCCCTTTTTTGTTTTTCCTTCTATTTTAATTTACCAAAATTGTGACAATTTTCTATGATTTTTTGCAAATATATAATATTTCACCCACATGATGGGCCAAATAGGTTTTTGTGAACTGCCTTGGGGGCCTTTTTTGCTATTGATGATATCTTTGCATAGGAAAATATCTTCCTGAATTTTAAATAACCAGATCACAAATTTTGCAATACACTTCACTTGCAAGTTAGGAGACTGCTTGTAGTGATAATTTCCCAGCAACCAACCTCATGTCGGATTTCATGTTATAACGATTGTATCCAACAATTATACAGAGCTTTATAGTTTACAGATTTCTTTAACATGTGTTATTTTATACAATTCTCACAATAATCATGTGAGGTAGATAAGGTAGGTAAGTGGGGGCAGCCAGGTGGCACAGTGGATAAAGCACTGGCCCTGGATTCAGGAGGACCTGAGTTCAAATCTGGCCTCAAACACTTGACACTTACTAGCTGTATGACCCTGGGCAAGTCACTAAACCTGCATTGCCCTGCAAAATAAATAAAGAAACAAACAAATAAATGAATGAATGAACAAATAAATAAATCAATAAATGAATGTATGAATGAATAAATAAATAAAAGATAAGGCAGGTAGGTATATTATCCCCATTTTACAGATGACAGAAATGAGACAGAGAGTGAGTCCATTTGGCATAATGGATAGAGAGCTGGACTTGGAATCAGAAAGACCTTCATTCAAATGATGCTTTAGATATTTTAAATTTTTTTTCTTTTTTTTAAAGTAAGAAACATTTTTATTTATAGTTTTGGGTTCCAATTTTTATCCCTCCTTTCCTCCCTCCCCTCTCCCCTCCCTGAGGTGGTAACCAATCAGATATAGGTTATACATGTATGGTTATGTAAAACATTACCATATTAGTCATTTTGTATAAGAAGACTTGAATAAAAGAAATATAATAAAAGTGAAGAATAGCATGCTTTAGTCTGTGTTCCATCACTATCCCTTCTTTCGTTGGAAGTGGATAGTATGATTCGTCAATAGTCCTTTGGAATTGTCTTGGATCATTGTTTTGTTGAGGATAGTTAAGTCATTCACCATTCTTCACCAAACAATATTGCTCTCTCTATGATCACTGTTCTCTTGGTTCTGCTCATTTCACTATACATCAGTTCATATGAGTCTTTTCAAGCCTTTCTGAAATCATCCTGCTTTTCATTCTTATAGCACAATAATATTCCATCACCATCTTATAACACAGCTTGTTTAGCCATTCCCCAATTGATAGGCATTCCTTTGATTTCAAATTCTTAGCCACCACAAGAAGAGCTGCTATAAATATTTTTGTACAAATGGGTCTTTATCTCTTTTGGGGGAATGTCTTTGGGATATAAATCTAGCAGTGGTATTACTGGATCAAAGGGTACGCACAGTTCTATAGTGCTTTGGGGATAGTTCCAAATTGCTCTCCAGAATAGTTGGATCTTTTCACAACTTCACAAATAGTGGATTAGCATCCCAGCTTTCCTATTTTCCATTTTTGTTATATTTGTCACTCTGATGGGTGTGAAGTGATACCTCAGAGTTGTTTTAATTTGCATTTCTCTGATCAATAGTGATGGAGCATTTTTTCATATGATTATAGATAGCTTTGATTTCTTTGTCTGAAAACTGCCTATTCATATCCTTTGACCATTTGTCAATTGAGGAATGACTTATATTTTTATAAATTTGACTCAGTTCTCTATATAATTGAGAAATGAGGCTTTATCAGAGATATTTGTTTCAAAAATTCTTTCCCAGTTTTCTGCTTCCCTTGTAATCTTGGTTATATTAATTTTGTTTGTACAAAAACTTTTTAATTTTATATAATCAAAATTATCTATTTTACATTTTGTTTTACTCTCTATATCTTCTTTGGTCCTAAATTCTTCCTCTGACCATAAATCTGACATATAAATTATTCCATACTCTTAATGTGCTATGGTATTATCCTTTATGTGTAATCACATACCCATTTTGATCTTATTTTAGTATATGGTGTGAGATCTTAGTCTATATCTAGTTTCTGCCATACTGTTTTCCACTTTTCCAAGCAGTTTTTTGTTAAATAATGAGTTTTTGTTCCAGAAGCTTGGATCTTTGGGTTTATCACATATTAGATTACTATAGTCATTTACTGTAGTGCAATTTGTACCTATTCTATTACACTGATCCACCTCTCTATTTCTTAGCCAGTACTAGATTATTTTGATAATTACCACTTTATAATACAGTTGAAGATCTGGTACTGCTAGACCACTTTCTTCTGTACTTTTTAAATTGATTCCCATGATATCCTCGAACTTTTGTTTTTCCAGATGAATATTGTTATTATTTTTTCTAGATCTATAAAATATTTTTTTGATACTTTGATTGGTATAGCACTAAATAAATAAGTTAACTTAGGTATGATTTTCATTTCTATTAGATCGGCTCAGCTGACCCATGAGCAATTAATATGTTTCCAATTCTTTAGATCTGACTTTACTTTTGTGAAAAGTGTTTTATAGTTCTAGTCATATAGGTCCTGTGTTTGTCCTTGCAGGAAGACTCCCAAGTAGTTTATATTGGCCACAGTTATTTTAAATAGAATTTCTCTTTCTATCTGTTGTTGCTAGACTTTGTTGGTAATATAGAAAAATTCTGATGATTTATGTGGATTTATTTTGTGTCCTGCAAATTTTCTAAGTTGTTAATGATTTCAAGTAGCTTTTTAGTTGATTCTCTAGGATATTCTAAGTATAACATCATATCATCTGCAAAGAATGACAGTTTTGTTTGCTCATTACCTATTCTAATTCCTTTAATTTATTTTTCTTCTCTTATTGCTATAGCTAACATTTCTAGTATAATATTAAATAATAGAAGTGATAATGGGCATCTAGCTGCATGATCTTAGTTAAGTCTCAACTCCTCCATATCTCAATTGTCTTATCTGTAAAATGAGAGGATTGGACCAGGTCATCTCTAAAGACCATTTCACATCTATGTCAATGATCTTTTGATCTTATGACTTGCTTGAGATTGCAAGATAGTAATTGGCAGAGTCTGAATTTGAACCCATGCCCTTGGACTCTAAAATTTAGTTTGCTTTTCTACTATATTGAAAGTGTTGTTACTGTTGTTGTTGTTTTAACAGACTGGTGCTGACTTAGTGACTCATTTTCTGGAATAGACGTACTTTGGAGATGGTAGGGGCCAGGGTTGTGGTAGCAGTTGTTCTGTTGTTTAGCAAGAGAAGACTCCCCCAGTGATTCCCCTCTAGTATCCTGCCCTCTTCTAACTTCTGTTTCCCAGAATTGAATTTCTTTCCTTCACTTTCACAGGGCAAGACAGTAAGCCAGGCCAAAGGCTCAAATTGTAAAGATTTTCTCAGGGTCAAGGTTTTGTGCTTGTGCCCCTTTTGGCCCAATGTTGTGTTTTAAGAGAATTTTTTAAAAATCTAACCTTTCCCTCCTTCCCCATCCTCCCTTTCTCTCTTCATTTTGGCTATTAAAAAAACAACAACAACCCCAAACCTTCCCTGGCAGATACTAAGAGACTTAGTTTACTTCATGTTGCCAAAGAGGTAGGTTTTCAGCAGATGGGGAGAGTAGAGACCAGGTTGACAAGAGGACTGAAAAACATACCATATGAGAATAGGAGCCACCTTAGAGGTGGTAGGAGATGATAACTGTTTGTAGGACTGACAGGCAGAAGAATGATTAGATTTGATCTTTGTGACACCAGAGGATAGAGCAACGGGTAGAAAGAAGATGGAAGAAGGATTAATTTAGGATTATTAAAAAAACCCAAACCAACATGTTCAACACACAAAAGCCTTAAAACAAAGTCGAATGGGCTGCTCTGGGTGATAGGATTCCTCCTCACTGGAGTTTTCAAGGAAAGGCTTGATGTCTTCTTCTTGGGGATGGCATAGAGGGTTAGATAACTGGTATGGATTAAGTGGTCATTGAGGTCCCCTCCAGCTGTGATTATGTGAGAGTAGTCAGTATCATAAAAGTGTTGAAGTAGATAAACCCTGAGTAAGAAGAGCAGGGGGCAGGAGACTAAATATTCTGGTAGATCTGCATTTAAGGGAACAGGAAGTAAAACCAAGGGATGAAGCAGACAAGGAGAGGTCAGTGTTGTAGGAAGAAAACCAGCAAAATATAGTATGATAGAAACCAGTGGAAGAAAGAGGTTGCCCCTGCTCTGGCTGAAAAAAGCAGTGTCAAATGTTGTAAAGCTGTCAAGATGATTAGGACTAAGAAGGGGCCAATTGATATGATGATTAAGAGGCCCTTGACAGACTTGGAAAGTGCACTTCCAATAGAGAAGTGAGATTGCAAAAGGGGCTAACAAATGAGTGTGGGTGGTGAGGAAAGAGAATCACTAAGGGCAGACTACTTTGTCAAGAAAATTAGTTTGGTGAAAAGGACAGAGAAAGACAGGAGGTAGTATGAGGGAATAGGTAGGGCCAAGGAAAGGGATGATTTTAGTTTTTTTTAAAAAAAGTTAGTGGGGATCTAAGTGCATTTGTGAGGAAAATGAAGAAGCAGAAGGAAAGAAGAGATAGAACAAATGAAAGATAAGAGACAGTTGGCGAAGCATTCATTCATTTTTTTGTTTTGTTTTGCTTTTTTTGTTTTCCCTTTGTGGGGCAATGAGGGTTAAGTGACTTGCCCAGGGTCACACAGCTAGTAAGCGTTAAGTGTCTGAGACCGGATTTGAACTCAGGTCCTCCTGAATCTAGGGCCAGTGCTTTATCCACTGCGCCACCTGTAGCTAGCATTCATTCATTTTTTTTTTTTTAAGATATAGATCCGGGGCTGCTAGGTGGCACAGTGGATAGAGCACCGGCCCTGGGGTTGGGAGGACCTGAGTTCAAATCCGGCCTCAGACACTTAACGCTTACTAGCTGTGTGACCCTGGGCAAGTCACTTAACCCCAATTGCCTCACTAAAAAAAAAAAAAAGATATAGATCCAATCCTATTTATTTATTTGTTTATTTTGGGTGAGGCAATTAAGGTTAAGTGACTTACCCGGAGTCACACAGCTAGTAATTGTTAAGTGTCTGAGGCTGGATTTGAACTCAGATCCTCCTGACCCTAGGGCCAGTGCTCTATCCACTGCGCCACCTAGCTGCCCCGCATTCATTCATTTTTAACAGGCATTGATTAATTCATTAAAAAGCCTACTAAGTGCTAGGTCTGATGCTACAAAGGTGCAAATGAATTAGTCTCTTATCTGAAGGAACTTATATTTTACTAGGGAAAGAAACATTGTGTACACTGATAAGTAAAGAATCAATGGGCAATCTTTTGTGAAGTGTCTATTATTTGCCTGTGTTAGGCACTAGGGATAGAAAGACAAAATGAAATAATCCATTCCCTGGAGGAATTTACATTCCTTTGGGAGAGATTGCTTGTACACATTCACAAACACAAAATATGGATACAAAGAGATTGATTTCTTGAGGGAAAGAGTTAGTCATTGAGGAGATAAGGCTTAGTGAGTTATGGGAAGGAGGTATTATTTGAACTGAGCCTTGAAAGAAGCTAGGGATTCTCTCATCCTGAGGCGAAAAGGGAACACATTCCAGGCTTGTGCAAAGGCATGAGATGAAAGGTACAATGTCATGTTCAGTACATAGGAAACAGGCCACTTGGGCAGGGAATGGGTCAAGAACATAGGTAGAAGGGATAAGCTGGGAAAGGAAGAGACATACGTCTTCCTTTGAGGTAGGAGGACAGAAAAGAAAAAATGAGTAAGATGGAGATGGGGAGTGAATCCTTTTTGGTATGGGGAACTCACAGGAGAGGAAATTCCCTCTTCCAATACAGGCCAGAACCTTGGAAGGAACTCATAGTCTTAGAGTTACCTAGAACACTGAAAGGTTAAGTGACTGATTGCCCAGATTCACACAATCAGCATGTTTCAGAGTCAGGACTTGAACTCAAGTCTTCTGGCTTCAACAACAATTCTTTATCCACGATGACTGGTTGTTTCTCCAAGGATAGTTCAGATAAACAAGGTTTGGGGGATGGAAAGAGGGTGTGAGTTAACAAATGCACTGAGGTGGAGAGTTGGAAGACAAGGAACCACATTGACATGGAAAATGATTAAATTCCAGTGGAATCCACCTTTTGAGAATGTTTGAGAAAGATAAATTGGGCCCCATAAAATATTGTAAATGTCCAGAAGAATCTTAGCTTTCCTCTTATATTATTGGACTTATATTGCCCCTATGTACGTACAGAGCACTTTTTTTTACACTAACTTGGGCACAAAGGATAGGATGGCTCTTGAGAAAACATGGCTTTCTTGGAGTAAGGAGGAAAATTAAAAACTTTTTTGTTGGGCCCATGTTTTCCTTTCACTAGGTAGAGCTATTGTGTATTTGTTAAAACTAGAAGGTAAATTCTCTGATATCTATGGGGAGAGAAGAACAATTAGCAAATGTCTTATTTCTGTTCAGTCTTCTTTCCTCAAGGCTCTTTAAAAATGTTGTTGTTAAAGAAAATCTTCTTTGATTATGATCATTAAGAAATATTCTATTTTCACAACTATAGAATGTTCAAAATGGTTAAAACTTATACTTTATTTTGGATAACCAGACTCTTTGATATGTTAACATTTTTAAAAAATTTTATTTTTGGTGAGGCAATTGGGGTTAAGTGACTTGCCCAGCTAGTAAGTGTTAAGTGTCTGAGGCCAGATTTGAACTCAGGTCCTCCTGAATCCAGGGCCACTGCTCTATCCACTGTGCCACCCAGCTGCCCCAGATATGTTAACATTTTAAACCAAGGCATAAGGTCTTTAAAATTAGCCTTGAGAACAGAAATGTAAACAGAAGTACAATTCACAAATGTGTAAATTGTCCTTTACACACACACACACACACACACACACACACACACACACACACACACACACACATACATCAGTTAGTGTTTGGACTTTCTTTTTAAAGCTGGATTCTTACCTGGGAATCATGATGGGGTGGAAAATCAATGGGTGACTATCACTTGCTCTCAGGAGAGTAACTCTTCTGCTTTATACAATTGCATCTATGAATAATTCAGTATGGTCCCAGGCTCTTTTTTCCTTTATTGAGGCTGTACTTATTAATATTGTATAGGATGAGGGTCTGGGAAAGGGATATTGGTGAGGAAGTGACTGGCGTCCTCTGTCTTATCTATCAGACTCTAGCTAGCAAAATCCTGGTACCACCTCATTTCAATTCTGCATAAATATTAGCCTGTTTTCTTTGCTGAGAAAGATGACGTTTTCTGATCCTGACCAAGTGTCTCATCAGTTAACCTTTCCTCTATCCCCATCTAGCCTCATTGCCACTGCAATAGCCTTTCCAGGGCCATTAGTGATCAATCAATTTAGTCAATGTTATCAAATCATTATCTTCACCATTATCATTAATTTATTGGGTATCCTTTATGTGGGAGGTAGTTAAAGCATACCCTTCAAAAACAATTCTTTTGATTCCTTTTCATATTATTTAATCCATCTCCATCTGTGAGACAAGGACTGGGTTCTGGGGGTGGGAAACATAAAGAAACATTGGGTTGAAGTATTTTTTAATGTTATTATTTTTAAACTCATCAGCACACGAAGTTTCTGGTTAGATGAACTAATCAATCTGAAAAGATCCTAGTTGGATAAATAAGAATTGCAGAAACCATGTATGACTTTTATGACTGATGGGAAAAGGAAGTGAAGTGGGAAAATGAAATCTGAAATTCCATGAGTAGGGGGAGGAGGGAAGCTATAACATAGTCATAATCATGCAGGGATTAGATACAATTGGTGGTAGTCCTTTTTCTATCCTTCTCCCCAGTTTCAACCTTTATCTCTTGTCTTCCTTTCTCTCCAATCATTCGTAGTCCATCCTTTTCTTTCTGTTTGCTTTACTTCCTTACTTTTTTGTATTACTTTATTTTCCTTTCCTCTTTCTAATGCCTGTGATAGGCTCTGTTTCTCCTTTGATTTGCTCCCCTTCTGTGCTGTGTGTCAGAAATGTGATAGAGGTGCCTTTGGAACCCAACTTTATGCCATCTCCTACTTATAACATCATAGACTGATTTCTTTTTTTCTTTTTCTCCTTTTTTTTTTTTTGGCTGGGTAATGAGGATTAAGTGACCTGCCCAAGGTCACACAGAAAGTGTTAAGCGTCTGAGGTCGGATTTGAACTCAGGTCTTCCTGAATCCAGGACCAATGCTTTATCCACTGTACCACCTAGATGCCCCCCATAGATTGATTTCTTTAGGACTAGAAGGGGCTTAAAGTTCCCCTGATACAACAGGTAAAAAACAGACCCAGAGAGGTGAAATAATTTGTCTAAGGTTGCAACAGATGGTATTTGAATCCAGTTACAGTGTAAATTTTTGTTTGCTATAGTCAACTTTTTTGGTTAAAATAATTTGTATGGGGGGCAGCTAGGTGGCGCAATGGATAAAGCAGTGGCCCTGGATTCAGGAGGACCTGAGTTCAAATCCAACCTCAGACACTTGACACTAGCTGTGTGACCCTGGGCAAGTCACTTAACCCTCATTTCCCTGAAAAAAAAAATGATTTGTATGAGTAGATTGTAAGCTCCAAGAAGGCAAGTTCTTATCTAAACTTTATCTTTTCCCCAGAGCATAGCATAAACCCCAGTATATTTGATGCTTAATAAATTATTATTAAATCAAATTGAATTGAGCCTGGTCAATTAACATCATGCATGGATACATGGAATAGGTATTTATTAAGCACCTACTGTGTGCCAAGAACAGCGCTAAACACTTTACCAATATTATCCCATTTGTCTTTACAATAATCCTGGGAGGTAGATACTCATATTATCCATATTTTACAATTAAGGAGACAGACAGATTAAGTGACATGCCCAGGGTCACAGGGTTAGTAAGTGTCTGAGGCAGGATTTAATCCAGGTCTTCTTGACTCTGGGTCCTGTGTGATACCGAGCACATACATTTATATGTAGTCACCTCCTAGAATCTTGGCCCCCTCCCCCCATACATAGACAATAATGCCCTCACAAAAGAATTCGTTTCTCCTAGTAACAAAGAAGACACGTGGGCCTTCATAGAGGAGCAGAATCTCCATTCATAATAGGAGGAAGAGTGGTATCAGGCACCAACCAGAGCAGAGGCAGAGGCAGAGGCAGAGCAGTCTTTGCTGGGAGGAGGGTGGGGGTTGCTCTATTAAGAACTTGTGTGTAGAGTGACTACCAAGAGTCACAACACTAAGACAAGTATCAGTACAAGAAAAGCAGCCAGTAAGGATACTGGTGTGGCTTGAAGCTCTCCATAGGCTCATTCCTAAGAAGATTCAGGGTTTCATCACATGGATGTTTGTGCTTGGTGACTGTGTGAACATAGAGCTTTCAGGTGCTGGACAGTGGCCTGCCTCAGTTTTCTCAACTGTAAAATGGGGAAACTATAACAACACCTAGCTTTCAGGGCTGTTGTGAGGATCAAGTGAGAGAATATTTGTAAAGCAATTAGAACGGTGCCTGGCATGTAGCAAGCACTTAATAAATACTTGTACCTTTCCCTCTCTCTAGATTGAAATAATAACCAGACATTAAAAAAATAGTTCGTGGACCCCAGGTTAAGAACCCTTGCTCTCTGGTATTCATTTGATGGCTCTTGGCACTAGTGTCTATTAGGGGAAGTTTGTCCAAAGTTTCTAAATCTTTTCAAATAGTTTTGATCTGCTATGGCTCTTGGCCAGGGCTCTATTATTAATGACCTCAGGAAAGGAAAGATGGGGCTATCAAGATAGGGATTGTAATTAATCCACATTTCATGTTTTGACCCAAGAAGTTATCAGATTCCTTTTCCAGAGGTAGCCCAGTAGTGTAATCAAGGTTTGCATTTTCTTTTGAGAGATCTTTAAAAAGTGGTTAATGCCTCATGAAAAACAACACTAAGCTTATTAACACTAATAGGTTTTTTTTTTGTTATTGGTTTTTTGCAGGGCAATGAGGGTTAAGTGACTTACCCAGGGTCACACAGCTAGTGTCAAGTGTCTGAGGCTGGATTTGAACTCAGGTCCTCCTGAATCCAGGGCCGGTGCTTTATCCACTGCACCACCTAGATGCCCCTTGAATAGTTATTCTGAACCCAGTACGAATCATTTATTCCCTCAAGTCTTGCTCTTTATACACAGAGTTTAGATTAGTGGCTAGAGACCAGTAGTGCTAGACTTGAAGGACAGAAGACCTGGGTTTAGATCTCACCTCTCACACTTTGCTGTGTGTCCATGAACAAATCATTAACCCCTCTGAACCTTAGTTTCCTCCTAAATTATATTGGGATTAATAAGAGCTCCCTTGCCTGTATCACAGGGAAGTCTCAAAATTTAAATAAGATGATGTGTGTTAAGTTCTTTTTGAACTTTAAGGCCCTCTTGAAATGTCAGGGTTTTTTATGATTTAGGGCATTTCCTTGGGCAATATTTACTCTTACTTAATGTGGTTTGGTTCTCATGGCATGCCCAGTGAGAGTATGGTTGCTTTCTTCTGGGCTTTAGTTTGGGTAACCACCACCAGATGCAAGATGGTGCCTCTAAAGGTACCTTAGTCCCCTTCTTAGAGTTCTCCCTACCAATGTCCAGTTGATGTTTCTGGGCACTCAATCTAGTCAGTGTTCTTTATTCTGGAAAATATCATTATTTAATAAAATTGTATAAGTAGTTAATAAATACCAGAGGTAGTTGGTAGTACAGTGGATAGAGTGCTGGGCCTGCAAGTTGAGGAGACCAAAGTTCAAATATGGCCTTAGACATTTACTAGTCATGTGACCCTGGATAAATCTCTTAACCTCTGATTGCCTCAGTTTCCTCAACTATAGAGATAATAACAGTACCTACCTTGTAGAGTTGTCATGAGAATCAAATGAGATATTTGTCAAAGGACCTTAGCACAGTGGCTGGCGCATAGTAGGTGTTAGATTAAAATGATCATTCTCTTTCCTTCCCCTCCCTGTCTTCTAGGCATCTGGGCTTTTAGTATAAGTAAAAACAGCATTTGGAATAAAATCTAGAAGAAATAGAATGCATAAGTACCATGTGTTGCTTCCATTATAATCACAGCTATCATATCAAGAGCCCTTGGTTTCCATCTCTTTGGTGCTAAGCTTTTTTTCCCCTTTTCTTTTTATCCCTCTTTATGTTTTAAAACTGTTCTAAAATTATAACAAAGTATCCGTGGACTGGGATTGTGTGTGGGGGTTAGGGGGAATGGTGATGCTCCACTCTCATCTTTTAAAGGAGAGAAGGTCGCTTGGGTGACTAAGTTACTAACAAAGTATAGCTTTTACTTCCTTTTGCTACCCATTTCACTCTCTAACCCCACCCTCCTCCTCTCTAAAGAATGTTCCATTACCATTAAAAGCTTTTCTCTTTCTAACTTGATCTTATGGTCTAGCTTCCTCTCAGTACTGTGGGAGAGAAGGAAGCACAGTAGGGTGTTGGAATAGAAGAGAGTGCAAGCAGAATTACAGGCATTATGCCCTGGAGACACCCCTCCCACCCACCCTTTCCTCCCTTGCCAAACTCCCCCCCCCCCCAATGCTTTTGGTCTCTTAGGATTGTAGAGGAAGGGTAGGGATGTGAGGGGGAGGTGTGAGCTGATTTCAACAGCACTTCCACCCAGAATTAAAGGTATAGGGAATTAACACAGAGCCCAAATACAACTAGAATGGGGAGAGATGGTCAATAATGAATGAAGCTTTATCCCAGGATTCATCTCAAGGCTGCCTATGTTTTATGGTGTCCACTGAGATCACTCCCTGTCCTTGGTCCCCAGAGAGGACTAAATAGCCCATTATGGAAATCAGGATGGTGATGACCCATCTGCCTTTCCCTCAGAAACTTTGTCTATTTCTCCCCTCCCCCACTTGAATGCTTTCGAGAAAACAGAGTTTAAAAATATGGTTGTATAGTGGTTTTTTGGTTTCGTTTTGTTTGTTTTGTTGTTGTGGGTCAATTGGGGTTAAGTGACTTGCCCAGGGTCACCCAGCCAGTAAGTGTCAAGTGTCTGAGGCCAGATTTGAACTCAAGTCCTTCTGAATCCAGGGCCGGTGCTTTATTCATTGCTCCACCTAGCTGCCCCAACTTCTTTAGCTTCTGAAGCAGGTTCTCCCATAAATTTATAGAGTAGAATATATTTCCAGTACCTACTATTCTCTGAAGCCCTGCCATTGGTGACTACCTGTTCTATATAGCTTGATCTCTATGTCCTGCTGCTACCCTAAATTCCATATGTCTAATGCTCATTTCATCCCCACCCCTGCCCCCAACAGCTCCAGGACTAGATTCCACACCTCCCCTGGAACACCTCAACAAATGAAAAGTATTAATTAAGTACTTCGACAATTGCTCCTAATTCTAATGTTTTCCTTCTGTTAATTATTTCCGCTTTTCCCTGCAGGGCAGCTAGGTGGTGAAGCGGATAAAGCACTGGGATTGTAGTCAGGAAAACCTGAGTTTAAACCTGACCTCAGACGCTTAAAAACTGTATAACCCTGGGCAAGTCACTTAACTCTGTTTGCCTCAATTTCCTTATCTGTAAAATGAGCTGGAAAAGGAAATGGCAAAATACTCCAGTATCTTTGCCAAGAAAATCCCAAAAGGGTCAAACATGACTGAAAATGACTAAAAAAATTTCTTGCATATAGCTTGTGTGTGTGTATGTATGTATGTAAGTAGGTATATAGGTATATACACATATATATGTATATGTTGCATGTTGTCTCCCTCATTAGACTGTGAGTTCCTTGAGGGCAGGCACTGTCTTTACCCTTTCTTCATTTCCAGGGCATTTAACTGGGTCAGCCACATAGCAGGTGCTGAATAAATGCTTATTGACTCCTGCTATGTAACAGGCACTGTGCTAAATGCTCAGGATAGAAATACAAAATACAACCATTTTTTAAAATCACAAGAAAGTCTTTACTCTCCATCATCTTGCATTCTTTTATTTGTTTGGTTTTTGGGTGGGGCAATAAGGGTTAAGTGACTTGCCCAGGGTCACCCAGCTCGTAAGTGTCAAGTGTCTGAGGCCGGATTTGAACACAGGTCCTCTCGAATCCAGGGCTGGTGCTTTATCCACTGCGCCACCTAGCTGCCCCCTCTTACCTTGCATTCCAATGAGAAGACAACATGCATAGATGAAGGATGTTTTGGTCTCAGAAATCACTGGGGTGGTAATTACAAAAGGTGTACAGATTACTTGAGACCAGGGACTCTAGTTTTTTTGAGGGGGGGTTGTTTGCTTTTGTCTTTTTCTCCTCAGCATTTAGCATGGTGGTCTGCACATATTAGGTGTTTATTTTTCATTGAATTAAATTGAATTTAGGGGACTAAGGTTTAGAAGGAGAGGTGGTGACACCCCAAAGAAGGGAAACAGCAAGCTAAGATCTAGCATTCACTCATGGAAAAGGGAGGGAATGTAATAGGCCCTGTATGTCATGGATTTTATTTATTTATTTATTTATTTTTAAATTAAGTTACATTTTTAAAAATAGCAGAAACTCACCTTTTCTCCCACCTACCTCTCCACCTCCTCTAATTAAAAAATGAGAAAACCAAACTCTTATAACAAATATATTATGAGTTTATGTATTTCCTGGACTTGAAGCCAGGAAAAGCTAGGTTTGCTTTCCACCTCTGAAACATACTGACTATGTGATGTTGGGTAAGTCACTTCCTTTCAGGTCCTCAGGCAACACTCTCAGACTATAAATTGCAGAGGAAGCACGAGCCTACATTGGTAGGGGAAGTTTTGTTTGTTCTTTTTTTTAACCTGGGAGGTCTCAGGCCTAATCCCTATTTCCTATCCCTACTTCCTCCATATTTAGTGTAATAAGAGTCTCAACCATCTGTCAATTAGATTTCTATCCTCTTGTATTATAGAGACTTTGAAATAACCTTTTCAAAGATATAAAATCTGTCACTTTAATGAATGCCAAGAATCGTTAATTTGCACATTCCTTCTGTGTGCATTCTCATCTAGATCCATAGATGACCTGCACAAAATGAATTCAGACTTACTTTATTGTGTCAAAAAACCCTTCCCCCTCCTAGAGTCTTTGTGAGTTATAGATTGAACCTAGGAGGGGGATATGGGAGATTTGATAAAATGCAAGGGATGAGTTTTTGGAATTAGTAATGATATAAAGAAGGACGACAATGGGACAGGAGATCTAGCCAGACAATTTAATTTGAAGACTATTGAATAAATGAAGACTACTGAAATATGGTTCTGTACTTGGAAGTTCTGGGCTTTTCAGGTAAAAATAAAAAGGATAACTCTTCTTGGGAGAGGAATGAATTGTGTTTGTGGGGAAAGGAGGAGCCCTTTGAGAATAGTTTGAGATAAAGGATGATCGGTGCAGGTTACAGAGAGCAAGACTATTTCAGAGGAAAAGAATGAAGAGGTGTATCCCCCAAGAAGGGGAGACACTAATTCAGAGGATTTATGTGGATGATCTAGGAACACTGCTAAATTGGGGTTCGGGAGACTGTGAAGAGGAAGTGGTTTCTGTATATGAAACTGAGGAGTGGATCTGGCATGCTCGACAGTCAAGAACCTTGCTTCTCTTTTGACCAAAGGAATTAAAATGTGTTAGCTAATAAGGACAGGGATACCTAAGCATTTGAGTTCTAGGAGGAGTTAGCCTGTAACAGGAATGAAGGAGAGAGGGCCTGAAGGAAACTGTTTGATGCTTCGGGTTGACAGAGGTTAAATCTGTTATATGAGAGCACTGTATAGGGGATAGGACATTGAACTAGCTGTGTGACCCAGAACAAGTGTCTTTACCAATCTGTGATTCAGTTTCCTCATCTTTAAAATTAGGGGACTGGACTGGATGGCATCTGAGGCCTCTTTTTCCTCTAATGATGGAGGTGTTGGATTGGAATAAGCAAGATGGGGAAGGTCACCAGAGGCAAAGAAAGAGGTGACAGGGCTTGAATTCCAGGGGTCTGGTTGTTCCTCACATGATGCTTCATTCTCTAGTTCTTCATGCACAGGCTTTCCTCTTTGCTTGGAATGGACTTTTTCCTCATCCCTTCCTCTTAGGATCCCTAGTTTCCTTCAGAGCTCAGGTCAAATGTCACCTCCCCTAGGATGCTTTTCCCAATTCCTTCCAGCTGCTCATTCATTTCCTCCCTCAAATTACCTCATAATTATTTTTTTTAATATATTCAGATGCTTCCATCATGGGAAATAAGTTGTTAGAGGAGATGACACGCCTGAATTCCTGGTGTCATCAACAGAGGCCTGGACTTGGAGTCTGGAAGACCCAAATTCAAACCCTGCCTCAGACTCATACTAGTGGGGTGAACCTAGGCCTCAGTTTCCTCAACTATAAAATGCCAGCATTATTCTCTATGGTCTCCAATGATCCCTTTAGATCTAAATCTATGAGCTTTCAATCCTATGAAAATGACCCAAGCAAAGAGTCACAGAAGTTCATTAGGGAACCTCCTGTGTGGGAATAGAAGTGGGAACCATGGTTTATTACAGTCATATGAACAACAATTTGTGTTTCCTCTGGTGCAGTTTCATTGTTAATATCCTCAGAATGGATTGGCCGTCAGAGGCCCTATTCCTAGACCCACTTCTCTAACTTGATGAAACAACCACTGTGTGGGTGAGGTAGCTATTATTACCCCCATTTGACAGATAAGGAAGCTGACATTCAATCCTACCAAGGTCACCTAGAATATGGAGGCACCCAGTCTCAACCCAGGCCTTCTGACTGCTAAGTTTAGCACTTTCCTCAATAAATCATGTCCTTCTGGTTGTTGCCCCAGCTCTACTATTAACCAGCTTGGTGCCTTTGGCTAAATTCTTGGCCCTAGTTCTGTTGCTAAATTAGCTTTTTCATCCTTGGCAAAGCTAGGAAATCCACTGGAGATGCTGGACTAGATGACATCTATGGTTGCTTTCAGCTCTGAGATTCCATCCTAAGTTTTAGACTGATTCTTCTTTCTAAGTGACAGCAATCTTCAATGAGCAAATATGGGCTGAGAAGGGAGGAGAAACACTGGGCCCAATTCTGGATTATCTGTGTTAGTGGTTTAGAGTGGGGGGAGGAGTGGGAGGATGAATAATCCAAAATAGTGGGTAATACAAATGTCATTTATATTTGGCTTTGGAATGCATTATGCGATTGCTGGCAGTTGCGGCAGCGGATTTATCTTCCTAATTATGCTTTCCTTATGCTAATATTAAAATGAGTTTGCATTCCCTGAGTACACACAGGAGACTGAAGACTAGGCTTGTGCAAAAGAAAAATGAGAATTTTAAAAATTAGCTATTAAAATCCCATTAATATTAGTTATGTTGTTCGATTAGTTATTACTTTAGCACTTTCAGTCTTGGAGAATCAGAGGATGGAGAGCTGGAAGGGACCTTAGAGATCATCCAGTGTTGCCTCTTCATTTTATTGATGAGAAAAGTGAGGTGTCCTAGAAAGATGAAGTGACTTTTTTTTGAAGGGCAATGAGGGTTAAGTGACTTGCCCAGGGTCATACAGCTAGTACATGTTTAGTGTCTGAGGTCAGATTTGAACTCAGGTCCTCCTGAATCCAGGACCAGTACTTTATCCACTGCACCACCTAGCTGCCCTCTGAAGTGACTTTCTAAAAATCATAATAGGTTGGGGCAGCTAGATGGCACAGTGAATAGAGCACTGGCCCTGGAGTCAGGAGGACCTGAGTTCAAATCTGGCTTCAGACACTTGACACTTACTAGCTGTGTGACCCTGGGCAAGTCACTTAACCCTAACTGCCTCACTAAAAAAAAACAAAACAAAAAACCCCCACAAAATCATATTAGGTTGCCAGAGTTGGGATTTGAACCTGGGTCCTCTAACTTTGAACATAGTGAATGCCTTTTTTTACTTCCCCATGCCTATCTTAGCACAATGATTTCCAGCTGCAGCATTTTCATCCTATAATTTCCATGAATAGAAAAAAAGGTATTATTTCTCCCTCTAGGATATCACTTCTATCAAATTTCAGAAACACTGAAGAAAGGTTCTGATTTATGAGGATAAATGCTTTGTATTATTGTGGTAACAGCAATTCCTTGATTGTTGTAAAACTGATTTGGTGTCCCCAAAATGACTTATCCTGATTCTTTTATAGTGAATATACTTGGCCGGAGAAAAAAGTCATTCATGGTTCTCCTTCTTTCCTGACTGATTTTTGAACTTCTTTCTAGCAAAGGCCAGACAGAGTTGAATTATAACGTGTCAGAGCAAAATTAATAACCTCTAAGAAAATTGTTCATGTTTTAGTTAATAAACTATTCATAGAACCAAAAAAATACCACAGAAAGTGAGATGTAGAAAGAAACTTAGAAATATTCTCCCATTACAGATGAGGTCTGTGGGGATTGAGTGCCTTAGTGACCTCCTCAGCTCCAGTGTCTTTCCTTATCATTTCTGTGCAAATGACTTCAGATCCATATATCCAGCCCTAGTGTCTCACCTCATCCCCACTGGAACATCTTGCACTACCTATTGAACATTTCCAACTGGATATCCTATAGGTATCTCAAACTCATTTCATCCAAAATGGAACCCATCGGGGCAGCTAGGTGGCGCAGTGGATAGAGCACCAGCCCTGGATTCAGGAGGACCTGGGTTCAAATCCAGCCTCAGACTCTTAACACTTACTAGCTGTGTGACCCTGGGCAAGTCACTTGACCCCAATTGCCTCACTAAAAAAAAAAAAAAAACACAACAAAATGGAGCCCATCTTTCTCCTTTATTCCTAACTTTATTCTGTTTTTTTTTTTTGTTGTTGTTGTTTGTTTGTCTTTTTTTTGGTGAGGCAATTGGGGCTTACCCAGGGTCACACAACTAGTAAGTGTCAAGTGTCTGAAGGCAGGTTTGAATTCAGGTCCTCCTGAATCCAGGGCCAGTGTTTTATCTACTTCACTACCTAGCTGCCCCCCTAACTTTCTTCTGTCAAAGACACTACCATCTTCCTAGTTTAACACCTTGGTATTATCTGTTATTCCTCCACATTTCCAATCAGTTTCCAAATTTTATTGTTTCCACCTCCACATCTTTTGCACTGGTCTCTTTCTCTGCATTCCCACAGCCATAATCCTAGTTAGGTCCTCACCACCTCCTGCCTAGTCTATTGCAATAGTCTCCTAACTGATCTCCCTGCCTTTCTCATTTCTGATCCATCCATACAGCTGTCAAATCACCTTTCCCCTATGTTGATGCCCTGGGGGCATTGCCCTACTTGCTTTGTACTAGTTACAATTTTATCTTAAAGTTAAGTAAAGATTCTGATCCTTATCTCTTTTTCTTTGTCTTGCAGCAAATTCCTGCCCTTACCCCTGCCAACCATTAGGTTTCCTCTAAATGGGGTAATAATGATAATTTCCATTCATATAGTATTTAGCAGTATATATACATATATATATATATACACACACATACACACATACATATACACATATATACACACACATATTTCTATATATGTATGTATATATAGACATATATACACAGATATACATACATACACACACATATATATGTCTGTACACACATACATATAAGCACACATCTCCTTTGAGCTAAATGATATTTCTCTAATTTATAGGTGAAGAAACTGAGGCTCAAAAAAAAAATGAAGCAGCTTGCCCAAGGTTGCATAGCTAGTAGTGGGAGATCTGGGACTCCAGCTATAGCTTTCTGACTGTAATTCCTACTCTCTTTCTATTGTACCACATTATTGTTGTCCTTAAGAACAAGTTAAAGGGGCAGCTAGGTGGTGTAGTGAATAGAGCACTGGCCCTGGAGTCAGGAGGACCTGAGTTCAAATCCGGCCTCAGACACTTAACACTTACTAGCTGTGTGACCCTGGGCAAGTCACTTAACCCTAATTGCCTCACCAAAAAAAAAAAGAACAAATTAAGAAGAGGCATCATGTTGAAAGTAGGGTAATTCTACTAGGTAAAAATTCAGACTGGGAAGAGGTGTAGATATGATGGATATTTTCCCACTGGTGATAATTACAATACTGTACTCATCATCTCTTTCCCACGATTTACTTCTTCCTATTTTTCAGTCTTTACATAGGCTATTCCATCCACCTGGAAGATACTAGCTTCTTCTTTTCACTGATTCTTTAAATTACATCTTCATTCCTTCCTCTTCTTCAAACTACATGTCACAATGTCCTTTCTCTATGAAGGGTTCCCTGATTAGTCCCACCGTCTTTTCTATTCCTTTATTTGTCATCCTTAAACAGTCGAATATGTCATTCTTACCCTACTGATTTTAACTCATTTGTACACAGATTTCCATTCTGGGCCCTCTTCTCTCTCCCTTTATTCTCTCTCCCTTAATGATGTCAGCTCTAAATGGACGATTCCCAAATATTCATCTCCAGCAATGCATTACCCCCATCCCAGACTGACATTTTCACCTGGATGTCACACTACCACCTCCAAAACTCATTAACATTTTCTCCTGGGGTCTAGGGGGCAATGAAAACTTTTGAACATTGGATGAAAGCTGAGATTGTTTCTTCTGCCATCATGTAATATAAATTCCTCAAAACAGTATGGACCAGTTGATTCTGGGAGTTGGGTATATGCAGAATTTGGGAGTAAAAATGAAGAAAAGGGACCAACCAAAAGGCTGTTGGTTGAGTGTCATTGCAGCCCATAAGGATCCCAGGTTGTGATGTAAGCTTTAGACAGTGATGAGAATTTGGGACCCATTCCAGTCATATCACCAGATTCCACAGATTGGTTAATGGCTAGTAGTTCTTCCTTCTTGTATGGTGTAATTGTGTTCAGTGGCTGGCTGTTTACAGGATCATTGGACACACAGCTGCAACTATTTAAACTACCTATTTTGTTGGCCCAACCACTCTAAGGTAATGAACTTGGAGTCAGAAGACCCGAATTCAAACTCTAGCTCTAAAACTTACTACCTATGAGACCTTGGGCAAGTCACCTTCTCTGGGATTCTCTTCATCTACATACAGTGAGGGAGCTGGACAAGTTGCATTTCTTCCAACTTTCTACCTATGATTCTAGCCCTCTAGATCTCTCTTGGCTCTAACAGTCTGATGATATGATCAGACAAGTCTACCTAACCTGTAGGGAGCAGCTGGGGATTCTGTGTATCCTAGTATCATCAATGTTGAGACCTGATCCTTTAGGTTATGCTCACCTCCTTATAACCTTTGGAAGTCCTAATTCTTCCATATTAAGTTTGTTGGTGACAATCAGGACAACTTTGGGCAAGTTACTCTATTTCTACTGGTCTTCTAAAAAGGAAAAGGTAGGACAAGATCAAGCTGGTTTCCCATCCCTAGTCCCCTTTCATTCCCCTACACCTATGAAATCAGCATATATCAAGGACTGACATGTTGATTATATCCTATGAATTTCAAGAAGTGGAAGTCTTTGGGTGTCATGGAAAAGTGCTAGATCAGGATTGTACTGACTTTTTGCAGTGTTGTTTGAATGTACTATGAAGAGGTAAATCCTAAGAATTCTACACAGCTCTGATTGAATGCATATTTTTCTAAGCTGGCACATAGCCAGTCTTCATGGAGCAGGGCCAATACCAACTAGACGTGGGTGGAGGAGTGTTCAGGGTTATGGGAGGAGATCAGGATATCAGCCAGGCATATAATCAATCATGTGGTGGTTCAGAAGGCCCAGGAATACATCATTCATGAAGGGTTAGAGCATTGAAATTGTTGTGGAGTCATTTCAGCCATGTATGACTCTTTATGACCCCATTTAGGGTTCTCTTGGCAAAGATACTGGTGTGAGATTTAAAATTGGATATACGAGCATTAAACTCCCCCTTTTAACTTTTCCCTCAATGTCTCCCAGACCACTAAGAAAAAGAAGCCTCTGAGCTTAAATCTGTGAGGGATTAGTTTTTATTGCTTGGGAATTAATTAGACAACAAAAGGTGATACCAATTAGGGAAATAGGGAAGTAGAAATACAAATGAATAATCTTAGATCTAAGCTTAGTCTATTTTCCTTTATAAAACTCACCAAATCCCAAACTGCCCGCCAGGCCGAGAACCAGCACATGCGTGCGCTGCCACAGCTAAGTTTATAAAACCAGAGAGAGCTCCACTTCTGTTCCTCCCCAGTTTTTAAACTGCCATCCCAGAAATTGGTGCCCTCGGAAATGGTGTGCTTGACCAGCTCTCTGGGCAGCAGCAGGCGCACAGCCGCAGTCTCCTCCAAAAGGGCGGTCCTTCAAAAGCTGCTTCCGTAGCATGTGCTCAACTCTCAAATGATTCAGCTAAAACTTCTGTTTTTTACCACATTCCCCTCTTTGCTTCATTTGAAAAATGAATGAGTTTGCTCAATGAAATAGCCAAAAATAATATCCTATGCTAACTAATAATATGATAATATCAATATAGAAAAAAGGGAGAGAAAAAAGTTTTGTCCAAAGGGGCAGTCCCTCGTGAACGCAACGCTTTGACATTGGTCTTGCAGAGGGAGGGCCTCTGCAGAGAGTTCATGTTACAGATGGTATATAATAACAAAAACCAACAAAACAAAGTTGTTCATATAAAGTCTTTGAGTTCTCTTGTCTTCTTGAAGTGGTAAGATGTCATCAGGAGGAAGCTGGATTCTGGTCTGGGAAGCTGGATTCTGGTCTGGAAAACTGGATTCTGGACTCTGGTCTGGAAAGCTGGATTCTCTTCTTTAACTGTTTGGATTGCTGGATTTTTTACTAAACCTTAGCATATTGTTGTCAATGATCAAATTAATAAATTCCATTACATTCCCTCCTTTATATAATAGAGGGTTGAGGTAGTTATGCAATCTATAACACTTCTTACCACCATGTGTCTGGATCAAAGCCAAATTTAGTATGTGTTCATGACACCTGAAAAATGTTATGGAAAGATTATCATACCATATCTCATGGTTTAGAGACAGCCAGTGATTGTGCTAGGCCACAGGTGATTAGACTGAGTGAGACAGAAAGAAAACAAGTTTAGTTAAATTAGGTTATATTAGGAGGGAGAGAGGACGAAACTGGACTGTGTCTAGCAATTGTACTCTACATAGTCACCATCATAAGCAAACCATGGACTTACGTATACCTGTCTCTCCTTTTGTTGCACATATATTCTCTCCAGGGCCTGCATTTAGTCTCTGAAATGATAAGTTTCCATACTTCCTAAATCTCATATTAATTTCACCAAGGACAGTATGATGGTAAAAATGCATGTTATGCTGCATAACTGAGAATATACTAGTAATCTATACAATAATTCCAAACCATACCCAGAGTATAATGACATATAAATGATAAAAGAATGTAAATAGCTTATTATATTAAACATTATTACATAATCTTCTTTTAGCAAGGAAACCACATCATCTTATATACAAATTCTCTCTCTAGTATAACAGTAGCAGATACTGAAAGTGGTGATCAATTTATCAAAAAGGGATAAGGCTTCAATCAGCAAGATTCAATATTCAATATGTTCATTGATAGATCAAGCAATAGGGTTCAATAACCCTAGGAAAAAAAAAGAATTCTGGTAGCTTCTGAGGCCCAATGGCCCCACCCACAGCATATACTTAAGATGTCTTTGAAAAGTCACTTAGTTTACAAAATTGAATTTAAAAAAAAGCAAAAGAAACAAAAGTCAAAAAACAAAGAAAAGCCAAAACCAAAACCAAAAAGCAAAAGATTTGCTAAGTGCTCTTTTGTGCTTTTAAAGAACTTAAAGGTGTGGTGAATTCCAGGCCTTTTCAGTGCCTTTCAAAAGCCAATAGAAAACAACAAAAAAGACAGGATTAAAGGATAGGTACAGGTAGGGGAAAGGGTGGGGGAGATTGAGGTGGGTTAGAAAACCAGGCCATGTGCTTCAATGGTTTGCCTGTAGAAGGAAATGCTTATTAATTTTTTTTTTTTTTTTGCTGGGCAGTGGGGGTTAAGTGACTTGCCCAGGGTCACACAGCTAGTAAGTATCAAGTGTCTGAGGTCGGATTTGAACTCAGGTACTCCTGAATCCAGGGCCGGTGCTTTATCCACTGCACCACCTAGCTGCCCCCAATGCTTGTTAAATTTTAAGGTATTTAAGCTGCTAGAATTTGGGGTATGCCACATTATTTTAACTGGTTCCCCAATTCTCTGCATGCCAAAGTGGCAGGGGCTTCTGAATTGTCATTGATTTTTCTAATGCTGTCATAATGTTTTCTATGGTAGAAAATGTGGAGTTCTCTAGCATCAGCTTTGTCTGTGCCACTGATTTTCAATAGGGGCTGATTCAACTGATGAACTATAACATTCAGCTGATGCTGTCTAGCAAATGCTATAATCATATCATTTCCTCCCCACTTTCCAAGTTTCTTTAATTTGTCAACATATTCTTCAAAAGGAGAGTCATTTATTCTAAAAGACTCAAACTCAGTTCTATGGTTAAGCATATAAGAAGCAGATTCTTGTCTGTGTCTGAGATGATTCCTACAATGACCTTGTAGCTGATCTCCTAAAGCCCTAAAAAGGCAATTTCTATCTTCCAATACTTTATGGAGACTGAGTCCCAAGGCATGTAACTGGTCAATGGGACTATCAAATGGGAACCATCTGTTGCCCCTGGGCTCTCTTTGCTCTTTAACAGTTGCTATTGTTAGGGCTTTTTGCTCTTTAGCATCTACTTGAGTTTTATCCGAAATCTCTTTACCTATGAATGGTGCAGGCATTATATGAGAGCAATGAATCCAAGAGTCTTTTTCACTAATTTTAATGGCAATAAGAGTTGTCAATAATACCTGAAAAGGTCCCTCCCAAGTGGACTGGGTTCCACTGGTTCTCTGAAAATTCTTTGCATATATTTTATCTCCTGGATTTAAATTATGCAATGACTGTGGTAAAAACAGGAGGTTTTAGCTGAATCATTTGAGAGTTGAGCACATGCTACTGAAGTGGCTTTTGAAGGACCGCCCTTTTGGAGGAGACTGTGACGAATGGCGTGCACCTGCTGCTGCCCAGAGAGCTGGTCAAACACACCATTTCTGAGGGCACCAACTTCTGGGATGGCAGTTTAAAAACTGAGGGGGGAATGGAAGTGGGGCTCTCTGGTTTTTTAAACTTAGCTGTGGTGGCACACCCATGTGCTGGTTCTCAGCCTGGTGGGCAGTTTGGGACTTGGTGAGTTTTATAAAGGAAAATAGACTAAGCTTAGATCTAAGATTATTCATTTGTATTTCTACTTCCCTATTTCCCTAATTGGTATCACCTTTTGTTGTCTAATTAATTCCCAAGCAATAAAAACTAATCCCTCACAGATTTAAGCTCAGAGGCTTCTTTTTCTTAGTGGTCTGGGAGACATTGAGGGAAAAGTTAAAAGGGGGGGTTTAATGCTCGTATATCCAATTTTAAATCTCACAGTTTTGGCACCCCAGATGGGACTTAAAGGGTTTTCTAAGGTTGTCTCAGAATCACAGTTCAGATGGGGTAGGGCTGAACCTGAAGCTGCAAATGCAGTAGAGAAAGCTGCGCATGCACATTAGATCTCTGGACTTCCCTGGCAGGGGAATCAAAGGAGAGGAGGGGGAGGAGGTGGGGTCCCTAGAGAAGGGGAGGGGACCACCTCTCCCACATGGTGCACAGGCCAGGAATCAAACTCAGTCCTGGGTTCCCCTTCCCCAGCTTCTAGGGGATTAAAAGCTTCTAGAGATTGGGTCGTTGCCTCCAGGCATGCAAAATTAGAGCAATAATTAGTGTTAGAACTTGGGAAAGTTGCAAGAATCAGAAGTTTCTCTGAAAAAGCATGGCTGGGAGAGGGGGAGCACCCTTGTGTGAGCACCTTGCTGGCTCTTCTAAAAAAAATAAAAATAAAAATAGACAATCCACAAAAACAAAGCATTAAGATGATCTTATCCCCCATTTGTCTGGTTAAACAGACTAATTTAAAGGGACAGGGTAGGAAAATTTCTTACCCAACTGGAAGATCAGAAGAGCTTTCCTCTTTGTGGTCAGCCATCTGTTAAGGGTAAAATTCTAGCTAAACTATCTAAAATCTAATGACTGGTCACTAATAAATTATAAGCTTTTGCAAGAGTTAGACTTTTAAGCATTTATTAAGGAGAATAAGAATTTGGTAAAGAGAGAGAGAGAGAAAAGGCCTAGATTCATTTATCTCTTAAAGGGTGAGAGCATTCCTAGTTCTGCTCCCCAGCAGAGTCCACAGGAAAGAGACCGAGTCAGAGCGCCAGGCTCCCCCTTCTTCCTCCTACAAGCAAACCTCACTTCCTGAGGCCAAAGAAAAAACACATGGTCTTGCCCTCAGAGACCTTCACCTCATGGCGGAGCTTTTCTACAGTAGGTCTCCAGCAGGTGGCATCATTCCAATCGTTACACTGGAGTAGTTTGCCATTTCCTACTCCAGCTCATTTTACAGATGAGGAAACTGAAGCAAAAAGGGTTAAATGACTTGCCCAGGTCCCACAGCTAGTAAGTGCCTGGGGCCAGATTTGAACTAGGGTCTTCCTGACATCCTTCCAGCACTCCATCCATTGTACCACTTAGCTTCCCAGAGCATTGAAGGCAGAGGGGCAAAAGGGAAGAGGTCCTCATTGTGTAGTCATAGCTTTTGTTTTCCATTTATCTCCCTCCGGAATATATACGAGATTATATGCCCCTCCAAGGTCAAGTTCAGAGTATATAGAGGCTAAATAGGGTTTATCTAGAAAGTTGGGAATCAGAAGGAGGAAATACTGGTCTTAGATCATATTTGCTTTGAAAGCTTTGCAGTGGCTATGGTTCCACACTTCTTTTCTTTTGAAACAAAGCTGAGGTGTTGCCTCAAAAGGTAGAGGACCAAATGAACCCTCATTTCAAGCTCTAGGCTATGAAATCTCAGGGTAATCTAGGTTTCATATTAATAAATGTGCTCTAGCATATGCTCTGTAGGCAAAAATGTGCCCAGTATCAGATTTATGGTGTACAGTTGTAGGCAAATACAGTGATAAAATGTTGGCTTCTATGGGCTGAAATACATTCTGAAAATCATGGCACTTTGGGGATGAGGTAGAGAGGACTCACTTTCTCCTCCTAGTATTGTACTGTGTGAGGGGCCCTCCCATTAATTTAGTCAGCAGAATCTCAGAACTCAGGAGCAATAGGCAGTAGAGAGAACTTTGTTGGCTTCAACACCAAATGACCAGGACTATAGGAAGGAGAGAAAGGTTTGAGGCATGTAAAGGAATAGCAAAGATTAAGAGAAACTCTGCTGGGATGATCCAGAGTAGAGAGACTAGGGGCAAAGTCTATTTGAAAAGCCCTGAGAGCAGTTATAGAATACAGAGTACAAATAAGAGAAGAGTTGGGGCAAATGGAACTCTGAATGGGTAGATAAAAATGAAAACTGAACTAGGACAGGGTCTGGACCTGTGATTTATTAGAATAGCAAACTCAGATGAGGAAACCCCCTTTACCAATGTAAGCGGGCACTTTCTTTTTTGGAGAGGTTTTGTTTGTTTGTTTATTTGTTTTTGTTTTGTTTTGTTTTGTTTTTTGGTGAGGCAATTGGGGTTAAGTGACTTGCCCAGGGTCACACTGCTATTAAGTGTCAAGTATCTGATGCCCTGTTTGAACTCAGGTCCTCCTGAATCTAGGGCCGGTGCTCTATCCACTGCACCTAGCTGCCCTTGGCACTTTCTTTATAATGGATAATCCTAGAGAGTTGAACTGAGAGGTTAAGTCACTGGCCCAGGGCCACACAGCCAGCCAGTATGTGTCAGAATTTAAATAGGAAGAACAAAACTAGAGTTAACTGGAACTTAAGATGGGCAGAAGTCAGGAACTGAGAAAAAGGTTTATCAAGGTTTCTTGGGGCAGAGCTCAGTGGACACCCAATTTGACTTAGAGCTGAAAGAGACAGTAGAGGTCCTTAAGTTTGACCCCCATTTTTATAGGCAAGGAAACTGAGGCCTAGAGAGTGTAAGTAGCTTCTTCAAGGTCACACAGACATAACTTCAATTTGAATGCAGGTCTTCTGATGCCAAATCCCTAACGCCTTCTACTACACCCTTCTGTGTTTGGGAAGTTGACCTCCGGGAAAGTGGTGTTTACTTGAAGCCAAAGGAAGTGGACCTGGTGCCCAGGGAAGAAAGATTCCACTGCAATCAGCTGCTGGGTGCAAGGACTCATAAAAAGAATACTTAGGGAACCCAAGGGTGCACGTAATAATTAATAATGAGAATAACTAGCATTTATGTGGCAATTTAAGGTTTGCAAAGTGCTGTACATAATCATTGCTAGCATTTATATATCCCCTACTATGTGCCAGGCACTGTGCTAAGCAATCTACCCATGTTATCTCATCTGATCCTCCTGCACTACCTTGTTGGTTCCATTATATATGTTGTCTCATTTTATCCTCACAACAGCCCTTTGAGGTAGGTGCTAGCATTACCCCCATTTTACAGATGAGAAATCTGAGGCAGACAGAGCTAGTAAGCATCTGAGGTAGAATTTGAACTCAACTCTTCCTGACTTCAAGCCCAGAGCTCTTATCTACCATACCACCTCACTGCACTCGGGGATGTGCCAACAGCTATTGCCTGGATAGAAGTGTTTAATGCTTTAAACCTGTGTCGAGCATTTTGTCTAATGTGAGACTATTCTTGTGATTCACTTCAATTCTCTGAGCATTGGAGTAAAGATTAGTCGTATACTTGAATTAACTGAGTGCAGGACTGCGGCAGACAGGGGAGGGGGAAGGATGTGCTGGAGAAAACTGAAAGGGCATAAACTCCAGAGCATGTTTTCTGGGAAAGAAATCTTCCCCTTTTTATTCCTTGGTAGTGGAGATATTAACTAAGGCAAATAGCAGTAGGAGCTTGGCTGGGGAGTCTCTTGTTTGGGTGTGCCCCATTTTGTCCCAGTTTGCTGGGACAGCTGTGCTTTCTTACAGCAATTTGGGGAGGTTAGTTCTGAAGCTGACTTTTCCCAGACTTCTTAGAGAGGATTTTTCCCCTTTTGAACATTATAGAATTTTTGAACAGAAGAGTTTTAAAAAACCACAGTTCTCTCTCTCCTCCCACCTCCCTCCCTCTTTTTTCCCTCATCCTTTTCCCTTCTCTTTTTCCCATCTCCCTTTCCCTATCTCTCTCCACTCTCCCTCTCTTCCTTTCTCCCTTTCTCTCTCCTCTTTCTCTTCCACTCTTTTTCTCTCCTCCTTGTCCTCTCTCCCCATCTGTCTCCCTCTCTTCTTCCCCCTCTCTCTCTTTATCTCTCCCTCTCTCCCCTCCCTCTTTCTTTTATTTTTTTTGGTGTTTTTTTTTTTTTGGTGGGGTTTGTGGGGCAATGAGGGTTAAGTGACTTGCCCAGGGTCACACAGCTAGTAAGTGTCAAGTGTCTGAGATCAGATTTGAACTCGGGTCCTTCTGACTTCAGAGAGCCAGTGCTCTATCTACTGAGCCACCTAGCTGCCCCCCTCCCTCCTTCTTCACCTTTCCTCCCTCTATACCCCCTCTCTCCCTTTCTCTTCCCCCTCCCTGTCTTCTTCCCTTTCCCTCTCTTCTTCCCCTTATCCATCTCTTCTTCCCCTATCTCTCCTTCTCCCTTTCTTCCTCTCTCCTCTCCTTTTTTATCTCTCCTCTTCTCATTTCTCCCTCTCCTCTTTATTTCTCCCTTTCTTCCCCTCACCTTTCCCTCTCTCTCCCTCTCTTTACTGTTCTCTTTCTCCCTTTCTTCTTCTCCATTCATCCTCTCTTCCCCTCTCTAGATGGTGGATAATGTATTAAAATAAGACTTAGGAAGACCTGAGTTCAAATCCTGCCACAAACACTCCCTTAGCTTCTCAACCTCTGTTTCCTTGTCTGTAACATGGATATAATAACAGTACCTACTACCTTACAGGGTTTTTGTGAGGACCGAACGAGATAATATTTATAAAGCATTTTGTAAATTTGAAAGCATTCTACAAACATTAGCTATATTTATCAAACTCAATTTGTTTTGTGACTTGCCATGGACAAAGAATTCATCACCCAGTGGCTAGCCTACTAGTGACAAGCCTCTCTGTTTTATTTATGCAGTCCTTAGAACACACTTGAGTTATTTATTAAACATTTTCATACTCCTTACTTATAAGTTGCCTCACTGCCTTGCTTAAAGTTGGCTTCCCCAATGCCTCACTGTTGTGTGGCAGTAATGCAGCATTCTTATAGGCTATTTCCATGGGGCATGAACTCTGGCAGGTCTTAGAAAGCTGGGAAGACTTCTAACAGCCTAATGATGGATGGAATGCTATTGGAGGACCAGCCCAGTAAGTTCAGAGAGGCTCATCTCCAGAAGGTTGGGCACCAAATGACGATTTTTTTTTTTACACTAGTGACCCATTAGCCCATGGAAGGGTTGTAATCTGCATTAATGGAGGTAGTACCTACATTAATGAAATCAATAGATTTATTTTTAAAGTTATTTGGAACAAATTTGTAAGCTTACAGATTAAAAAGCAGATGTCTAGGGGCAGCTAGGTGGCACAGTGGATAGAGCACTGGCCCTGGAGTCAGGAAGACCTGAGTTCAAATCCGACCTCAGACACTTGACATGTACTAGCTGTGTGACCCTAGGCAAGTCACTTAACCCCAATTGCCTCACCAAAAAAAAAAAAAAAAGAAAAGCAGATGTCTAAAAATACCTCTTTTATATCATCTCTTTCTGTAAAGAAAATAAAATGAATTTACCCTCTATGTCCTTTGATTCCCCCTACTCCAACTCTACTCTTTCTCAGTGGTCTGATAGAAAATGTGTTTCCTACCTATAGTCTACATAACTCCATGCATTGCTAGCCCCTCAGGGTTGGTATTGTTGAGAATCCTGTGCTGTGAGCTATTAACCAGCTGCTGGGACAACCATTTATGGTTTCTTTTCAATCTCTGACCCTCACAGATTTATTCAGCTCTGAGTACAAGAGGGGGAGAAAAGAATGACTCTAGCCCTGCCATTCATGTAGGCGGTAGAATGCTATCTGTTGTGCTTTTTCTCAAATGTAATTGCTGTAGGAAGTTATCAAACAGCATTTCAGCCAAGGATGTGTGGTATTTATAGAAGCCAAAGGGAAAGTTAGCTGAGGCAGCATGGTGGTAAAGGACTGGATGGGGCGGGGTTCCAGGTTCCCATGCCGGCTTTGCCATTTACCAGCTGTGTGACCCTGGGCAAGTCACTTACTTTATTCATGCCTTAGTTCTCAGGTCTACAAAATGAGGGGGACAGACTCTGATTCCTTACTTCCCTTCCAGCTCAATCTAGCACCATTTCTTCAATGGTGACCATAACCCATCTAAAAATTAGTTGACAAATCTAAGAGAGCTGCCTCAGGATCAAGGAGGTTATGTGAGATATACATGGTCACACAGCTAGTAAGTATCAGAGGCTTAGAGTTGGGAATGATCATGGCAGATTGGATGTTCTGGGAGGAGAATAACTTGGTCAGAAATATTTTTTTTTGGTTGGGAGATGATGGGAAAAAAGACTGTATAGGTAGAGTGGGGAAGTTATATAGAGCACTGAATGCTGGGCTGAGGAATGTGTGCTTTACTTATCCCATAGGCTGCAGGGAGCCACCAGAGGCATCTGAATAGGACAGTGAGATGATGAAATTGGTGTCCGAGGGTACTACATAGATTAGAGCCACAGTCCAAGAATTCAATCCTTCCTGTGTCTAGAGGCTCTGCTCTTTTCTGGCACCAGGCCCTTATATTCAAGCCCTTGTTCACTCACACACACACACACACACACACACACACCCCTACAGTGAGGAAAAAAGCCAGGCTATATTTGGTTGTGTCTGGCCCAGGTTCAATGATAGAAAATATGTGAGAAACTGTGGAGCTATTCTATGTAAGAACTTAGAGAAGAGCAAAGATCATGGAGAAGCCTCCAATCAAGGACGGCTTCATGGAAATAGTAGGTCTTGAGCTAGGCCTTGTAGGGTGAACATAATTGGTACTGGAAGGAAAGGGTGAGAAAATGGTTGGAACAAAGCCTCAGAGGCTAAAGGCAGCACAGCATGTTTGGAGACTGGCCTGGAAAGAGCAGAGCATTTGTTTTAGTCCTCAGGAGGTTGGCTAGAGTAAATGGAGCCAGACTGTAGAGTCTTTTGAATGGCAGCCGGAGTTGTGTGAACCTGATCTAATCAGCCAAAGGGAGCCATCGTAGGTTGTTAAGCAAAGGAACGAGACCATTGAAAGAACAAGAAAATGTTATATCCAGTTCAAAACCCTCAGGTTCTGCCATTCCTGCTGTCTCATCCACAGTCTGGTTCTTGTACGTGGCTTGTCCTTGGGGGGAATGGGGTCTTTTCAGGGGCCTCAGATGTCTCTCCTGGCTAGAGGGAAATGGAGGGATGGGGATTTGTTTTATGTCTTCTTAGGACAAAGTAAGCAGCCAGGGCTTAGGAACTCCCTGTGCTTCCAAAAAAAAAAAAAAAAAAGGTCTGGGTCTGATTCAATTACATTGGTTTACATCAGGCTATTCCTCTGGTTGAAAGGCATAGGACCATGTTCCAGGCCCCTCCAGCTTTGCCCCCATCCTTGGATTCATTTTTATACTACCCTAAATGTTTTTCTTCAAATCAAAGATGTTTTGTTGTCAGCCCAGGGCTGGGATCCCTCCCATTGTGACTTTAATACCTCCCACTGTGATTTCTCATCCAAAGATAATGTGCTGTGGTTGAATGTCAGCACTTTCTTATGGAAAAAAAAAGAAAGTAAAAAGTAAGAGTGACTGGGGAGGGGGGTGGGATGGAGGAAGGGGAGACACTGGAGGAAAAAGCCAGAGAAAGCAAAGCTCCAGAAAGGAGGGAAATGTGGAGCAGAGCTGAAGGAGATAGTGAATGATAAAGCCCTCTCTGGCATAGATTACAGGTGAGGGTGCTTAGAACAAAGAAGGGAGGCTCCCAACTTCACACTTTCCCTTGTTATGAACAGTAGATCCTACCACGTGCCAGGCACTGTAACAGAACACTTTATAAAGATTATCATTTTATCATCACAATTCTGGGGGCAAGGTAGAGAAAATGAAGCAAACAGAGCTTAGGTCTACAGGGTCCAGAGTTCTGCAGATACTAAATGTCTGAGGTTAGATTTGACTAAGTCTTCCTGACTCCAGGCCCAGGGAACTGTCCATAGTACCACCAGCTTAGCGCTTAACAAATATTTGCTAAACTGGACTGAATTAATAATAGCTAGCATTTATGCTTTAAAAGTTGGCAAAGTGTTTCATGCATATGATCTCATTTATCCTCATGACAATTCTCTGAGGTAGGTCCTACTATCCCCATTTTACAAAAGAGGAAACTGAGGTAGATAAAGGTTAAGTAAATTGCTCAAGGCCACCCAGCAAGTAAGTGTCTGATGCCATATTTGAACTCGAGTCTTCCTGAATCCAGGCCCAGCGGTCCTTAGATTAAGCTTAAAAAAATCTATCCTTTGGAACTCCTACCCATTGGTGCTAATTTTACCCTCTATGAGCAAGCAAAAATGCATCTAAGCCTTCTTCCTCATGAAATTCTTCAAATACTCGAAGACAATTCTTTTATTTTTTCTCTTCCAGACTGAACATTCTTGTTTGTCAGAAGCTAGTCCTCATATGGCATGGTGTTGACTCCTAGCTAATTTTATTATTTCATCTTCAGAAAGACTAAACAATTATATATATGTATGTATGAATGTATATATGTCAATCTAATATGACATCCCATGTGATTACCAGGGACTGACTCTCTCTCTCTCTTTTCTTCTGGGGCAATCAGGGTTAAGTGACTTGTCCAGGGTCACACGGCTAGTAAGTGTCAAGTGTCTGAGATCTGATTTGAACTCAGGTCCTCTTGAATCCAGGGCCAGTGCTTTATCTACTTCACCACCTAGCTGCACCCCCCAGGAACTCTCTTAATAGAAGTACATTGAGGTCAGTGGCAAACATTAGTGATATTTAGTGTTTACACACTGGCATCTCTTATTTTAACTGCCTAGATTAAACATTTATTAAGTGCTTACTGTGTACCTGCCCTCAAGGTACTTGGATTCAAATGGGGGAAGTTACCAGAAGGGAAGATGAGCAGTGAAATATGGTGGGTAAGGAAACTGGAGAGCATCTAGACATGAGGGAGGTGATTCATGTACATCCATTTCACAGAACTTTGACCAAAAAAACAAAACTGAGCAAATGGGAATGATCTCATTTCACAGAGGTGAGAAAGGCCTGAAAATTAAGGAACAATCAGGCTGGAGCACACAAAACACAGGAGATTCTGACCTCTGTTGCTGAAATGGGATGCTGCCTGCCAGCTCTAAAGTAGCCAAGGCAGTCCCCAAACTTAACCTCTCCTGGTAGCATTATATTTTACATGTTTTCTTAAATTGTCGAATGAAAAGCTCTGTCTTCTGAGCAAGTGATTTTAGATATTAGCAAACACATGGAAGAATCAGAAGTGCTGACCCTGGGTCAAGTGAGAGAAGCCAGGCTTCCTGATCCTCCTAAAATCTCACCTAAGATTATAAAATGTTTAGAGAAGTGCAGCTCCATCCCACCTTTACTCCTGCACTATTGTATGCTAAGTACAGGACATTCAACTCCTGGTAAGTCACTCAAACCCAACTGCCTTAAACACTGGGTATATCTCCAGTTGTCCAGATATCTATCTTGCCACTGGATCCAGATGGCTATGGAGGAGAAAGTGAGGCTGGTGACCTTGCACAGCCCTCCCTCACTTAATCCAATTCACTGCAAATCATGACATCACCTCCTGATGTCATGGGTTCTCTTTGAGAATGAAGGACAAACAAGTCAAGAAGATTTTGCCACTGAGCCAATGACTAATGTTCCTCAGAATTGCTACCATAGCCCTTCTCTCTCTGTGCAACTAGGAACAGAGGATTTAGGTTTAAGGGACCTGAGAGGTCATTGAACTCTCTAATGATGGATAAGGAGACTGAGGGTCAAGGAAATGACCCTGCCCCTATCCAGGAGATCTACAGAAATCCTGGAGACCAACACACACCATAGCACTGGAGGGACCACTTTAAGATCTAAGCTCCCAACAATGACTTAGACACCCTATATCCCAAAATGGAAAATGGGCCAAAGTGGGAAGAAAACTGCAACTGGCATATGGCTATGAGGAGCTAGGAAATAATTAGAAGTACTGCCATAGACAAGGTTTCTGTTACCATGGATTTTATCTGAGCCTCCGGATTTGGGGGAGACAAAATAGATTAAGGATATTTCATGCTTGGATCTAGTTTAAGAGTGCTAGTATCCTGGTAAGGTACAGAACTTCAGTGTTAATAGAATCATGAAAATATTGTAGCTGGAGGGATCTTTGAAATCAATCCGGTCCAACTCCCTCATTTTATACATAAGGACACTGAGGCCCAGAGGAGGTGAGTGACTGGGAAAATATTACCCAGTTAATGCCTAATCCAAGATTAATAACAATAAAAATGAACATTTAAATAGTGCTTTAAAGTTTGCAAATTGGAGGCACCTAGATAGTGCAGTGGAAAAAGCACCTGCCCAGGAGTCAGAAGGACCTGAGTTCAAATCCAGCCTCAGACATTTGACACTAGCTGTATGACCCTGGTCAAGTCACTTAACCCTCATTGCCCTGCAAAAAAAAATAATGTAATGTAAAGTTTTGCAAATTGATTTACATATAGGTGGGCGGGTAGAATGCTGGGCCTGGAGTTAGAAAGATCTGAGGTCAAATTCAGCCTCAAGACATTACTAACTGTGTAACACCTCGACAAGTCATTTAAATTATTTCCCTCAGTCTCCTCATCTGTAAAATGGGGATGTAACTAGCACCCAGATCTTAGGATCATTGTGAGGTTCAGATGAAATATTTGTAAAGTATTTAGCATAGTGCTGGCCACATAGTTATATATATATATAATATAATATATATATATATATATATATATACACACACCACACACACATTTACACATACACACACAATATATGTGTATATATACACACATATAATATATTACACACACATACATACTCACAATACATATATATATATGTTGTTATTCAAATTATTTTAGTTGTATCTGACTCTTCATGCTTCCATTTGGGGTTTTTCTTGGCAAAGTTATTGCAGTGGTTTTCCATTTCCTCTTCCAGCTCATTTTACAGATGAGGAAACTGAGACAAACAGGGTGAAGTGACATTGACCATGGGTCCACACAGCTTAATACTGTTTGAGGCTGGATTTGAACTCAGGTCTTCCTGACTCCAGGTATGGGTGCTCTATCCACAGTGCCACCTAGCTGCCTGTATAAATGTTAGCTATTATTGTGTCATCTCATTTGATTCTCACAACAACCCTGGGAGGTAGGTGCTATTACATCCCCATTTTGCAGATGAGGAAAAGTGAGATAAAGAAGGTTGTGTCACCAGTTAGGAATCATTAAGGTAGGATTTCGAATTCAGGTCTTCTGACTCCAGGGGTTAGCATTCTATCCATTGTGCCACCTATGTACTAGTGCCCCTTGCCTTCCCCCCCAAGGGTCTTTCTAATGCACAACACTTTGGGTTCTGTAAGGCATCTGACCACAGCAGCTTGTCCATTGTCTTCTCTTATGTCCCCTGATTGAGGTGGACCTCAATTTCTACAGGAACTATATTTCTGAAGGGTTGCAGAGCAGAGGCTTTCAGAGATGAAAGGGTCCTCATTTTACAGGCGAGGAATAGGCCTAGAGGGTTAGTGACTAGCTACTAGGCAGAAAATGAAAGATTCTCACCCAGGTTCTGTAACTCCAAATGCTAAAAACTCACTTAAAAACGGGAAACTCTCTCCTCCCCTTACCAATGTCATGTGGCCAGAGCGCATGTTATAAAACAGAATTCTGTTATTCGATTGGCTTTTGTTCTCATTTCACAGATCCCTTGTCTCCATTTGTGGATGATATTTAAGAGGTTAGGTGAGGGGATCCCAGTGCCTTAGCTTTAACCTTCTCTAACTGCTCTAACAAGTAGTTAGTGATCTGTAAACTATCATTTAATTGTGCAAAAGGAAGTAAGGCCACAGGACATAGATTTGTAGCCTGAAGAGATCAAATAACTGGCCCAAGGTCATGGAGGTAGAATAAGTAGCAGAATAGGGATTTGAAATAAATGCTTCATCTTCTGTCCTTTCTGACCTCCAGCCCTGCCCCCAACAACTTTCACTTTTCTGTGAGTTATTATTTTGGTCATTTGGATTTTCCTAAAGAGGAGCCTACCTGTCCACATCAGGAAAAGTACCAGCATGTATTCTTGGTAAAAGTAAAAGGGACATTCTCTGTATCTGGTTTTATCCTCTGACAAGTTAAAGAGGCAACTCTCCTGTTTGCTCGGTGCCTCTGGCTGGAGACATCATGTTAATGACAGGAGATACAATCAGGGAAAGGATGATTAAGATCCAATCTTCACCTAATGGGTGAAGTTAATGAGGAAGCCAATGTGTCTGGGATCAGCTAAGTCCCTTAGATGAACCTTCCCATCCACACAGAATGTTTGCCTAGGAAGAAATCCATACTTCCCTCAGCTTCCTCCTATCCTGGAATTGGAACCTCATTTGTAAAAAAACAGAGTGCCATTTCCAGTGGGCTGCAGAGAAATTCCATTCTTAATGAAGATTGGAGAAAGGTGTGATGACTGTAGTTAGTCATGAAGCTTGCTAAAACTTAAAACACATGTCAGATGAGATGTTCACTCATTTCTGTGCTACTCTTTATGGCGAGCGTGGAGGCTCACCCTGGTTGGTTCAGAGATTATAGTCTGGGCCAACAGAATGAAAGCTTTGCGTGCTACCATTGGTTCACCATTGAAAGACTTTGAGCATAGGATTCTGATGCACCTGACTAGTATATCTCTTTCATTGGGTATCCAACCTAGTTAACGTTGAGAGGTCATCGCCAGGTGCTGGTTCTTTTTTCATCCATAGTATATTACTTTTAGTTACTTACTTAATTAATTAATTTCATTCTCATTCATTCATTCATTTCTATATCTATTTATTTAACTTATTTATTGTGGGGCAATAAGGGTTAAGTGAATTGCCATGGTTACCACAGTTAGTACAGTGTCACGTGTCAGAGACTGGATTTGAAACTCAGTTCCTCCTGAATCCCAGGGCTGGTGTTTTATCCACTGTCCATAGTATTTCCAATTTTATTTATTTATTTTTTTGATACTGGGTCTTTCTAAATCACCCATACTGGAAGTGCAGCAGCTACTCATAGGCTTGCCCCACTGCTAAATTGGCATGGAAGGTTTGGTCCACTTTTGGTTTTGACCTGAACTGGTATGCCCTTCTTTAGGAAAACCCCCACCCACCCCATTCCCAGCCTCCTAGTTCACCAATATTCATGCCAGATTTAGTGTGGACATCTGATACATCAGCTTTAGCCCTATGGCAGCTCAAAACTCTCAGACTTCATAGATTCATTAGCCTTAGCCTCAGGATTATTACCATACCTAGCCACAGCAGCTCCTGAAGAGCATGTTATAGTCTGCATCAAGGTGAAGATGCCGTCCATATGACTAAAATTATACATCTTTTAAGCCAAATGTCTATAACTTTTTTATTGTTGTTAAGAAAGCAATGGTTCTAGGGGCAGCTAAGGTGACGCCAGTAGATAGAGCACCGGCCCTGGAGTCAGGAGGACCATGAGTTCAAATCCTGCCTCAGTCACTTAACACTTACTAGCTGTGTGACCCTGGGCAAGTCACTTAACCCCAATTACCTCATCAAAAAAAAAAGAAGAAGAAGAAGTAGTAATTGGTTTTTAGCTTTGGAAGATTGCGGAAGTCCACTGACACCTTCTGAAAATAATATTTTTAAATGCATAAAATAAAATAGAAAAAGAAATTAAAGTAAGAGGAAATAAAGTGTCTTTTTCTCATCCAAATAAATGGACCTCTTCAAACCTATCCACAGACCCCCAGGGATCTGTAGATCTCTGGTTAATAACCCCAGCTTAAAGTAGTTGAAGAATCCATGGGTTTTTTTGTCCCTTAGGCCTGAGATGATTAAACAAATTCTTATATGGGGGAAAGGCAAACTTTTGCTTGGAATTTTAGAAACAAGGAGGTAGAATCCAAGTTGAGAAGAGAAGACACATGAGACAAAGAGCTAAGCTCTTCAGTAGAAAGATGTTATTGGAGCGCCTGAGATTTACTGAGCTAGTTAACAATAGGAAGGATCACTGGGAAGAACAACTATTCAGGAGCAAAGAGTCTACACTAAGCCAAAATTCAAGGGAACATCCAGGAAGCTGACCATTTGTGTATTTCAACCTGATTCCCTGAAGCTCTGTTTTGGTGATCAGGAAAGTAATGTAGGATGCCCAAGAAGAAAAAAAAAAAAAAACATTTCAAGGAAAGAAGGCAGGGTCCAAGTAGTATGACTTTTCTAGAGCCAACAGAATGCTGTTCCAACTCAAGCTGGGGTAAACAAATCCAAGGGGTTAGGCAAGAGACAGGAAATAAGTTCATAGCAGAATTTCAAAGCCTCAAAAGTAGCATGGGTTCCCTAGATGACACTACGCAAGGTGAGCATCTGTGAGATAATGATTTCTTTCACCCAGCTTTTCTGTCCAAGAAAGCATTCTTTTAATGGGGGAGGGGGAGGGCAGAATTTGATAAGCCTCCTCCTCCATCTGTTGCAAGGAATGTTACCAATTAAAATAGGATTTTCTTCCTGGAATGCCACATGTTTCAATCAGGCCCAAGTTCAATATGAAGATGCAAAAGGACAAAACCATCTTTTAATTTGAATTCGATTCAAATTCAATAGTATTTAAGTATGTACTTTGTGCCAGTCACTGTGTCAGACAACTAGGTGATTTCAGTGGAAACTGGAATCAGGAAGATCTCAGCCTCTATTTAACTAGCTGTGTTGTGACTGTGGAAAGTCACTTAACCTCCAATTCCCTCAGTTTCCTCATCTCTAAAATGGGGATAATAATAGCCCTGACCTCCATTGAGTTTGTGAGGAGTAAATGATACAATAATTGTGAAATGCTTAGAATAGTGCCTGGAACATAGTGCTATATAAATGTTAACTATTACTATTATTTCTAATTTAAGTCTAAGCAAGCCCTGACGTAATATAAAGTAGTCTCCTGGCTAGTATCTGGCCCTCACTCAGTAATAAGAAAACTGGAGGAATCAAAATCTAAATTTATGAAACAATTTAATTAAGGGGCAGTTTATTCATATTGCAAAAAGCTTCTTTACTTGCGATGAACATTCTCTGAGGTGATCCATAAGCTAAGGAGACCTCTCAGTATATTTATGTGTTTATCTGTAACTTCCTAAACAGCAAGATTAGCACAGGAAATGTGAAGAATGTATTACTTAGGAACCAATGCCCAAAGATCAATCAGAAATGAAGTTAAACCAAGGGGAAATGAGCAGAAAAATGGAATTTGGTTGAAAAAAATGTATTTTATTTACAAGTACTGAGGAGTTCTCTTTTAGTGGCTTCCCCCAGTGCTCTGTTCCCTTACCCCTGAGGGTGTGCAGGTGCTACTTCTGATCTCTACTTCAGGCCAAATTTGAAAATTGGCCACTGTCCTAACAGGAGGCATAGAAAACTTCCTTAGTGAGGCAAAGAGTTATAAAGTTCCTGTTCCTGGAACTCCTGTTGATGCCTGGCTCATCCTTTTTATCTATGCTTTGAACCTTCCAACCTTGCCATTGTGGGGACCAATTTTTAATTGGGGAGTGTTAGCTAAGCAGCTCGCCACAATACTGGGGCAAGGAAGGAGACCAGCAGCCTCCCTCAAAACAGAACAGGATTTATTTTAACAAGAACGAACTTAAAAAAAACAACACACAAACAGGATCAGTAGGATCAAGGGAAAGGAAATAAAATGGGGAAAGGGAAATTATACAACCTGAAAAAATACCACCGACCAGGAATCAGCTGAGAATACACAGCCCCGCTCCTGTCGCCTTCCAGATTCCAGCTAGAATGGCAACTTCTCCCCATTCCCGAAACCCCACACAGTCCCAAACCAATTGTCTGGCCGCTCTGACAGTGACATGACTGCCCTCACTAGGCTTCCAATCATTATAATTTTGCCAGGCCCATGTAGGCGTCGGCGAGTGGTGATGACATAAGGTGCCAGCGCCATGGCAATGGCTACAACCAGTGGGTGGAGCACCCTGTGGTTTGCCGAGCCCCAGGCCAGTGCGTGCCGAGGCATAAAAACCTCAAATAACAATGAATTCTTTACACCATATAAGTCCTGTGATATTTCTGTCTTCTTGGTTCTTGTCTTCCTACCTGGCTGTGTTCTTCAGAGCACCCCTCCCATTGGAGTCCCAGTGGCTCCCTAGAATTCTTATCGTGATTTTCCATTACCACTATCCAAGAGCTGGCCAATTTCAGCTCTGACTTTTCACCTATAGCTTTTCCATTTTTCTTTTTTCTTTACCTCTTCTTTACAATGTCACTTGCTCAAAAAACATAGTTAGGAAAAAAAAATCCAAAAATGATTTCCCTGCAGTGGGAGGAAATCTCAGAGGTGGAGTGTGTGTGTGTGTGTGTGTGTGTGTACATACATACACATATATACACATACACATACATACACACATATGAATACACATGTACATACATATACATATAGGTTTAGTTTTTATCAAAGACAGGTCTCTTAATTCCTTTGGTCACTTAAACAACTTCTCCTATTCTCATCATCAAGTTCAGGCCAAATTGTACTTCAAGTACTCCTTTTTTAACCCCTCAGTCAGCCAATTTATCATATAATCTGCTAGCGTGCAAACTAGGGGAATAAGCTGGGCAGCAGAGGGGAACAGAGAAAGTAAAGAAGCTTTATGAGTAACTGTACACCGCCACAAACCACAACTCCAGTATGGTTGTGGTTTTAGGATTTAAGAAGGGGCATTGACAAACTAGAGTATGTCCAGTTTAGAATGGCCAGGATAATGATGGAACTAGAGATCATGCCTATGAGTCTTAGTTTAGCCTACACTTAAACACTTAGAGAACGCTTAGAGGGGGATACTATAATTAAATTCAAGTATTGCAAGTATGTCATGTTCAAGAGGGAATTCATTTGTTCTGCTTGGTCTTAGAGGTCAGAACTAGGAACAGTATATATGCATGTTTTTAGATTCTGTCTCCCCCATTAGATTGTAAGCTCCTTGAGGGCAAAAACTGTTTCTTGGCTCTTTTTGTACCCCCAACACTTAGTACAGTGTCTAGCACATAGTAGACACTTAATAATGTTTTTGTTGTTTGTCCTTCATTCTCTCTCTTTTTTTTTTTAAGTGAGGCAGTTGGGGTAAGTGACTTGCCCAGGGTCACACAGCTAGTAAGTGTTGGGTGTCTGAGGCCGGATTTGAACTCAGGTGCTTTATCCACTAATCCGCTTATATCACTTTATCAGAGCTGGTGCTTTATCCACTGCGCCACCTAGCCGCCCTCCCCTTCTTTCTTAAGGCAAGCTCTCCTTCAGAGATTCCATCAAAGCATCAAAGAATCTGGGTGGAGACAGATCCTTTTGCCTAGATAGTTGAAGGAATGACGAGATTAAACCCCACCTAGATGAAGAGGATTTTACCCTGATCAGCTGGAGTGGGGGGAGTCTTACATTCCTTTCTCTGATGTCATCCCTAGACTTCATTTTAATATAACCCACCTCCAATCATGTCAACCAATTAGATTTGAATGATGTTAACCAATTAGAATTGTTTGCTATATGATGGACCTCCTATAGCTAGAAAGGTATTTGAACAGAGACCCCATTGCTATTAAGGATCTTTGGTCTGAGAGAGATGCTATTGACCTTTTTTATTAACATTCTGTCAGATATATTAATAAGATGATTAAATTACCCAGAAAGTCTCTCACATTTTTAATCATCACATACCCGAATCAAAAGGAATATAGCTTGTTTTTACCCTCAGCTAGGCTTTTCTAGAAAAATACAATTATTAGGACAATTAAACACCATTACTAATCACAGTACAGTACCTAAAAAAAAAAAGAAATCTGATTTCATTTGTGTGGATCCTCCCTCTAATGATGCATATTGTAGTCCCTCTATACCTTAGTATGGGGTATTCATGAATTGCTATGACAAAGAGAAAAAAATCCCATCTGATGGCCAGCTTGGCGATGGGCTTCATTGAATGTCTTTTATTTTGGCTCTTGTCCTCACTCTTTCACCTCATAGAAAAAGCACAAAGAGAAAGAAATAGAGGAATGGGATTCTGTTGGTTTGTGTAAAACCATGTCATGGTCTTTTTTTTCCCAATCAGTAGTTTCCCTGGCAACAAGGTTCTAAGTCTTAACCAAAGGCTTTTCTATTTTTTGGCTTGCCTCCACACCTATTTGTAATGAATAGGGTAACGCTCTGAACTTTGAGGCACCCCAATTCACATATGCACACTTTATGCAGGATCACCATTCTTTCAACTAGTGTCGTAACTTTCTCCATTTTTGTACCACACAGCAGGCTGTGGGACTGAGGTAACATGCCAAAGGAGGCAATGAAACAGTTTCAGGGGTACATAGAGAAATTCCAAAATGAGTCTGTGAGAAAACTGGAAAATAGACTGTGTGTATTTTGGTACCTTCTCATGACCTAGAGCCTCTTCTTCCCCATCCCTAAGGCATTTCAATGCCCTCCAACTGTCCAAAGCCTCTCATTAAAATACTTGGCCCAAGCCGGCCCCTCTCCCTTACAAAGGGTCCTTTTGTGATAATTACCTTACCCAGCCACCCAGAACTATAACAAAGGAGTCTGGATTTCATTGTTAGGGAAGGAATGGTGTGATAGGAAGATGTCTAAAGTATGGAACTTCTGTGCATGGCTAAAGTTGACTGGAGGAAAAAAAAAGATCATAGCAATGGAAGAAGTTGATGAACTGGGAAGTGAAGCCTGGGTGTTTGAAGGTGACCAGGTTTGGGATGGAGAAGACTGTGAGTCAGGTCCTGAACTTATTTAGAGAGGAAGAAGAATGACTAAAGCTCCGTATATGACAGCAACAAGGATCCAGATAGGATGGAGTGTAACTTTAAAGAATGAAGGACAGTTTCTGAGCGATGGTGATGGAAAGGAGGTCTGAAATGGCTGTGGGGAGGAAGGAATATGTCAACTCCTCCTCCTGGCCCTGTGTGCAGTTTGGGAGCAGAGATGTCTGAGAGAATGAGAAGCCAGATTTGAAAGGGTGATAAGAAGTGGTATCTTTAGGAGAATCAATCAATAAGCATTTATTAAACACTATGTGCCAGGCACTATGCTAAGTGATGGGGGGAAGAGTGGGGTGGAACACAGTAAAAGCAAAAACAGCTGCTGCTTTTGAAAAGCTTTCATTCTAGTGGAGGTGACAATGTAGAAACTCAATTGGATGGGTGAGCTCATCAATTTGGGAGTTCCCTGCAAAGATGAAGATCTTTATCCATCCATGCCAGCTCATCCTGAGTGGCTCTCATCCATCTCCTTCCAAAAGTTCCCCTCAAGGGGCCTCCCTTGCTTCCTCCTGATATCACAAGTGTACCAGTGGAACATGATAGCTGTCTACTTGCCATCCTTTGCTCCTTCTACATGACCAATCCATTTTTCTCCTTTGTCATAAAATTCTTTGATGACATCCTTTTATCTTGTTCTTCTAAGTTCCTTGTTCATTATATGTTGCAGCCTTCTCACAAACACTATTCATTTTAGTCTTTAGTTCTTCAGAGGCAGTGGTGTTCAGGGTCTCACTACCATACAGCAATACCAGTAGACGTGTTATAGTGAAGTGATTGGCCTTTGCTGTTATGGGAAGCTTAGGGTTAGTAAAAGTATTTTGTAAATTCCCCAAAATAAGCCAGCCTGCTCTCATTTTCCTTTATAACTCTGGTTATGACTTGTTGTCTATTTGTATTGTTTGTCCAAGATATACATACATAAAACAGGTCAAGCTTTAGGGATTATTCAATCAGATTCAACTTGAAATCTGAACAATAGGCCTTAGTTATCCATTTGGGCTTTTCAGTGTGGATGGACAAGTCAAACTTCTCAGAGAGACTCTTCTAGAGGACTCCACAATGCCTTGGGAATTGATTTAGTGAACATAATGGTATCTGTACTGAGTGAGCAGCTGGGAAGACTTCATAATCCCATAGAAATCCCTCTTTGATATGGACTCAAAGTTGGAATGCCTTCATCATTGTAGTGAATACTTTTGGCAAGAGTATATTTTTCTTCAATACCTCACCTGATCTTAATAATTGGAGGGTCATTGAACAGAATTATTTCTGTTGCTACATATTCCAAGGAATCTTGAATGCTTTTGATAAATGGAGGGGAGACACCTGTTCTAGAAGAGCCTTTGAGGTGTCATTTTGTTCTATCCAGGTGAATGATTTTTCATAATTAACAAACAATAAGAACAATGGGATAGGTTCTCTTTATTATTTAGTCAATTGTGAGCTGTTAAAGATGTGGCCCATTATTGAATATTATTTGTAAAATCCTGGTTGTTCCTTACTAATCCCTCCACCATGGATGCCATCAATTCGTGTATAAATGACTCTCATAAAGATTTTGTACAGATGGAGATGATAGGCATATAGGTCAGTAGTTGTTGATGTTTTCTCAGTTACCTTTTTTTGTAATATCAATAAGTTCTGACATTTTTTCCAATTCCTTTGTGACCTTCCCCTCCTTTATATACCTTGTACATAAAGCTTTCAATATTTACATCTGTCTCTCTGTGTCTCTCTATCTCTGTCTCCATCTTTGTCTCTGTCTCTATCTCCCTTTCCCTCTCTCTCTCCTTTTTCCATTTTGGTTTTCTTTAGTGGCATTTCTACTTCCTCTATAAACACCTCAGGAACTGTAATGTTGAGGGTCCAAGTGTGAGAGTTCCATTAATCTTAATGGAGAAAATGGTTTGTTGTAATAGTTCTTGCAAATCTTTTCCATTTTTATTCTGTTTGTCGCCTTTTCTCTTTTCATCCTTGAATGCCCTTGGGATGAATTTGCTTAGCTGGATATCTTGCCAAGCTTTCCTTAGACTAGTTTTTCCCTCCACTGCTTTATGTAATCATCTATCATCTTTCTTAGTAAGATTTTACAGATGAGTTTCTGTTCTAACCCATTATTGCCTTTGCCAGCCATCTTGTTTTCAGTATCAAGATAAATAAAGACTGGATGAAAACTAGTCTTAAAAGGGAAAGCATTACCAGCTGGGGGTCCTGGAAAAGGACTCATGGAGGAGGTGACATTTGAGCTGAGTCTTAAAGGAATCCAGGGAGTGAGAGATTGTAAGAGCAGAAGGAAAAGAGGGAGAGCATTCTAGGCAAAGAGGGGTAGTCTGTGAAAAGCCATGGAGTTAGGAGATGGAGAATCTTGTGTGAAGAAGAGCAAGTGGTTCAAAATGCTGTGGCTATGAGTATGTGGAGGGGGGCAACTAGGTGGCACAGAGGATTGAGTGTCAGGGCTGGAGTCAGGAATATCCGAGTTCAAATCCAGTATCAGACATGTACTAGTTGTGTGAACCTGGGCAAGTCACTTCCCCTATTTATCTCAGTTTATTCATCTGTAAAATTAGTTGGACAAGGAAATGGGAAACCATTCCAGTATCTTTGCCAAGAAAATCCCAAATGGGGTCATGAAGAGTCAGACATGAGTGAAAATGACTCAACAACAACAAAGGTGAAATAGAATAAAGCATGTGAAGACAGAGAATAGGAAGGAAGGGCCAGGTTATGGAGAATTTCAAGTGCCAAACAGGGGAACTTGTATGTAGTTCTAAAGATAATATAGCAAGTTATTAGATTTTTTTTGATCAGGTAGGTGGCATGACACAATCGGAATGAGAAGACACTTGAGGCTAGGAGCCTAATTAGAAAACCATTGTAATAGTTGGGGTTATGAGGGCCTGAATTAGGGTGGGAGGATGAGTGAGTGGAGAAAACGGCCATATTATGAAAGCCATGTAAGGTGAGAAAGGGAGAGGGATTGAGGATGATGCTAAAGCGTTAGACCTGAATGAATGAGGATGGCAGTGCTTTTGACCAAGAGCAGGGTGTATGTGTGGGGAAATGTAATGAATTCTGTTCTGGATATATGAATCAGGCAAAGAACACTCACTAAGTGGCTGCTATGTGCCAGGCACTGCTTAGTGCTGGGGATACAAAGAAAGGTGTGACAGTCCCTGCCCTCAAGGAGCTCACAATCTAATGGGGGAAGACAACACATAAAATGAAACTGAGGGCAGTGAGGAGGAAGGTTGAGGGGGTGGGAGAGCAATGATGAAGTTGTATAGCCAAGGTTATCCAAGGAAATGATCAGAGAAGGTGGGTGTTTCAGAGTTGATTTTTATCTTGCAGAATGATGAGTTTCTGGCTTAGATACCTACAGGACATCTGGTTTAAAAAGTCCAGTAGGCAGTTGGTAACAGGACTGGAGTTCAGGAAAGAAGCCAGGACTAGATAAATACATCTGGGGATAATCTGCATAGAGATGATAATTGAACCCTCGGGAGCTGATGAGATCACCGAGTGAAAGAGTATGTGGAGAAAAGAGAAGAGGGCTTAGGACAGAGCCTTGGGGGGACACTCACAGTTAGTGGGTGAGATATGGATGAAGATATAGAAAAGGAGACTGCAAAGAAGCAGTCAGACAGACAGGTAGGTAGGAGGAAAACCAAGAGATTGCAAAATCATGAATTCCCAGAAGGGAGAGAGAACCGAGGAGAAGAAGAAGGTGGTTAACAATGTCAAATGCTGCAGAGAAGTAAAAAAGAATGAAAACTGAGAGAAAAAAAACCTATCCAGCTTCACAATTAAGAGATCATTGGGAACTTTGGAGAGAGCAGTTGAAGATGGCTGACGAGGCTGGAAAAGAAAGCTAGGTTTCAGTGAGTACAAGGTAGAAGGAATGTGGGAGGAATAAATTTAGCATTGAGGGGAAGTTTTGTTGTTGTTGTTGTTTTGGTTTTGTTTGTTTGTTTGTTTTTTTGGTGAGGCAATTGGGGTTAAGTGACTTGCCCAGGGTCACACAGCCAGTAAGTGTTAAGTGTCTGAGGCCATATTTGAACTCAGGTCCTCCTGACTCCAGGGTCGGTGCTCTATCCACTGCACCACTTAGCTGCCCTTTTTGAGGGGAGTTTGTTAACAAGAATTCTCCAGAAATTCACAGTTGGGGATCAAAGGAGAGGACAGTGACTAGGAAGGGCTAGAGCTGAGCAGAATAGGGATGAGAGAGGGAGGAGAGGAAGCAGTTTTCCCCCTAGGCATAAGGCAGTTCTGAGTCACCAGGATTAGTGAGAGAGAAGGTAAAAATTTTGTTGCACAAGGAAGTACCAAATATAGGGTTAAGCCTTGAACCTGTTTAAGGAGCTCCCTTATGACAAAAACTCTCTCTAACCACCCAAGTTAAAACCCATCTCTGCACCATGTAGTCTTAGAGGCTTGCCTAGAACATTGAGATGTTGAGTGACTTCTCCAAGGTCCACACAGCCCCAATGGCTTAAAGGACTGAACACAACCTCTTCTAACTCCGAGGGCTTCTCTTCGTCCATTTACCATCAAGTATAGAGCATCTAAATCAGCTCCGAGGTCCTGACTGGTTCCAATGAGACTGGTGGGCAAATGACTGCAGTAACCTGAGGTTAGTGAGTCAGTCCACTGACTCTATTATAGCAGGGTGGGATGATTTATTTGTTTGACAGGACACATACCAGCTGTTATCATAATCACTGACAATTGAGGGCTTACCCTGTGCAGGGCATTATGTGTGAGGCTAGGGAGACCCAGGGAGAAAAGAGAAACACAATCCCTACCCTGAAACGATTTGCTGGGACAGAGAGGGTGGGGGCCACTGTGTACTACTTCAGATGCCCTAATGATCTTGGTTGTTCTCAAAGGTATGAGTCCCTAGTCTAGATAGTTTGTGATGGGCCAATCTACCCGTGGTGGGGGAATGATAACCACAGAAACCCAGTGGCCGGGGCCTAGATGAGGGAGCAGATTTGGTCAGGTGGCTAGCACTCCTTAGTGGGAATAGGTGGGTGGGAATGGAATTTTGATGCCACATATGGATCTTTGATACAGTGCCACTGACCTCCTGGCTGTTCCACAAAAAGACACTGTCTCTTGGCTCCAGGCATTTGCACTGGGCTGATCCTCATGCGTAGAGTGCTCATCTTCCTCTCTGACTGCTTGCCTCCTTGGCTTCCCTTAAGTTCCTAACTAAAATCTCACCTTCTACAGGAAGCCCTCCTCCCTGTTAATCATTTTCTATTTATCCTTATATAACTTGCTTTGTTTGCACATTGTCTCCCCCATTAGATTGTAAGCTCCCTGAGAGCAGGGACTATCTTTTGCCTCTTTTTGTATCCCCAGCACTTAGTGGGTGCTTAATAAATAATTATTGAATGAATGAATTTGAATACTGCCTGGGACAAGGTTCATTTACCCTGTACTTATTCCAGTTTGGCTTCAGACCCTCCCCCCCCCCAAGTTTCTGTTCCTTTCACATCCTATAGATATATTAAACAATCTTGTGGAAACAGCTTGGTGTAATGGATACTGTACTAGACTTGGATTCAGGATGAAACTGAGTTCAAATTCCACAGATATCACTTAATAGCTGTGTGACTATGGGTAAGCTACTTAGCATCTCTTAGCCTCATTTTCCTCACCTCTAAAATGGAGATTAAAAAAGATCTATAGGGCAGCTAGGTGGTGCAGTAGATAACAGCACCTGCCCTGGATCAGGAGAGCCTGAGTTCAAATCCTGCCTCAGACACTTGACACTGGCTGTGTGACCCCGGGCAAGTCACTTAACCCTCATTTCCCTGGCCCACCCCTAAAAAAAAGATCTATAGACTTCACTTCACAGGGTGGTCATGGGGTTCAAAGGGTATAATGTATATAAAGAACTTTACAGATATTAAAGTTGCTATATAAATGCCAGTTATTCTTATTTATATTTTCTAAAAGATATGAGTGGGGAGAGGCAGTGTGGCATAATAGATAGAGAGCCCCCTTTGGATTCATGAAGACCTGAACTCAAGACTAGTCTTTGAGGCAAAATAGTGGTATGATCCTGGGCAAGCCTCTTAATCTTTCTGTGACCCAGCAACAGTCTAGATGTTAGTTGCCAGAGTTTCTGTTCTGCATCAGTGAAGAGAGTTTCCACACCAGGACTTGTGATGAATGAATCTCTAGCCTAATAATAACAACAAAGGGATGAGTGCTCTAACCCTCCCAAGGTCTTAATTGCTTTTTAAAAGCGGAATCTATTAAAACAATGACTCCAGGTGGTAAAAGAGAGTAGGAGACCTAACGTTAGGATTACACCACCATTTCTCTTCCACAATCTCTCCCCTTTCTTCTCCCCCCTCCTCCTTCCCCTTCCTCACTCCTCCTTTCCTACTTCCCTTATTTTCTGCCACTCTAGGCTCTTCTGGATGAGGTAGGTATGAGGACTTGAGGCTCTTCTTCCTTCAGAAAGAGCCACTTTATATTTTATTTTTGTGAAGAGGGAAGGAGGACAGACTGGTCAAAACTGGTCAAAAAGGGGGCAGCTAGGTGGTGCAGTGGATAGAGCATTGGCCCTGGAGTCAGGAGGACCTGAGTTCAAATCCAGCCTCAGACATTTAACATTTACTAGCTGTGTGACCCTGGGCAAGTCACTTTACCCCAATTGCCTCACCAAACCAAACCAAACCAAAAAAAAAAAAAACTGGTCAAAAGGAGTTTGTTTATTTGGTGTTTTGTTGGTTTTTTTTTTTCCTGCTTTTCTCTCTGCTCCTTTCCCCTACCTTGTAGCTCTCCTTGAATTTCTGAGGGAAAAAGATGAATAAAAATTTCATCACAGAATTTTGTGCTCGAATATAAATTCTAAGAAAATAAATTTAGCAAATCTCAGTAAGTGGCCTCTGTCCTCTGGTTTTGCACAGATGCAGTGCCTTCCAATTGTAGTTTCAGGTTATGCAAAGTTGTTTTTTTTTTTATTGGGTTTTTTTGTTTTGTTTTGGTTTTTTGAGGGGCAATTGGGGTTAAATGACTTGCCCAGGGTCACAAAAGCTAGTAAGTGTTAAGTGTCTGAGGCTGGATTTGAACTCAGGTACTCCTGAATCCAGGGCCAGTGCTCTATCCACTGCGCCACCTAGCTGCCCCTATGAGAAGTTTTTAAGAAATGTATCCCTTCTCCCATTTACTTGGGGTTCGGTGGTTATTTCATAGGTATACATACACATGTAGCTGGTCCCCTTAACAACTGTGGTAAATCCTATGCAGTTTTAATAGTCTAGCTTCTTCTGGATAGTGCTTTCTTTTATAGAGGTATAGAAAAGCTAGTAGTCATTTATGTAGCACTTTACATATATTATCTCATTTGATTTTCACAGAGACCCTGTGAGGTCAATGCTATCATGATCTCCATATTACAGATGAGGAAACTGAGGCAGAGGGAGGTTAAGTGACTTGCTGGGCAGGTTTTTTAACTCAGGTCTTATTGACTCCAAGCCTAGCAGTCTATCCCCTTTGCCACTGAGTTGTCTAGGATTTACTTTGGAATGATTGAAATTACAATCTGCCAGAAAATGTTTTAAAAGTACATTTAATTTCAATTTCTATTTCCAACACTTATTAGCAATTTGGAGTAAGTCGCTTAAGGAAGGAAGGAAAGAAGAAAACACCCATTTATTAAGTGCCAGGCACTGGGTTAAATGCTTTGCAAATATTATCACATTTGATCTTTATAAGAGTCCTAGTAGGTAAGTGCTATTATTATTCTCATTTTATAGATGAGGAAATTGAGGCAGAGATGAAGTGACTTGCCCAGAGTCATACAAATAATAAATATCTGAGGCTGGATTTGAATTCAAGTCTTTCCGACTCCAGGCCCAGGGCTTTACCTAGCTTTCCGCTTAACATCTAACAGTCTGAGTTTACTCATCTGCAAAATGATACTTGTATTACCTACCTCACAGGTAATTAGTAAAGAAAGCACATTGTAAATCTAAAATGCCACTACATAAATGGGAGTTATTATCATCTAGAAAAAAAGAAGGTTCTTCAAATGCACCTTCTACCTCTAGCACCCTATTGCTTTTTAGCTTCTTGTTCCATGTTCAGCCTTCTGACCAATGCCATTTTGTGATAAAGAGGAAAAGAGAGAAGTCATTCATTAATTTGTGGTCTGGAGGCAGGGATGTTGGGTTCAGCAATAGTGAGAAACAGCAGGAAGATTCTCTTTATTTTTAACTTATGGAATAAAACAGAATTTCCATAATAAAATAGGATATAATAAAAAAAGATGGAGATTCTCTTTTGCAGGGTCTTTTGCCCTGCTCAGAAGTATGAAAACCACTAGCTTACAAGCAAGAGAATTAGGACTGATGGTTTAGTGGGGGCAGCACCCTGAAATACAAATTCCTAGCTTTGCTTTGGATTCATGGACTGATAGGATTTAAAGCTACAGAGGGACTTCATCCCCAACCTGGTACAATCTCTTCTTGATCTTTCTTTTTTAAAATTTAGATTAGGAAATTGGGGTTAAATGATTAGGCCAAGATGACACAGGTCCCTTGATACCCCATTCAGTCCTCATTTCATTAAAGCACATGATGCTTTCTGGATCTAGCCAGATTCTTCCCTACTTGTGAGTATCCAGTTCCTCATTCTTAGGAGATAGGTGAAAGAGAAGACCTCTGTTTTAGTAGATGGCATCTCAAGCTCTAAGAGGTTATGTCCTGAGAACTTTTGTCCCATGCTTAGGATTCCTCTGTAGCACTTGAGAATCCAGGCTGGGTGTAGTTTTTGGTGGTGGCCACACACCAGCTGGCTCTTGGATGATATTGAGGTTAGAGGCCCCAACCCATGAAAGAGATTAAGGTTAGAACCTTTTTTCTTGAAGTCAAAGTCTAGCATAAGGATATTCCCAAAGATGATGCTAAGCCAATACTATTAGAAACCCATAGGCTGGGGGGCAGCTAGGTGGCACAGTGTATAAAGCACTGGCCCTGGATTCAGGAGGACCTGAGTTCAAATTCGGCCTCAGAAAGTTGACACTTACTAACTGTGTGACCCTGGGCAAGTCACTTAACTCCTATTGCCCCACAAAAACCAAACCAAACCAAACAAACAAACAAAAAAAGAAACCCATAGGCTGGAGAGCTGTGCAAGGTCCAAGAATCCAAGGTCAAGGCCAAGAGCTGGAAGATCATGGGAAAGGTAGAGGGAAGGTGAAATAAGAGACAGGAGAAGCCAGTTCTGTGTTATGAGCATCAGAACCAGGTCAGGAAGTAGCAGAAAAAAGTCAAAATTATGGAAAACAGAGTTCAGGGGGTCTTGACCACATGCTCTGACAAAGTCTGCATTATTTCTGTCACCTTTTAACACTGAGGTGGCCTCCAGGGCCTTTGTATGGCAGGAATTTAAAGGACCCTTTACTGAACCTTCCTGGGGCTTGACAGGTTAAGCAACTTGCCTAAGGTCACATAGAAGTTAGTGGCAGAATCAGTTATTGAACTAAGCATTCCTAATTTGTTTTCATAGTTGCTAGGGCTGACAAAGAAAGAAGTTCATAAGTCCTTGACTCTCAAGCCCGCTCTACTTCTTAATTTTCCTCTTCTATGTCTGGGAGAAATAGCAGGATCCTCCATGGAATAGCACAACACCCTGGTCCACCACTTCTCTGTGAGGAAGAAGGGCCAGAGAATCCTCCCACCTCTGTGTAAAGCAATGGAAACCTTCCATCTATAGATGCAAGGAAACCGATTTCCACCCAGAGAAATGGATTGAAAATGGTTAAGAAAAAAAAAGTTGGACTTCCCAATAGACTGCCTTAGAATGATCAAACCTGTGGAGAGGTATAGTTCATAAGCACAGGGTGGGCTAAAAGTCATGGAGGAGTTTTAATGTTTAATAACTCCTTTATTTTTGGTTTTTAATTTATAATACCATAGCATCATATGCAGTGTGTGTGTATATATATATAGCTTGTGAAAAATCTCATAAATGGCAAAAAATAAAGCAAAAATAGTTTTCAAAAAGTTAATAAAATATTGTGACCTTTGGCCCACCCTGTATGTACTTGTTAAATAAATGTATTTGTTAGTATGCCTGCCCTATTCAATGAAAGGGGGGAAATATTCCTGACAATGTAAGAATATTCCATTTTAAGAAAACTTGTTCTGTACTTAGTTAATGCACAGATAAATTATGGGATTATTATTCACTTTTCAGAGAATCCTAGATCTTGGTGTTGATGACTTTTCAAGAGATAATCTGGTCCAAAGGCTTGGATCAAGAGGAGTCTTCAGGGGCAGCTAGATGGGGCAGTGGATAGAGCACTGGCCCTGGATTCAGGAGGACCTGAGTTCAAATCAAACCTCAGACACTTGATACTTACTAGCTGTGTGACCTGGGCAAGTCACTTAACCCTCATTGCCCTGAAAAAAAAAAAAAAGGAGTCTTCTGTGTAGGGGCTGGTGGTTCTGAAGTTTTATTACAGAACAAATGACCTTGTGATTAAGGTTCTTCCCATTGTTTTTTATCCTTTGTTTTAATGAGATAATAATACCTTACCTGTAACGAATACTTAGTAAGTATAAAGTGATGTTTATTATCTACAAGACCTGGAGCACTAACCCTCCTTAGAATATGAGAAAGGGTTATCATAGATGGCTCTGACGTCCCTTTGAACTCTAGATCCCATAAAATCTAGGATCCCACAAATTATTACTATTATTATTATTATTATTATTATTATTATTATTATTATTATTATTATTATAGGCAACATGGTTATTTTGATAGGCAACAGGTCCAGAAGTGCTAGGTTCAAACCCAACCTTTGTTATTCTGTAGCCATGGATAAGTTGTTTAAACTCCAAGCCCCAGGCATTCTAGGCTTTATAACTGAATCTCTATCTATATTTTGGAGGGAGTTCTCACGCTGCCAAAATCAGCCCATTATTACTTCTACCATTATTCTCATTTTACACATGAGGCCCAGATGGCTTAAGTAATATATCCCAGTTTACCTTTTAAATCAAGGTGTCCGTTAGTGAATTTAAAGTAGGATTTTACCTGCAAAAGATTTGGTTTGCATACAACTTGTCAGGAACACAGCTGTTGTGCACAGCAAGGTCCACCTATGTTGGCCTTGATTTTGAGTGAAGTCTATAGAAAATCAGTGTTTGATGCTCTCATCTCCCTCTACTGGCTGGCTCTAGAGGGCCAGGCCTACTTGTAGGCTGACACTGATATTTGGGCAAGGAAAATACTTCAAATAAAATGGAGTCCTGTAGATTGATCACGTTAGACACCAGGGGAGAAAGCTTGAGCATTTTCCCAAAGGGGGCCAGTACCAGCCCAGGCGAAGCTAGCTTCATATTTATAAGAATATATTATTTCCTGGTTTCTCTTGGCTACACACAATGGCAAGTCAAAAATGGAAAACTTAAAAAAAAAAAGTTGACAGCGTTCCTATGATTCAGCTGGCAATTTGCAATGGTATCCAGGGAGACAGCTTTTCACATACATTAGCATAATGTGGAATGCCAGCAGGAGCTAGAAATTCACTGTCTAAGCAACTCAGCCTGAATAGTGGTTGACGGCAGAATGCGGTTTAAGGGAAATCCAAACATTAGATGTGAGTGACTGGTACAGTTCTGAGATTTCTTAATTTTTATGGGACAGAGTCTAGTTTATCCTCATCTTCCCCTTTAGCTCACAACTTTCCCCACCTACTTAGTTTACCATCTTTGAGCCATTTCCATGCTCCACTGTAGTTAGAGGTAAAAAGAGAAAGGAATTGATTCTATTCTCCCTCCCTGTTCCTTCCCCACTTCCCCAATGCCCAGTCTCTCTTTCTTTATATTACAGTGGGTAGGAGGGAAGAGAAGTAGGGAAAAGGGAAAGTATGAAGATAGGATAGAAAAAAAACAGGGTGACACAGGACAACAATGAAGGGAGGCTGTAGAGTAAAATTATATTCTTGGCTTCCAAGAAGAATTGGGCATTTGGGCCTTCCATTCATTCATCTGAGGAAGATGTCCTCCCTTGAGGAGCCCCAAGTCATTATAGAGGTTCCTTGCATAATAGTGTGGAGAGGAGATGTATAGGGTAAGAGGGGGAAGGGTATTATTAGGAATTTGAATTTGCTCAGAAGTGGCAGAATTTATTTGTTTGTTATTTTGAAAATTAAAATTGACAAAGGAAGAACACATTATGTTATCCATGTACAAAACTATGGTTCTTTCATCCAGGAAATATGGTGTGTAGTTCTGGTTTCTCCAACAAAATAGTGAGGGAGTTGAAGAGGGTCCCGCGAAGGGCAGTTAAAATGATTAAAGGGACTGTGGCTCTTTTGAATAAAAGTAGACTTAAAAAGGATGCACTCCAATTTAGAACAACAAATATACATTTTATAGTTTAGGAAGATAATGTGTGGGATAAATGGCATATGATAGAAGTTCATAAAATTCACCAAAGTATTGATGATTTCAGTTGTTATTGTTCCCCTGGACATCACTTTGAATTTACTAATTACTTATTTAATCATCCATGTATAAGGTATTAGCTCCTCCTCTCCCCCACCCCTTCAATCCTCAACACACCAAATCAATAAAATATAAGGTCTTTCAGGGCAGAAGCTCTTGTTTTTGCTTTTTATCTTCATTGTCAGCAGTTGATGCTTAATAGATTAAATTGACCAAGAGTGGGGGCATGGTGAACACGATGATATGGCAAGAACAAAGGAACACTCCTGGATGCATGAAAGAGGTAATTTTAGGACTAATAAAAGAAAGTAGTAGAAGATCAGAGGTGGTCCAATGTATAGAGATCCAGCCTCGGAATTAGAAAGGTCTAGGTTCCAATCCTGTCTCTGATGATTAACTGTGTGACCCTGGGCAACTCATGTCATTTCATACTGCCTCAGGCTACTCTATAAAACCCTAAATTGGGAATTCCTCCTCTGGGAATTCTCTTCTAAAGTGAAATAATAGGTCAGGACCAAACAACAGCAAAAACCCTAGACAATGGTTAACCCGGGGTCATTGCTATAGGGTTCATGGATATATTCTAGAGGAATGAGTTAAAAAATTACATCTTTATTTTCACTAAACTTTGGTTTCCTTTGTAATTCTACAAATCTTTATTTTGTGCATTTCAAAACATTATTCTAAGAAGATATAAAAGTTCAAGAACCCTTGCCTTAGAAAATGATGAGGGGCAGCTAGGTGGCCCAGTGGATAAAGCACCAGCCCTGGATTCAGAAGTATCTGAGTTCAAATCCTGCCTCAGACACTAGACACTTACTAGCTGTGTGACCCTGGGCAAGTCACTTAACCCCCATTGTCCCACAAAACAAAAACAAAAACAAAAACAAACAAAAAAGAAAATGATGAAATCAAAAAGCTACAGGAGAGGGACCATCGAAAAAGAGAATATTTTCTCCAAACTCTTCACTTTATAGAAGAAGTGAGGTCTAGAGAGGGAGTGCCTAATTCTTGGAGGGGGCTGTAAAATTGAGAGTTTAGAGCCCACATAAAACTATAAAGAGTGTCAAGAAGAATAGATTCAAGGAGGGCTTGTCAGGAAGGGAATCTGAGAAGGGTGAAAGTAGAGGACAAGTACCACAAGGTCTTATAGATTGCCCCTTGGTGCTACTCTCAGACTTAATTCTAGGTTGGATGGACCATGGGTCTGTCCCAGTGTAGTGCTTTCAGCTGGCATGCCATTAACCTTACTCCCTTTTACCTGAAGTACTTTGGTCAACTCTAAAGACCATTTTTTCCCTTTTGGATTTTGGATTTTTTCCTTTTCAGTTCACAATCCTGGGCCTGACATTTCTTCTTCCTGTACTTTCCCCCTATGGGTCTTGACTTGCACATGTTTCTTCTTGTTTCCTGTGTTATCTGGACACAAAGTCACTGCAGATACCAGAGCATGTTGGGAAACAGCTTGGTTGGCTGACAAGTGAACTAGAGGCAAGATGGGCTGTAGCCTGGACACTTGTACAGAGGATGCCTGAGGCAACGCTTGGTTGATTTCCTTATTCCCTATTGTGATTCTAGGCTGAGGACTGGGACACATCAGGCTAACCTTTATCACTCAGGATTTTATGGGTCCACTGAATTCACTTGATTCAGCTGAGGGCAGAAATGCCCTACTGATAAGCCCAGGAAATGAATTACACATAGATGTGGGACACCAACCACCAAACATTTGTCTTACCAGGAAAGTCTTGCCAAAGAAGGGGTATGGGAAGGGACAGGCAGAAGTATGCCAAAGAGATCTAACCCTTGTGTTATAGACTACCTCCCTGATAAATAAAATTTGGAAACTGTGTCTTTATGGGCTCATTGCTTCGATGAACCTGCTCAAATGAAAACAGTGATGTCAGTATCTGGCACTCTTAGCCATGAGTTCCCCTTATAAGCACTCAGGCTCACAAGGCTTCAACATATAAAGTGACTTTATTTACACAATTAGTGACATAGGAAGGAGTTTTCTGTGAGCCTATAGGGAGGGAGTCAAGCTATCTTCCCACCCCCTTAGAACCTGTAAAGTTCCTATAACTTATATTACTATCATAGGTAGGTCCGTAGCAAGGGTAAGATTAAGAAGAAAGCACTCTGTTTTAATAAAAAGCTATTACATCTGGGAGCAGCTAGGTGGCACAGTGGATAAAGCACTGGCCCTGGATTCAGGAGGACCTGAGTTCAAATCCCACCTCAGACACTTGACACTAGCTGTGTGACCCTGGGCAAGTCACTTAACCTTCACTGCCCTGCAAAAAACAAAAACAAAATATGGGGCAGCTAGATGGCGCAGTGGATAGAGCACTGGCCCTGGATTCAGAAGTACCTGAGTTCAAATCCGACCTCAGACACTTAACACTTACTAGCTGTGTGACCCTGGGCAAGTCATTTAACCCCAATTGCCCCGCAAAAAACCAAACCAAACCAAAACAAAAAAGCTATTACATCTGTCTATATAAATCCTTCCCCCCCCCCCCTTGAGACTAGGTGTCCTTATGTCACTCAAGCTGGAAATGCAATGGCCACTTATGGGCCCAGTACCACTACAGATCAATTTCCAATGTTGTCTGGTTTGACCCTCCTTAGGCTGCCTAGTTCTCTCATCCCCCGCCCCTCCACCACTCCCAGGGGCTCACCATATCCATGCTTGATTTAATAAGGAAACCTCATTCATTTAGCATATTACAGCTCAGAACTCTCCAGCTCAAGTGGTCTACCAGCCTCAGCCTCCCCTAGTAGCAGAAGTGAATGCCACCAGGCTGTATAATATAAACACACCTTACAGCTTACAATGTATGGAACAAATGACATGTGACCAAAGTTTTTTTTTTAAATCACAACAATATTCATGATCCCTCCCAGTTGTTAATGCTCTCTCTGAACCCCTGAAATTATTCTGTATTTGCTATTTACTTATCTGTGTATATGCTATCTACTCCCCATCTTCCAATAAAGAATAAGGTAATAGAGGGGGAAGTTTTCTCTTCCAAGTTCATGCTCTGACTCATTGTTCTTTGACCATTTCTATCATTCATTTGACCTTTCTATCCATGCTTATCACGGTGCTTGGCACATAGTAGGCACTTAATAATTGTTTATTGAATGTAATGGAATTCTATCAGTGCTTCCTTGCCCTGCTCCTGACGTCTTTAATTCCTGACAAAGATTATGAGTTCTTCTCACTGCTGTCACTCTCCTCCACTCCTAGAAGTCATAGTGGGTACTTACTGCTGCTGCTGCTGCTGCTGCTGTCTTTAACCCCACTTCTCTATTCTCCACCATTACTAGCAGATTGTGCCAACTCACAGACAGATGGACAATGGAAGGATGACCCCTGGGACCTCAGGTACAGCAGTATAGCTTCTTCCTGCCTTTGGAGTATGAGACCTCAAGCCTGTGAAGACCTTCTGCTGTTTGACACTTAGGTCCCACAGTCCTCATTTCATATGCAGAGTTTCTTCAGGTGATGATTAGAATACTTTTTTGGGGGGCAGGGCAATGGGGGTTAAATGACTTGCCCAGGGTCACACAGCTAGTAAGTGTTAAGTATCTGAGGCTGAATTTGAACTCAGGTCCTCCTGAATCCAAGGCCAGTGCTTTAGCCACTGTGCCACCTAGCTGTCCCTAGAATACCTTTTTTTTTTTAGGTCTGTTCAAATATGTTTCCACTTTCTACTTTTGGTCAGCTACATTTCTATCTGTAACTGCTTGCCGCCTCCTTCCAGTGCCAGTATGCCATGCCTCCTATTTGCATCAGCCCTTTCCCACTGAGTCTCCTGGGGTTTGGGGTTTCTGCTTTCTTTACATTTGTCTCTCCATCTCCAGTCTTCATCTAAGGCAGGTGGGCCAAGTTATATGAATTAATCTAGGTTGCATCTTATAAGTATTCTGAAAGGGAGAAAGGAAGACAGATATTGCTGCTTCCAGAACCTGTGTAGGAAGTGTAGGGTGAAGATTTGGATCCTAACTCTAGAATTAAACCAGGAGGGATAGGTGAGACCAATCTGAGAGCTAAAATACTTAAGGGGATGTCTAGTCAACATAACCCAAAGGAAACACTACAAAGACCTCAGGGGATCTGAAGCAGTGCCAAAGGAGAAACTAAGAAAAGGAAACTAATGATCAGAGCAACAAATGGAAGAATAGGAAAGCTTTCTTCATTGTGTTGGTTGGATGGTAAGACTGAGATATTCCTCTTAAGATCTTAAAGGGCCAGTGAGCAGCCAGACCCATGACCTGAAATTCTCCATCATATTCTCTTCTTTCTTTTCCTTTTCTTCCTTTTCACTCCCTCTATTTTTCTCTATTCTGATACCTTTTTCTGTTTGTACTTCATTTTCTCCTCCTCTTCCTCTTCTTTCTCCTTCTCCTCCTTTTTTTCTTTTCTTCCTGAAGAACTAAATTTTTCAAGCAGAATACAAAGGCAGTTAAGTAGAATGATTTTGGGGGAGATCAGAATTACCCTTAACTATCTTACTCTCTCCTACTAGGTTGCCTGGGTCACCATTCTGTCAATGGCCATAAAATTCCCACCATTCCCACTTGTGCTTTGATGTCAGCATCAGTTCATCAAGACTAGGTCATGATCTTTATGGGGCAGCTAGATGGTGCAGTGGTTAAAGCACCGGCCTTGGATTCAGGAGTACCTGAGTTCAAATCTGGCCTCAGACACTTAACACTTACTAGCTGTGTGACCCTGGGCAAGTCACTTGACCCCAATTGCCTCACAAAAACAAACAAACAAAAAAAAGAATAGGTCGTGACAGATTAGCCTTTTTTTTTAATCAGGGAAATGCAGAAAACATAGTATATTTAGATTTCCACAAAAAAATGTAATAGTCTGGGGCAGCTAGGTGGCACAGTGAATAGAGCACCGCCCTGGATTCAGGAGGACCTGAGTTCAAATCTGGCCTCAGACACTTAACACTAGCTGTGTGACTCTGAGCAAGTCACTTAACCCCAATTGCCTCACACACACAAAAAAGTAATAGTCTCTCATGCTATCCTTGTGAACAAGATGTAAAGTTATAGGCTAGAGCAATGTGGAAATTTATTTTGATTTGGGGACCCTACCTTTAGGCTGAGATTAGAAAGCCTTAGGCCCTCAGGGTCTCTCCCCCTCCTCCTCAGCTTCAGCTGAGCGGAAAAAACCCCGTGGGCTATACAAGACTCCGGGGCAGACAGCTGGGGGGGCGGGGGGAAAGCCCCCAGCTCCCTCCGACCTGAGCGGAGCTATCTGAAGGATCCCGGATGGCCTGTGCTGAGGCATGAGGCTCGAGAGCAACCCCCCCCCCCCCCCCCCCCCCCCCCCCCCCCCCCCCCCCCCCCCCCCCCCCCCCCCCAGCTGCAGCTCTGGCCTGGCGATTAGCTTGTCTGTGGGGGCGAAGGAAGCCCTGAGAATGGAGTGGAGAGAAGAAAAGGTATATATGGACCTGGGAGTGAGATTGGGGGGGCGATTAGAGGACGGGCCTGATGACGGACTAGATAGACAAGATTCAGGGGTTCGGAGGGACAAGAAGAGGTCAAGAGGCGGCTGAGGAGACGGCAAAGATTGGAGACTAGAGATGGGGCTACAAGGACGCAGGAGAAGACGAGAAGGACTAGGAGCCGGCAAAAGAGAGGCCGAAGAGCAAACTGACAGAACAGACAGACAAGGTTACAGGCCTTAATGCAAACCAGGGAAAGTGTAACGTGCCCTGAGGCCGGAGGCGGCTAAGGCCCTTATTGTATTCAAGAAGTTTGAAGCGCAGCAGGTGGGAAAGAGACCGAAGGAAAGCAGTCAGGTTGTACACTTTATTTCCCTGTATTCCTAATTTGAAATAGTATCTCATAAATAAACTCTGCTTTGATTATTTAGTTAAGAGGCTTCTTAATCTTTAGTCTATCAGTTGGGGAGCAGTGTGGTGGAACTTTATAAACAGCCCATATTAAATTAAACGAAGTCAGATAGCCAAACAGTCAACAGTCCCAGATTAGTCCTCTGGTCAGATTAGCGCCCCAAATTAGGCTAGTCAATTCAAAAATATTTTTACAGCAGGGGTTCTTAACCTTTTTCATGACATCAGACCCCTTTGGGCAATGTGATAAAGCCTATAGACCCCTTCTTAGAATGTTTTTGAACAATTGAAGGAAATACTAAATTTCAGTTAGAAGTAGTGAAAATAAAGATGTGATTTTTTCCCCCCTCCAAGTTCATAGACTCCTGAAACCTTTCCATATATTTAGGAAGTCAACGGACCTCCATTTAAGAACCACTGGGCTAGAGAAGAGAATAGTTATATAAACTGAGAGCTGATTGAATGACCAGACTCCAATAGTAGTCTGTCAACTTGGAAGGAGGCCTTTAATAGACTATCCCCAGGAATCCCAGCTTCGTTCTGTGCTATGTTTCATTTTTACCAGTGATTTGGATAGAGGCATAGAAGCTGGGCTTATTAAATTTGCAGATGACATAAAGTTAACAGGTTGGATAACAGTCAGAATTAGAAAATATAACAATAGAATAGAATCCTGGGCTGAATCTAATAAAGTGAAATTTAATAGGGATAAATACAAAGTGTTACATTTGAATCCTTAGCTTTGCACAAAGTAGGCATTTGGGGATGATGAGGAAGAAGACAAAGATGTACTTAGAATGAATGCTCCATATAGTCATAGCCTCCACATCAACCCTTGAGTAGAGCCAATGAGGTGGTGGAAGTAAAACAAATTAGAGTGACATCCCACTTGATTTTAAGCATCTGAAGCTTGCTTTCCCAAGGAACAGGTCTGTTATGTGGTTCCTTTGAATGTACCTTTCTTTTTGCCTCTTGAAAACATTCAAAAACTAACCCACTGCTTTTTATCCCACTCTTCACTGCTCCTGGTTCTGATCTACTATCTCACATTTTTTTCCTATGTGGGTTTAAACAAACCATTAGCTCTTCAAACTCAGTTTTTCTAACTAATATAAGATTCTCAAGAGCAGGGGCATCTATCTCCTTGTTGTGTCTGTATCCCCAGCACCTAGTGCAATACCTAGTGCTTACATCATAGATGCTTTATCAATGTTTGTAGAGTTAATGAAATTGTCACATGGAAATAACAACATTGCTTCCCAGAAAGAGGTTCTGTTTTGGAGAGAGCATCAGCAAGAAAGGCTGGTGGATGAGGACCTCCCTGGTTATGGTCTTATCTCAGGTCATTAACTCTTATGTAGGTTTTTGTAAAGAGCAGACTACTTTCAAATCCTAAAAACATTTATTGGGGGCCTGAAAGATTGTGTGTGTATATACATGTGTACACGTGTGTGTATAAACACACAGAGGAGTATGCTGGTAAATATTTAATGACCAGCTCTCTTGGGAGAAAATGTATGCACAAAACCTTTCTGCATAATTAACTTTTTCTCTATCACTTTCTTTAGTCTAGAAAAATCAATGAAACATAAGCCAAGCCCTGATTTCTAGCATTTGCTGATTTCTGAGGTGTAAATGCTCACAATGAAAATTTGACAATAAGTTAGCTTGGGCTGGCTGCAGTATACCTCGTTTTATGTATATACATGCACATACACACAAAAGGTAGTTTGAGAACACTGTTTCTCTCTCTCAATTTCATCCCTGTGTTAGCTTTCTTTAAACCAATAAGTATAACACCAATTAAGAAACTGTTAGTATTAGGAAGGGGGTGTAGTAAGAATATATATGTGTGTGTATCACTGTAAGGGAGGTATAATCATGTCATGACTGATAATCTTTCTCAGATGGTACTATAGCTGAAGCATGACCTTCCTAGCATAGAGGTAGAAGTCCTGGCAATTTGGACCTGGATAGGCATCCTCCTAGGGATCCTTTGGCAGATGGACCAGGGATCAGAGTTAGTAGAATTCTTTGTTTATTCTGTACCTATTTTGAATATACCAATAAATGAATGAATGACTATGTTGTATCCATATTAGAATACACACTCCTTGAGGTCAGGGAGGCCTTGGATCTTTGTCTCTGTATCCCCAGCATCTGGTATACATTAAATAAATGTTAATTGGTTAACTGATTGACTTGCAGGTCAGAGGAAGTAAATGGATGTAACTACTCCCTTTCTAATCCTCTAAGTATTGAAATTGTTTCCACCAGACCTGAGATCCAAAATGGCGCAGACTGAATTCTTTTTGTTGTCCACATGGATTAGAAGAGGGGGTAAAAGTCCAGCATATTATTGCTCCAGTTATAGGAGGGATTTATTAATGTGGGCTGGACTTCAGGTTGTTCAGGACCTGTAGTTTATAGGCCATGATGTTAACTATTTTAATGGTGGAGAATGGTCAAAGGAAGGGCAAATAACGAGTGAATAAATTGTACTTAGTTTTTCACCTGCAAGGATTTTTACTAGTGTACAGTGCTCATTAGCCTGTGCCTTGTGGGATGCTACACCAGTGTTTTACAGTCATTCTGGGTAAGCTGAACCCTCTGTAAGATAGTTATCCATGGTAGGTACCAATATGAGAGAAATGAGAACTGGAAAGTTGAACCAAGTCATAAAAAACAAAAACAACTAACATATCTGCTATTGCTTAAGTTTCAGTGAAGTCTCTAAGTGATCTACTCCCTCTCTAGGGTAGAGACAAGAGTCCTGGCCAGTTATCAGGTTCTGGTGGTTGGTGCAATATGAAATGGGATGATGAACAGTTTCCCTTTCATGTTGCCATCTGATTTGAAGGCTGGCATTTGCAGATAATAAGTAACGACTTCCGGGGCAGCTAGGTGGCACAGTGGATAGAGCACCAGCCCTGGAGTCAGGAGTACCTGAGTTCAAATCCAGCCTCAGACACTTAAAACTTACTAGCTGTGTGACCCTGGGCAAGTCACTTAACCCCAATTGCCTCAATTAAAAAAAAAAGTACTTCTAGATTGTAAAGTACAGCTTAATAGAAGGCAGGTAGCAAGTTGGTATAATGGATAGATCACTGGGCTCAGAGTTAGGAAGATCTGAGTTCAAATCCTACCTCAGACAGTTAACTAGCTGGGGAGACTAGATAACTTGTTTAACCTCTCTCAGCCTCAGATTTCCTAACCTGTAAGGAGAGGACATTGAACCTGCTGTACTTTTCTAGTTCTAAACCTATAATTCTATAAGTCTATAAGGGTTTGCCTTCCCTCTCCTCAGTTTCTTCATCCACAGAAGGAGGGAGCTGGCAAGAGGATCTTCCAGGTCACTTCTAACCTTGACACCCTCTAATTCTAAGCATAAGGTCATAGTTACTTAAATTCATTTCTCATCTGGAATAAACCCCTTCCCTGGCCAGATTTAAGGCTCAGCTAGCAGTTTGAGTTCCCCCAGAAACTTGGCAGGGACAGATTCTTGGGGGCTTTGCATTCTTTTTAATAAGAGTGTCCTTTTTCTGTGCTTCAGCCCCCTCTCCATAGCAGAGGTAAGGGTGTTGACTGTAAAACCCTGACAAAAGGAGTTAAGGTAGGGGAGAAATCAGATACCATCTATCGAGTACTCCTAGAAAGTGGCTAGGAATATTTTTTTGCTTTTTCATACCTTAGCCTTGGCACTCCTTGTTTGAGTTTCCCTCAGTGGGGGACAGATTATTTCATTAATCTTCTCAGCATCTATGTAAGACTGCCAAGAGCAGAGATTATTATCGGCCTTCCTCCTCAGCAGAAGAGTTTACCTTAGCTGAGAACATTTTACCCAGAATGAAGCAGGGAGGCCACATCTGATGGGATACTAGCTAGTGCCTCTCCCACAGCCCACACTGGATTCACCAGCTAGGCTAGCCTGCCTCTCTTGCAGGTGTCCTAGTTTTTCTTCTTTGGAGTCACAAGGAACAAGCCTAATCCCTTCTGCATGTGACAGCTCTTCAAGTGCTTGAAAACAGCTATCATGTCTCCACTAAGTCTTCTCTTCCCCAGGTTAAACAGACTTAATTCTTTCACCCAATCCACATTCTGGCCTAGTTCTTACCGTTCTTTTTGGGATGGCTTCTAGTTTGTTGATCTATTTTCTGAAACATGACACCCAGAATGGAACAAAATGCTCCAGATATAATCTGACCAGGGCACAGTACAGTGGGACTATCAATTCCTTTATTCTCGATGCAACAATCAAATTAATGTTATCTAAAATCACATTAGCTTTTTAATCTTCTGTTAACACTGTTGTCCCAAATTGAGTTTACAGTCAACTACAACCCCTTGGTCTTTTTCACACGGACTACTTGTTAGCTAGACAGATCTCTCCAATCCTATGCTTGTACATTTGGTTTTTGGAACCTAAATGTAAGACTTTACATTTATCACTACTAAATGTTAGCATATACATTATATGATGCAGAGGATAGAGAACCTGTCTCAAAGTCAAGGAGACCCAAATTCAAGTCCCTCCTATGCCATCAGTTGGCTGTGTTTCTCTGTTCAAGACGCTTCACCTCTCAATTCTTCAGGAACTTTTCTAAGACTATAAAATACAGAGCAGGTATCAGTCTGCATTGATAGAAGGCATCTCCTTATCAGAAGTTCCCTATATCCCTCCTTCAATAATTCACTTCATTAAAAAAAAATTAGTTACTTGTTTTAAAAAATATTTTAATTTTTAATAAATGTTTTAATTTAGTTTTATTTTATTTTATTTTATTTTTGGTGAGGCAATTGGGGTTAAGTGACTTGCCCAGGGTCACACAGCTAGTAAGTGTTAAGTGTCTGAGGCCGGATTTGAACTCAGGTCCTCCTGAATCCAAGGCCGGTGTTCTATCCACTGCGCCACCTAGCTTCCCCTTAATTTAGTTTTAAGTTCCAAATTCTTTCCTTCCCTCCCTCCCTTCTCTCCCTCCTCCCCAAGGTGGCAAACAATCAGATATGGGTTACATGTGTTCATTTATTGTTTTACAAAATTTTGAAAGTAATTCACATTATATTCTTCACATCAAGTTATTTTACAAAGGCCAGGATCTTCCTCCTTCAGTTCCTTAGCTCATTCAGAGGATCACCAATCTAGAGTTTGGGGAGACCTCAGGAACCATTGATTTTACCCTTCTCATTTTGCAGATGAAGAAACTGAGCCCCAGGGATTTCAAGTGACATGACCAAGTTCATACAAGTAGTTAACCTGAGGTAGAGTTGGATTCTGGGCTCTCTATTTCTAGAGGCAGTGCTCATTCTGTTATTCCATGCTAACTACCCCTTATCGAGATGTTTTGCCATCAGTTTAGTGGTTATGACCTGGGAAAGGCCTTCCTTCTCTCCAACTCCCAACTAAAAAGGATTCTTCCCCATCTGGGCTCCAAAGTTACTTCCATTCAGATTTTAGCCTTGTGCCACTTGTAATCCTTATTATCAGAGGCATGCCTTGAGGCATATTGGGTGAATTTTTTTTTTTTTTTTGCAGGGGTGAGGGGAGGAGGAGAAGAGGGAGCTTTTATGTTTTTTTTTTTTTATTCTTGAGTCTTCAACCCTATAGGATAGAGTTCAGTGTTCTACTTTCAAACACAATGAACATTGTACCAAAGAAACTTGTATACATACACACAAATAATTAAATCCCATGCAGAAAACACAATCTGATGTCAACAGGGACAGAAGTTCAATTGTTTGCAGAGTAATTTACAGTTCAGGGTGGAGGCATCATCCAAAGAATGGTTTTCTGCCTACTCCATTGTTCTTTGCTGTCCTGGGCTGCACCCAAGTGGTTTGCCCAGTGCCATCCTCACATGGTCTGCTTTGAGATGTTGCCTGGCATGAAGCTTGCCTAGGAAGGAAGTATACAGGATGCTAGTCCCTACTGGTGGGACTGTCTACCTGTTGATCCAGTAACAAGTCCATACAAAGTTTTGCATCTCTTTTGGTATTAGCAGGAAGGAGCATAGGAATAGCAAATGTAGGATTCAAAGCCAGATCCTCTAATTTTATAGCTTGCACTCTTTATCAGCTTCCAAAAGGAAGCTTCCTTTAGATGAGTTCATGTTGTCCTTTCCTTAGAGACCACACCCAAGCTCTGTTAAGTTGATCAAATCATACTGTACCCCATCCCAAGTCATTCCTTAGGTTTTTTTTTTTTTCCCATGAGAGAATGTAATGAATAGGGGAAAGAAACAGCCCAGATGTAGGCTAAAAAAAAGTGTTACATAACCTCAAAAGGGATACAGTGACAACATACATATAATTAGAGGGTGGGGTTATTTATTCTCCTGTCTCTTCTCTATTGTACATTTGTTTAACCCAATTAATCATCCTATTTCTTCACAATTAATTACTTTTATGTAATAATCAAACTGGATTTTATGTCCACTATCCCACAGCCCCCAAATTGCTTGCCATACAGGAAAACTTCCTGCCCACTGCCAACTCCTGATTATGTGAAGTCAAGTGAACTGCACTAGAGCAAATACGAAGCAAATCTTGCTCTCAATAATAAAAATAATAACAGCTCACATTTATATTGTGTTGACATTATCGCCTACTCTGCTTAAGGCTTTTGCTGACATCATTAAAATCTGTTTTGCTTCTACTTCTTCATGCAACCTGCAACCCATCAGCAGCTAGAAGGGAGCACCTATTGAATCAAACCATTTAATTACCTCCACAGCCCCAGGGAGAGCATGAATTAGAATGGCAGAAAGATGAGATGGAGAAAAGGAGGAAGGGATGGAGATACATGCAGAATAGACTCTTCTCTGCTTAGGCTGATGCTTTGTACTTGTCTGAGAGGTCTGTCTACCCTAACTCTGTTTGGGGGTAGGGTGGTAGTAGAAGGAAACTATCTCCCTATCTTGGCCAGGCTGGAAGTTGCAGTCTCTCACGAATTGATCTCACTAAACTCTCTGACCTGGGTGGGCCCACCTGATCCACTCTGACATCCCCACCCCAGATGCTCACCATACTGATGCTACACTTAGTATAGACACCCAGTGGGCTTTAGCCCACCAGCCTCAGCCTCCCCCTTACCAGGAATCAGAGGTATGTACCACCCATCCTCAGAGCCCACCCTAGTTTTGAAAGCAGAAGAACAGGGAAAACCTAATAGCTTTTATATCCTCTTAGAAGTGGGATCTTCACTGCTTGGCTTGTGAAGTGTGTACAGCATTATGACTTTCTGGAACATCAGCAATGGCCACATTGTAATATTAATACGAAATCATATTTCGAATTCCTCATCTGTAAATGAGGGGCCCAAGTAGATGATCTCTGCTTGCCTTCCAGCCCTAATAGTCTGCGCTTCAAATGTGGCCCGTTTTCATTACCTCCTGTTTATGACTTTCTGCACCTTTGCTGCCCTCCACTAGCGTAAATAATTGAGATTACCCTGCAGTAAGGATGAAAGTTAGGGCCATGGTCAACTCTCTGGCCCCCGGCTATTGAAGGAGGGAGGGAAAGGAGGAAATCCAATTTTCATCTGCTAGGCCTTCCATCCTAGGCAGCTTGCAGTCTTCGTTTTTGATGTCTGAGAACTAGTACTAGTGGTAAAGCATGCCATGGTAAAAAAAAAAAAGTGTCCCCAGCAGAAAAAAATTTTCTTTTACATTTTTATTCACATTTTTTGTTTCTGTATCACCTTTATTTTCTAATATATCCTGCTTCCCTCACCTTTCCGGAAAGTCACCATTTATAACAAAGAATTTTAAAAAGAGGAAAAAAAGCAGTTCGGCAAAACTAACTTACCCATCAGCTGAGTCTAATGATAGATGTGTTTTTTTTTTTACACCCATAGGCTTCCACCTTTGCAAAAATAAAAAAGGAGGAGAGAGGGTTTTTATGTCAAGTTTCTAACCAGAGGAGATGATCCCAAGTAAACAACCTGGAGAACCAAGGGAGAAGCAGATACTGGAATTGTGTAAAGTTCAAATAGTGCGGGCCGTAGATGAGAATACTGTAGCTGTAAGAGTATTTTGTAAATCTAATACAGAGACTAAATGCAATCTACTTGTACTATAAGCCATTGCTATTATAGCCAGTCCTAAAGTTTCCTTCCTTCGTCTCCTCCCTCCCTTCCTTCCCTCCTTTCCTTCACTCCCTGACTTACTTGCCTGCCTGTCTTTCTGCTTATCTTCCTGCCTGTGAATATTTGGTGTGTGTGTGTGGGGGTGCATTAGGGTTAGTGAGTGTGGGCAGCTTGAGTAACAATTCCCAGCAAAGGGATGGGGACAGAAGTATATGAATTTGGGGAATTAGCTGTATGGGCACAAGAAGTCACCTATGTCCTCTGAGTCTTGGGGTCCTTCCCTCTAAAATCAGGATAATAGCACTCACACTTTGCATGATACTTTGTCAGCCTTAAAGGACTGCATAAATGTGAGCTGTTCTTGTTACCCTTTCTAGGTCCAGAAGCAGGAAACAGATTCAGAAGATTACAATAGGAACATGGGCCAGAGGATCAGAGGAGTAAAGAGCTAGAGCTGGAAAATGAATTGCTTCATTTTACAGATAAGGAAACTGAGGTCATAGTGGGTTCAATGATTTGCCCCAAACTGTCCAGGTAGCAAATGAAAGAATTGACATTGGACATAGGTCAGATCCAGTGACTCCAAGACTCCAAGTTCAGCTCTGTGGAGGCAGTTGGAGGTTCATTGGTTAGAACACTGGGCCTGGAGTCAAGGAAAACCTGAGTTCAAATTTGACTGCAGACACTTACCAGCTGTGTGTCCCTGGGCAAGTCACCTAAACTCTGTTTGCCTCAGTTTCCTCACCAAAAAAATGAGAATAATTGCACATACCCCATAGGGCTGTTGTGAGAGACAAATGACATAATATTTGTAAAAAGTATTTAGCACAGTGTCTGACACATAGGTGCTTTAAAGGCACTAGGTATAAATGTTTATTCACCTGCTTATTCTCTTCCCATCACTCTATCTGCTCTCTTGGTTCTCTAAATATAAGCAGATTTTCACAAGACTGTACCATTTTGCTTTGTCATGGCAGCTATTAAAAAGAGATAATCACTAGGGTGTAGGGCTAGAATCATAGTATTTGGAAACACTGCCCCATTTAGGGATGCCTGCCTAAAAGTCATCTCCTCCTTCTTCTCTTCCCCTAACCCCTCCATCCCCAGCCTTATATTATTTAGTGAGAGGCACAAGGCAATACTTGGAGATTAATAGTTCCTGATTTTTCTTTGGTGTTTTCAGAACAACAATAAAACAGCAGCACATCCTCAATAATCTTAGACAGCTTGCTACCTGGTACCTTCTTCTTGTGTTAAATTGGTTTCTCATTTATTTATTTAATATGTTTTTATTCATTTCATTAAATATTTTCCAGTTACATTAAAATGTTACATTCATTTAAAAAAATGTGAGTTCCAAATGCATTGAATAAGTTTCTGTTCATTCTATAGGCATTTTAAGTACCTACTATGTGCTGGGTAGGCACTGGAGATACAGGAACAAAAATCAGTCCTCACCTTTAGAGAAGTGACATTCTATTAGAGTCAGGAAAACATGTAATCATAGAAACAAATATAAAATACATAGAAAGTAATGCAAAGGAACTTTTTTTGGGGGGGCGGGGAGTAGGGAGAGAGGAGATTAGCAACAGATGGGATAAAGATAGGCCTCACAGGAGGAGGCTCTAGATCTGGATTCTAAAAGGTGGAGCTGAGGAAGACATTCATTCCTGGCATGGGGAGTAAGTGGGACTGCGTAGCTATGCAAAAGCACAATGATGGGAGATAGAGATTTAGCCAGCTTGACTGGCACCTGGAATTCATAAAGAGGAATGATTTGTAAGAAGCCTGAAAATATAGGCTAGGGCTAGACTGGAGGATGGGTTAAAGAAAGGGAAAGTGAGGAACCAAATTAGGAAGAGTCTGGGCAAGAGATAATGTGGTTTTGAACTACAGTGGGTGGAGAGAAAAGATCAGATGTCAAAGTAAAATCCACAAGATTTGGACAATGGTTATTGGAGGGGAAGAGAAGAAGGGAGGAAGGGTGAAGGATCAAGAACAACTCTGAGGTTGTAAACCCAGGTAACTGCAAGGATGATGGCATCCCCAGGAATAATGAGGTCATTCAGAAGAGAGGTGATTTTTGTTGAAAGACAATGAAGATAGTTTTGGACATGCTGAGTCTGGCACCAACAGGACATCTGGTGAGAATGTCCAATAGATAGTGAATGGAACAGTTCTGGAGCTCAAGAGAGAGTCTGGGTCTGCACATATAGATCTGGGGGTTATCTGCATAGTGATGATAATTGAACTCGTGGGAGCTGGTGAGAAATCAGCCTCCAGCATCCCTGTGCCCCCTGGTCACTGGCTGACAGAGCTGTCCATCAGCTTCAGGCAAGCCAGTTGCAATTTTAATTGGATGCTATATATGCCATTGCTGGCTGGGCTAATCCTGATGGACAACTTAACTGGCTAGCGATGTTGGGAGAAGTCTTTTCCTATATTTGTATGTGTCCCAAAACCATTTCTGGGGCCCCATTAGTACAATATTCCTGTATGGGGCCCTGTTCTAGCTCTTTTGAAGAAATCAGTGCCCCTTCTCATCCTCTGCCAAGGCTTTCCAAGGATGGAAGCCATTCTTCTAGTCACTGAACTCAAATCAGAAAGGATTTATTTTAAGGTGTCCCTAGCAACCCTTCAGGCTTTAGTGGGCCACAGAAGCAGCGACACAACCCTGTTGTCCTGGTGACAATTGCTTTCCTATAGCTTTTACTGCCACTTCCGGTTAAAGCAGAGAGAAGAGGCATACATACTGAAGAAAAGATTCATTTCCCCCTAGTCAATCCAAGCAAGGCTGTCACTGTGCAAAGCTGGGTAGGTAGCAGCTAGGTGGCACAGTGGATAGAGTGCCAGACCTGGAGTCAAGAAGACTCATCTTCTTGTGTTCAAATCTGGTCTCAGATCCATACTAGCTATGAGACCCTAGGCAAGTCACTTAACTCTGCCTCAGTTTCCTCATCTATAAAATGAGTTGGAGAAAGAAATGGCAAACCACCCCAGTATATTTGCCAAGAAAATGCCAAATGGGGCCATGAAGAGTCGAACACAACTAAACAGCAACAACAAAAGCAATCTTTGTCCCTTTTATTTGACCTCAAACACTCCATGGGTCTACTTTCCCCAGACATGGAGTCCTATCATGCTGCTTTAAGAGGCATTGTGGTAGGGGAGAATGAGAGCTGAGCTTGAGGTCAGGAGACGGGTTGAAATTCCAGCTCAGTTCCAGCTGTGGCAATGTGAACAAATCATTGAACCTCTCTGAGCCCCAGCTTCCTCATATCTAAAAAGGGCTAACTATTCTCTCTCAGGATTCTACCACACAGGATTATTGTAGAGAGAGTGCTTTTAACACATTTAAATTGGGTATTGTTAGACCCATTTCCATCATTGTACCTGACAGCCCTGCAGTTTGGGAGACTCTCCTCTTGACAAAGATGGCTTGTTTTCCGGTAATAATGTGAGCTCCACATTTCCTTGTCCTGGATTTTGGTACCTTTTGGTCTGTATTAAGACACATACAAAGGGACAGCTAGGTGGCGCAGTGGATAAAGCACTGACCCTGGATTCAGGAGGACCCGAGTTCACATTTGGCTTCAGACACTTGACACTTACTAGCTGTGTGACTTTGGGCAGGTCACTTAACCCTCATTGCCTCACAAAAAAACCAACAAAAACAAAAATAAAAGACACATACACATTGGAGTCTTTATTATTTCATGTTATAGAGGAAAAGACCTAATACATTCATCTACATTGAGATATGAAGGATTTTAGTGACCTCTTTCAGAATCATAAGATCTAGAGATGGAGGGGAACTTAGACCTCCAGTAGTGTCAAACTCAAAAAAAAGGGTGCCATTATATTTTACATGGGGCAGATAGGTGGCACAGTGGATAGAGCCTTGGGCCTGGAGTCAAGAAGGCTCATTTTTGTTAGTTCAAATCTGTTTTCAGACACTGACTAGCTGTGTGACCTTGGGTAAGTAACTTAACCCTGTTTGCCTAAGTTTCTCGTCTGTAAAACGAGCTGGAGAAGGAAATGGCAAACCACTCCAGCATCTTTGGCAAGAAAACCCCAAATGGGGTCACAAAGAGTCAGACATGACTGAACAAAAAAACTATACATATGGATCTCTGCAGGCCACATATCGACTTAGAAAACCACACACCTTCGTATATTTCTTTATTAACATATCCACACAGTAGAATCAGATAGGAACTACATTTTAATCTGGTTCAGGCTGAATTGGAGAGTGTTATAGGCTAGGTATTTGTCACCTCTGATCTAGTCCAATCCAATCCAACAAATGTTTATGAAACATTCATTATGTGCAAGGCACAGTGCTGGGCAATGAGGGTATAAAGACAAAACTCCCAAATCATGGACTTCAAGGAAGTTACATTCTCCTGTCAAGATAGAAGATGTAAGTAGATAAACAAGTACCTGATAGTCTGAGGAGAAAGGAGAGAACACCAGAAACTGGGGTGAATAGGGTATATGAAATGGCATTTGAGATAAACCTTGAAGGAACCATTGGATTTTAAAATCAGGAAGTGAGAAGAAGGTGAATTCCAGGTATGAAGGATGGTCTGTGCAAATGCATGGAAGTGGGAGACAAAGGCCAGGTTTGAGGAATAGCAGGTAGGCTAGTTTGACTGATGTGTAAAATGTGTAAAGGGGGGAATGTGCAAATGCATGGAAAGGAAGGATGGAATGGGATTATGAAGGACTTTAAAGGCCAAGTTGAGGTATTTTTCTTTTATCATAGAGGCAAGTGGGAGCCCCTAAAGTTTCTTGATCAGAGGGATACCCTGGTTAAACTCATGCTTTAGGAAAATTATTTTGATAGCACTCTGAAAGAGAGAGGGAGAGAAGAGATTAGAAGCCAAGAGTTCAATTAGGAGTCGTTGAAAGAGAATGGGCAAACTGTGATGGGGACCTATGATGGAGAGAAGGCTGGGTGGGAAAGATGTGGCTGGGAGAATCAATAAAATATGATTACATATGATGGGAAAGGGAGAAGGAAGTTGTAAATCTGAATGACTGAAAGGCAGAAATTGGAACTGGCCACTCATTTGATTGATGAAGAAAATCCAGGCTTAGAGAAATGGTAACTCTTTCAATGTTAGACAAATAGTAAGTGGCAGAGTGAGGATTTTAAAGTCAGGATCTCTGGCTTCAAATCCAGTATCCTTTCCATTCCATCAGTATTCTTTCTCCATTAGATGGTAAGCTACTTGAGGGCAGAACTATTCCCCAGCCCCCTGCTTTATATTCTTTGTATTTATCACAGCTCCTGGCATTTAGGAAGTGCTTAATAAATGCTGGCTGCCTTGATTTGACCACACCATGCTAGCCTAACCTTTGCATCTGAAAAAACAAGAATACATGATGGGAACTGTTTCATTTATAGGAATGCATACCAAGTGGTGGAATTTCAGGCTTCAAGGAAGAAAACATTTTAGGTGGGAGGCCTTCCAGGACCCCTCAAATCACAACATGTTGGCAGAGACCTATGCAGTCCTAGTTCCAAGCACTTTCCACTAATGGAATTTGGCCTGGGCACAGACATTCCCAGTTATGCCACAGTTCCTAAGCCCCGAGCTTGAAAACAAAGCAGGGCCTGCTGAGCTGTTGGATAGGCCAACCAACCCTGAAATGGCATCTTTGCTAGGGTGGGCTGCCTGGCATCTGTCAAAGCCCTGAGCTACTTAATTCCCTTGAGCTTGGCAGAGTTTCTTGCTTCAGCATTTTGGGGGTCCTCATGCTTCTGCCTAGAGGGACTCCCATGAAGAATACATTAAGGGCTTTTCCCACAGGGTTCTCGTTACCTTCATGCCATTGAAAGGAGAGGCAGTGATGTCAAAATAGTATTGGATTGGGAGTTAGGACACTTGGATTCTCCCACTACCTAACCATATGAGCTTGGACAAATCAAATTAACCCTCCATGCTTCAGTTTCCTTTATTATAAAGTGGAACAACTGAAAAAGTTGATCTCTGACTTCTCTTCCAACTCAAAATCCTAAAATTCTGATAGAACTGAAAGGTAAGGAGGAAATCAGGTTTCTTATTCCACTTAAAGCAGTCAAGAGGGTTTTGAGAGGTCATATAGAAAGTCAGCAATGGGTGTGCCAAGGGAATATAAAGTCCAAATTCCTTTGGCTGGCATTCAAGGCCCTCTATAAACTAGTTTCAGTCTCTCCATTCTGTACTACTGACATCATCAAAGGACATTCTCTACCATGACGTAGACGTCTCTTCACCCTGGAAGTTCACCCTATCCCTGGACTACTTTTTGCACTGGAAGTGCCCTCCTTGCCATTGTGACCTTTCCTTTTTCATCTCCCTTTTATGTGTGTTCCTCATCCATTAGAATGTAAGCTCCTTGAGGTCAAGGACTGATTTGCCTTTCTTTGTATTCTCAGCCTTTAGCACTGTGCCTAGCATAGGGGGAACACTTAAGAAATGCTTTTTGATGGACTACCTGTCCTGTCTTATCTCATATTAATGTTCATGTATGTATATGTATATGTGTATATATGTGTGTATATATGTATACATGTATGCATAATCTTGATCAGTTTGCAGACTCAATACCACTGTCTAGCCTGTTGCCCCTATGTCTTCCTTCCCATCCTCTGCTTATTGAAATCATACCTATCCTTCAAGGCTCAGCTGAAATATTATCTACTTGAAGCCTTCACTGATACCACAGTCCAGACTTATCTCTCTTCCTTTTTCACTTCCATAGCACTCTCATATTTTACTTTGTCTGTACTTGTCTTATAGACCTCCATTCACATTTTGCTATTCCGTTTTGTAGGATAGTTATTTATTTATATGTCTTATCTTCCTTACTATATTATGAACTTCTTATGAGCACGGATGTGCTTATGGATTTCTGTATCCCCTTCAGCACTTAGCATGGTGCCTTACATGTGGGGGCTCAATAAATATTGAATGAATGTAAGACTTTCGACAGCCCAGTTCTTTGCACTATCTATAATGCCACCTTGTGTTTTTTTTTTTTATAAAAGCTACATTTCTTACTAGGTAACAATGGAAAAGTGCAAGAGATTTCTAGATTTCTGGTCTTGTTTCTAAGTGCTTTCAGGAGAGAATTACCTCCCTACAATGAAAATAATGACAGAAACCTTGGTACACCATCTGGTTCAGTCCCTCAATGCTTTGGAAGTAAATGAGTATTTGAGAGCGAATTGTACTATCATCATATTCAGTCATTAAGCATTTATTAAGCACCTACTATGTGCTGACCATTAGGGATACAAAGAAATGGAAGAGAGTTCCTCCTCTAGAAGAACTTCCATTCTAATAGGGGAGATATAAAAACAACTATATACAAACAAGATATTGTTGTTATTGTTGTTCAGTCGTTTTGTTCATGTCTGATTTTTGTGACCCCATTTGAGGTTTTCTTGGCAAAGATACTGGAGTGGTTTGCTATTTCCTTCTACAGATGAGGAAACTGAGGCAAATAGGATTATGTGGCTTGCCCAGGATCACAGAGCTAATAAGTGTCTGAGGCCAGATTTGAACTCAGGAAGATGAGTCTTCCTGACTCCAGGTCTGGCATTCTATCCACTGTTCCCTCTAGCTGTCCAAGGCATATATGGCTTTCTACATATCCACAAACTCTCAGCTTGCAAAAAAGCATATTCTCCTTAGGTAGTGTCTACACTCTACTCAGATAACTTTCAAGTGGTTCTATTTTTTTTTTCTGATGGGGTCTCTGCTTCTCCAAACCCCACCCCTGGGGATGTGTAATCAGTGCTGCTTATTTGGTACCAACCTTGCTCAAAGCATAATTTCCAATTAAAATGAGATCTCTTCTTGTGATGCTTCACAATTCAATAAGGCCCAAGTTCAAGATAAAGGTGATGCAAAGAGACAAAGCATCTTTTAATTTGATTCAATTCAATTCAACAGTATTTAAGTATGTACTATGTACAGATCACAATGTAAGGCAGCCAGGTGATTCAGTGGGTACAGCACTGGGTCTAGAGTCAGGAAGACCTGAGTTCAAACCCAACCTCATACACTTAACCTCAGTTTACCTCAGTTTCCTCAACTGTAAAATGGAATTAAGAGTAGCACCTACCTCCCAGAGTTGTGAGAATTTGACCTTAGTATCCACAGGGGACTTCCATGTTTGCTAGACAAAGAGAGGATGACAATAGCACATTTCTTTCCATAGTTGCTATTGTGAGGACTAAGATAACATATGTACAAATTCTTTGCAAACCTTGAGGAGCACTATAAATTCTATCTTCTTTATCATCATCATGCTTCTAACTGTAACTTTAGCCGAATCCTTTAACCTACATGAACATCAGTTTTCTTATTAGCATAATGGAGATAATAATATCTGCAGTAACTACCCAGGAGAGGAAGCATGGAATAGTTGAGATAGACCTTGTCTAGGAATCAGAAAGAAGGGGGTTCAAGTCCACCTTCTGATAGTTACTACCCTGGGCAGGGGCCGGGGTGGGGGAGAGGAGCTAGGTGGCACAATGGATAGTGCACTAGACCTTCAGTCAAGAAAACCTGTGTTCAAATCCAGCCTTAGACATTTACTAGCTGTGTGACTCTAGGAAAGTCACATAACTCCAATTGCCTCAAAAAAAAAAATTCCTGGGCAGGTCACAACCACCTAGTGCTTCAGGAAGATCTTTTAGACTGTAAGTTATAGAACATTTGCTAATCAGCATTGGTAGAAGATATTTATCTATTGTAATTTCCCTCCTCTAATGAAATCCCAGGTCCAGATGAAAAGAGAGAGAGAGGGAGAAGAAACTCTCTACCTCACAGGGTCATTATTATCTACTATCTGTGAAGACAATTGGATGGCTTTTTAATCATGTTAATGCAAGTGCCCCCTCTACTCATGCAAATCTCAACTCTTTACCACCATCACCCATCTACATACACATTCTAATTCTGTTAGTTTGTCTTCTATACCTTTCAATAATTTCATGGACCCATAATTAAACAGGAGAAAGAAAATGGGCTGTTCCCTATGGAAAATTACAGAACTCACCAAATTTCTCCTCAAAACAAAGGCTCATCTTTTTTTAATACCAACCTTCTATTTATATTGTTGTATGGCAGTGTAGTATACTCCAATCTCCAAATGGGCAATGGATTAATTTGTGGTTAGTACAAATTGTGTGCAACATATTCACAGATAAGTACAAAGGAGCACTTGAATAAAGGACATAAAAATTTATGATTTTTTATTTTTTAACTTTTAAAATTATTTTTAATTTTTTAAAAATTTATGATTTTTTAAAAAAAGATAGTCATGTGGCAAGAGAAGGATAACTATTGGACAGTCCCAGTCCTCCACTGGTATCTCTCAACATCAAGAGAAAGTGAGGAGGAATCCCAACAAGTTGGGTGTGTCCTTTGTCATGAAGTCACAGGAGGATAAGAAGAATCACAGAGAATGGGGGGGGGGGAGGTATAGAAGAGCTGAAATAAAGAAAAGTAGAAAGGGGGTAGCTAGGTGGTGCAGTGGGTAAAGCACTAGCCCTGGATTCAGGAGGACCTGAGTTCGAATCTTGCCTCAGACACTTGTGTGACCCTGGGCAAGTCACTTAACCCTCATTACCTGCCCCCCCCCCCCAAAAAAGAAGAAGAAGACTTGAAATCTACATTATTAAGGAGAAGAGACCCTGGATCAGTGAGATCAGTTTCATTTGAGTATTAAGCCTTAGCAAAAAATTCACCTGAGAGGATCTACCTTTCTGCTGGTTCTTTTTAATATACTGAGTCTACCATTGAGACATTTGGACTCTCTGTTATTATTTATTCTCAATATATGACTTACATTTCCATCCAAACAAGTCTTTGAGAATGTTATTATTAGGGCAGCTAAGTGGTGCAGTGGATAGAACACCAGCCCTGGAATTAGGAGTACCTGAGTTCAAATCCGACCTCAGACACTTAACACTTACTAGCTGTATGACCCTGGGCAAGTCACTTAACCCCAATTGCTTCACTAAAAAACAAAATGTAAAAAAAGAGAATGTTATTATTATTATTATTTGTCAATTATCTGTGACAAGTTTGGGCAATATTGAACTCTTCACCTCCAGACCCTGTAGTTTATTTCTTGCTACTCTGAAGGTGAAAAGGATGTTGACTTTGCTGGGAAAAGAATGGACTAATATTTGTTGTAATTGTTGTTGTTGTTGAGTCATTTCAGTTGTGTCTGATTCTTCACAACCCCATTTGGGGTTTTCTTGGCAAAAAGCTTTGAGTAGTTTGCTATTTCCTTCTCCAGGTCATTTTACAGATGAAGAAACTGAGGCAAACAGGGTTAAGTGACTTGCTCGGGTTCACACAGCTAATGTCTGAGGCCAGATTTGAATTTAGAAATATGAGTCTTTTTGACTAGGCCAGAGACTCTATCTACTGCATCATCTAGCTGCTCCCAGACTAGTATTTACTTCAGTCATTCCTTTCATCCCCTTTTTAAAAAATATTTTAATTCTCTAGCAGGAAGAAAAAAAATTACATGGATAAAATGGAACAGGAAAGAGAGTTTCATGCAACTGAAGTCAAGTTCACAAATATTATTAGGCATCTGCTGTATATTAATCAATTAATAAGCATTCATTGAGTAACTGTTATATATAGCCCCTGCTATATACATAGCACTGAGGATACAAATATATTAGGTTTATTTTTGTTTCTGTTTATTTCTGACTGTGGGAAGATTGGTGATGAGAGGAGAAGGTACTACACACTCAGAAAAGGAGATGATTATGTCTCCTAGGAACAGGAAAAAGTTTCCTGAAAAAACAGTGAAATGTTTTCTTGGAGCTGTCCAAGCTAGGCCCCTCAGGTAAAGTGCTTTCTCTTATCATACAAAACTCTTTTGGCTGCTGAGCACTTGAAGGAAAACTGTAGGGAGCAGAGGAGCAGGTAAGAAGTGGGAGAGAGAGGAGTTGCAGCTTTAGCTGTTCCAGGTGTCAGAGCTTTGCCTGTGAAATTCATTTTGGCTCTGGAGGTTTATTTACATTAAAGGAAAGCAAAGTCATTGGGGGGGGGGTGAGGAGGAGTGCAGGTCATGCAAGAGTAGGAATGTGGGAATGGGAAAATTCACAGTGAGATTATATAATATTATAGGGAAAATGGACCATAGAGATTATTTGACAGGCAATATATTGTAATGGAAATGGCATCGTATTCAAATCTTGACTCAGATACTTGACCTTGGACAATTCACTTAAAAATCTCAGTTTCATTATTGGCTAAATTAGGATGCATATCCTACCTATGTTATAGGGTTGTAGAAATTAATTCCACGACATATACAATGGAAGTTTGACAAAATGAAGTCAAAATTAGAAAGATCCTATATGCACCAACATATTTATAGCAATGCTTTTTGTAGTAGCAAATAATGGGGAACAGGTAGGTGGCCATTGATTAGGGAATAACTAGACAAATAGTAGTAATTGAAAGTCATGTAATATTTGTGTTCCAAGGGAAAGGATGTATACGAAGAATACAAAGAAGCATGGGAAGGCATATGAACTGATGCAAAATGAAGTAAAAGTAGGAAAACAAAAGGCACAATGGCTACATCAATGGAAATGGAAAAAACAAAACCCAAACTGAAAACTGTGTAATTATAATTATCAATTTTCATTCTCATGAGGAGAGTACAAAAAGGCACCTCCCCCTCTTCTTTGCAGAAGAACATTTCTCACATGATCATCCTTTATTGATGTGTTGATTGGTTTTGCTAAACTGCTTCCTTCACTCCTTTTCTTCTTTTCTTCTTTGTTACTAGGGATGGGTCTCTGGGGAAGGGAATGGAAGAGGGATGTATGGAGAAATGAAGGTGAATTGATTACTGAAAATCACACTCTGAGTCTGCAAAAGCTGAAGCCCAATCTCTCTGAAATGAATTAGTAAAGGAACTTTGAACCCAGTAGGGAAAGGGAGGAAATGTTATGCATATATCACCCCCAATCTTTTCTTCCTCTCAGTTTCCATATCTTTTCTCTGAGAATTTAGGTGAATTTGGTTTAAATGGTTGGGACCTTCAAAGTAAGAAGGGGATTGGGGGAGTTCAAGGATAATTTCTGTTTGAGAAGAGGATAAAAGAAATCTGCAGCTCAGCTGTGCTCTTCTTTCCCTGCTAACAACAGGAATAGCTCTTTTTTGTGGTGAGTGACTGTTACCCTAGCTCTGGAATCAAAGGAAACAGTCTGTACAGTATCATTTGTTGTATAGAATTCATTGTAACCTAATCAATAAAGCATTGTTTCTCAATTCCCTTGGCTGGAACATAGAAATAGCTTTGTAGTTAGAATAGCTCCTTGTAATAATTGCAGCTAAAATTTATATAGCCTTTCAGAAACTTCCCATTTTACAGATGACTCAACTGAGATTCAAAGAGATCAGGTGCCTTAGACATGTTGAGAACCAAAATTAGCAACCAGATTTCCCAACACAATGTTCAGTATTTTTTCCAGTTCTGGTCACATTGTGTAATTTCTCTAGACCTCAGTTTCCTTATCTGTAAAAATATCCCCTTCACAGTTGCATTGTGTAAGAAGGTGCTTCATTAAACCCCCAAACTCCAACACTTGACTACTTGAGGATAATGGAGTAATGGTCCCCAGTAGCCTTTCTACCCTGCTAAATGACGGAGTAATATGAAAACTCAAACCCCCCAAGTCTCTGTGTCAGAATAAGTTCAACAGAAATGGTCCAAAGCTCCCTTTTTGCCCATAGGGACTTTGAATATCAACTAGCCACCAAATTCCTCTGCTCCCCCATCCCCAAAGTGCCAGAGCTAGGATTAGAAGAGCAGCTCTTTGATTCTAAAGCCAATACTCTTTCCTTGTAACAAGCTTTTGGTCTTCCTTTTAGTGTCCTGTGCCCTTTCCACTGGGGCAGGTTGATGGGTTACATTATTAATATCCTGTCCTCCTCAATGGCTTTGGGCACTGATTAAAACATGATTTCTTTGTTAATGAACTAAAAGAAATAACTACAGGTCTTGTAGGACAAGCGAGCCAGACTATTGCTTGCTTTTGTCTTCTGGCATGTCTCATGAGACTCTTTGACAGGGATGCCTCACTTTACAGCACAGATCTCATAAAATTCTAGAGCTGTGGGAAACCTTTCTAGATATCACCTAGTCCAACTCCTTCATTTTACAGAGAAAGAAATTGAGGCTCAAAGAGATGGAATGACTTTGACTTTTATAAGACCATTCATGGTTAAGATTGGAACTGATGTCTCTGGTTTAACCTGATAGTAGGATTTCTTTTCATGACACCATGCTGCTCTTATAGGCCATGGCTCTAAAAAAAAGATATAAATCAGTGCAATTGAGTTTACATTCAATAAGCATTTATTAAGCCCCTTTCATTATGTACCAGGCAGTGTCCTAGATCCTGGAGATAATTGTGTAAGAAATCGCAGTATAAATAGGGGAGAAATGTGTAGTGGTGGGAAAAGAGTCAAGAAACCTGGGTTCTAGTCATGGTCCTAGCTATGTGTATGTTCAATTCTGAGACTCTGGGAAAGCAATTTAATCTTCAGAGATCATCTTCACTTTGACTATTTCAACTCAAATGACTAGGCACAAAAATGTTAGCATTGGACACTGGGTTAGACCCTGGGGATACTAAAGCTTAGACATGTTCAGGACTTTCCACTGCTGGTCAAGTTGTATAACCTCTCTGGTCTTCACTTTCCTCATCTGTAAAAATACCCCCCCCACACACACACTCTTATATTGTGTGAGGAAGTGCTTTGTTGAGGTCCCTGCCCTCAAGAAGTTTCCATTCTATTGGAACGATTTAACACTCAGATAAATAAATATAAAAATATAAACAAAAAATATATATATAAATCACATTTCTGTTATCTCCAATGTTACTTTGCCATTAGCTTCTCCTTTAAGAGATAGTTTATAACCATTTATGAATAACCTTCAAAGTGCAGTAGCTCATAACATGATACTAACTTCAATACCATTTTCCATTTCTGTCTTTATATTACTACTTCCTAACACCGTACCTTACACATTTTTGAAGGGGCATAAAGCTGTGATTTCATTGGTAGAGGGAACTCATGGGGAAGAACTCTCTCTACTCCTCAAAGTCTTGATCAGCTTTCACAGTGAGAAGTTGAAAGACATGTTTGGGGCCAAATAACCAATATGTGGAAGAGTCTGGGCTTGAACCTGAGTGTTCCTAACACAGAGGCTTCTTCTCTATCCATTTGGCCATAATGTCTCCTAGGTAATTATGTGGCACAGTGGACTGAATAAGACATGAATTAATATATGGCCTCAGATGCTTACTAACTGTGTGACACTGGATAAGTCACTTTACCTTGGTCTGCCTCAGTTTCCTCAACTGTAAAATGGGGAAAATAATAACACATACAGTTATTGTGAGGACCAAATGTCTGTCATGTAGTAGGCACTTGCTTCCTTCCTTCTAGCCCATAGGTGGCAGTTATTACATACTTGCTGAATGTGTGAATAAGTACTACAAGTATTGGCTTCTTTGATGAGGTTACTCCCTCTCCTGATACAGATCATAACCCATTCTAGTGTGGTGGAAAGAGTATAGGATTTAGAGTGAAAGGACCTGAGTTCAAACCCTGGTCTTATTAGTTACCACCTGTGAGATCTTTCATAGGTCACTTAACTCCCATAGGTCCCAACTCCTCATCTATAAAAGAAGAGATTTAACTAAATGGTCCCTATGATCCTTTCTTGCTTTAAATCTATAGTCCTATGGTCCTGTAAAATTTAATAGTCTCTAGGAATTCATTGTGGCTGAAAAAATTCATCACCATGGGTTCTCCATGATGATACAACTCTCCAGACTGAGGTAGGTTGGTACTCAGCTGATAGACACACTCAGGTATGACCATCACTCAAATCAGCCTTTACAGTGTGATAACATCTGCCAGAGTTTGTGTTGGGTGGGCATAGTGCTTGAGAACTTGAGGATATCTGCATATCACCATGAGGCATTAGCAATCTGGAGGAGAACATTTAATTGACCTAGCTGATAGAGCTGCCAAAAGAGAGAAACAAAAGAAGGTCACCAAAACATTTTTTCAGATGTACAGAAGAGAACAGAAGGAAGGTCAGAAGAAAATGCAAACAAGCAGGACAGCTTTGGAATGTATGGGTTGAATTGATTATATCTTTAAAAGTAAAAGCAAGCTGCACACAATAGAGATTGCAGCTTGGGAGTGTATCCTCTCTTCCTCTTCTGCTTTTCAGACAGAAGTGCTCATTTTACTTTGTATTGGTTCATTTCAGAATTTTAAAAAATACAATTGAACTATATCTATATATAAATAAATAAAATTGTCCTATCACTACAGCAACCTTTTCTGTCAGCTCATTAATGTTTTGCAAACAAATGGTTTACACAGGGAAGTAGAACTTAGAGAAATGGCCTGAAAGCCAGGACACCTGCCTCTGACCCATACTGACCGTGGGCAAGTCACTTAACCTCTAAGTGCTCTACATAAATTCCTAAGACTATAAATTGCAGAGGTGAAGACAAAGAGTCTTAAAATCATGAGGGATGGCCAGAGTAAAATGACCAGAGTTGAGAAGGAGCATCTTGTTTGAGAAACAGCATAGAGGCCAGTGTCACTGGATTGTAGAACACAAGGTGGAATGTCAAGAGGAAGGAGACTGGGAAGGTCAGGAAGGAGGGCAGGTGATGATGGGCTTCAAATGCCAAAGGGAAGATCATAGGTCCTCACTGGGGAGTGCTCTAGGTTTATGAAATCCCAAATCCAGTTTTTGTCTCTAGCTCTAAATAAAAAGGCTGTTTGATGGGATCTGATGAAGAATGTGGTGTGTGTGTGTGTGTGTGTGTGTGTGTGTGTGTGTGTATGTGTGTCTACAATCACAGAAAATCCTTGGGCAGCTCGAATGATTAGCCTTTGACCCTTTGACTTCTCTTTTTTTTTAAGTTCAGGGCCCACCTATATCCCCTTCCTCCTTGGGTTGGGAGCCTGTTGTTTGTCAAGGACTCTGAGGCCTCTTTGGGGGTACAGGCTGCCCTATTAACGCAGGAGCCTGTGATCATCCTGGCGATTAGTCTTACTTTATTTTAAGTCTGGGTTTTAAAATAGCTGCAGGGCTGCACCTGGAATAAAAATAAATTAAAAAGAGGATTGCTGAGCGGAATTTAAATATCACCCCAGGGATAAGATCGTTCTTCTGGTCCCACTCATCAGACCCCAGAATGCTTTCCTGAAAGGCCTTGATATGCACTGCTCCTGAGCTTATCTTCTTTTGGATCATTTTGAAGGAATGTTTATCTTCCTCTGATATTGATTTCTTCTTTAATATTTAAATACAGATCATAAGTCAGGGAATGAAACCATCAGCACCAATGGCGATTAGGGCTTCCCCCAGTTCAATTTGCCACCTCATCATCATTCTGTAGTCCCAGGGAGGACTCCAAAGAAGCAGAGGAGAAAGAAAGATCAAACGTGTGAATGATTCTTCTGTTTATATCTCCGTTCCAGAGGCCCAGTGTTAGTGCAACTCACCAACTGAAGCCTGCTTCACATCAGAGATAGTGACTTAGCTGGGCTCCCAGGTGGGAAATGCCAGTCTGGTGAAATTCAGACAGCCGTGTAAAATGCAAACTCAGGCCACTAATGGACCATCATCTAGGTACAGGCTGTTAAGTAAATAAATAAACACTTAGCTTGTTTGTTTGAAGAATAGACAGAGCATAATTCACTAATTTAAGAAATGGGTTTTTTTCCCCCTTACTGCATCTATTAACTCTGCATTCCTGTGTTTAGTGGGCCATAGACACTGAACAGATGGGAACAGAGGGAGGGAGGAGAGAGAGTGGGGTAAGTAACAATGAAAATCAGTGAATTTGACAGTCCATCAGCTCTTCCCAACAGAATTCCCCAGCTCCAAACCTCATACCAACCCAAGGTCCCAACACAGGGTACTACAGAGCCTGCATCAATCCCACAAGCCAGACAAAAGTGGAAACCAGGAATGGAGGCTCACTTGGACCTGAAAGGGATAGGCATATACATCAGATGACAGAATTGGGCTACAAATCTATTTTATAGGGGATTATGAGGATGAAATTTTTTTGGATATGAAGTGTGAAGTGTGAATTTTAGGGTAAGAAAAGGATGCCTGGATGGGGGAACATATAGTAAATGAAAACCTTTTCCTTACATTTGTATCATTTTGAAGACAGCTGTTTTTTATTCTCTTACTTAAAAAAATCTCACCAGGTTGGGGCAGTGATTGAAAGTAACATGTTGAAATTTAATACAGATAAATGTATAGACCTGTACTTGGGAGGAAAAGTCAACCAGACAATTACAGGATGGAGAGGACTAGAAAATAGTACATATGACAAAGTCCTGGGAGATTTAGTGGCCTGGAGGCCCATAGGAGTCAGCAGTGTGACATGGTAGCCACGGGGCACTAATGCAGCCTTAAGTTACCTTGGTGAAAATATGGCATCGATGATTATAAAGATCACAGTCCTTTGGCTCTCTGCCCCTGGGCAGATCACATCTGACACATTTTGTCAAATTGTGGCCATCCAATTTTATGAATATGTCTGGAAGAGAATAACAAGGAAGGTTAAGGGATTCAAAATCATATTGTATTAGTGGGAGGAACCAGGGCATGCAAGATGTCCCCAAAGTCTTAGTTCAGTTTTGAGTTATGCTGTCCAGACTTTGGGGGCAGCCTGTATTTATCCTGGAGAAGAGAAGACTTAAGTGGAGATACAGTAGTTGCATTTGAGGGGATGTCATAGAGGAGAGGGATTAGACAGGATTACTGTTTTATTATTGCTGGAACCAGATAATCTCTAAGGCTTGCTCTAGATTTGAGATTCTCTGATTCTGAGGCTGAGGGACAGTGAGGCATGGTGGATGGTGTGATGTTTAAAATCTAAATTGTGGCCGCCTTCAGTTAGAAGCTTCAGCACTAGCCTTTGGGCATTAAACATTTATTAAAGCATACAGATATTTACAAAGAGTTCAGAAATTTAAGAAAAAGAAGCCCTACCTAGCCTAGAGTTCCAGCCTGGTTGGGTTCTTCCTCAAGTCTCCTCCACAAGCCTGCTTTAATTAGGAACTCTCCAGCAAGCTGATTGTGGAAGCTTTTTATAGGTCTGGAACAGAGGCAGTCCTTACACACTGCTTCAAGCTGATTGGTTGGCATCATCCAAATCCATTGGTTTTGAAGGTGTTCTCAAATTGAGTTCACAGTCTAGCTTCTGAGAACAATACCTTCTTAAGGGCTAGCCAGGTGTGATTACAATCCAGTTAACTTGAAGTAGGCTAATCAGCAGTCAATCACTCTCACTTGATTCAATCAGTCTAGATTAATCTCCAGGTGGGTCTTCAAGTATCTGCTAAATCCCATTATTTCATCACACTCCCCGCTTTGTTTCTTCTAGGAACAGGTGTTCCTTGATGAAACAATGGAAAGCCGGGGTTCAAATGCTCTCTTTGACATTTGTGATGGTAGACAAATCTCAAACTTCTCCATGCCTCAGATTCCTCATCTGTAAAATATTGGTAATAATGCTTGTAACTGGTACCTCACAGTGTTGTGGTTAGAGTCAAATAAGATAATATGTAAAGTGTTTTGGAAATGTTAAAGTTCAGTATAAATCTAACTAGTTTTTGATCCTATCATCCTGAATATGTCTAGTATTTTCTAATCTCGGAAGATAAGTAGGGTCCAGGGATGGTACTTGGATGTACCACCACCTGAGAGTATCTAATGTTGCAGGCTAAAAAGAAAGACATTAAAGAGAGGCAGTGGTAGATAGATGGTAGGCTTTAGAGTAAGGTAGACTCCTCTTCCTGAGTTCAGATCTGGCATCAGGCCCTTACTATCTGTGTGACCCTGGGTGAGTCACTTAACTCCATTTGCCTCAGTTTCCTCATCTGTAAAATGAGCTGAAGAAGGAAAGTAACTCCAGGATCTTGATCAAGAAAACCCTGAATGGTGTCACAAAAAGTCAGATGTGACTGAAACAACTGAACAAGACCTAGGTGAAGTCCTGCCTCTGACACATACCAGTTTTGTGACAAAGGGCGACTTATTTATTCTCTTGGTGCCCCATATCTCTCCATGCTTTTAAGTGGTACACTGGCAGACTGATGGGTTTGAAGGCAAAGGACCTAGTCTGGCAATGTACTCTTGCTAGCTTACTGTGTGTGTGACATTGGGTAAGTCACTTGTCTGGATCTGTTTCTTATTTGTAACATAAGGAGGTTGCTTTCAACCCCTCCTCCCTCCCCCTTTTTCTTGGCAAGGCAATCAGGATTAAGTGACTCAGTCTCACAGTAAGTGGCAAAGTGTCTGAGGCTGGATTTGAACTCAGGTTCTCCTGACTCCAGGGCTGGTGCTCTATCCACTTAGCTGCCCTTCAACCCCATTTTTGATCTCTATTTATAAAATGAGGAGGTTGACTAGACAGTCCCTAAGATCTCTCCTAGTTGTAAATTAATGACCCCATGAAGTTACAGATGAATTACTCATCTCTCTCAAGAGTAGGAGTTTCTATATATAGGATTCCCTGCATTGTTTGGGCACTGGATCAGCAGTCAGAAAGACCTGGGTTCAAATCTTGTCCTTAAACACTGTGTATTTAAGCAATAAGAACCTGGGCAAATGAATTACCTTCTCTAGACCTCAGTTTCCTCATCTGTAAGATGGGGGTTGGGAGTGAACTCAATGGCCTTTAAGCTCCCTTCCAGTTCAAACTCTATGACCCTATAAAATATCAGTTATTAAAAGGCTCTATCCAAAGGTCTTGCTCCCAGGAGCCAGTGATAACCCACCTTCTAGATGACTTGAAAGTGACTCCAGACAATGCTGATAGTGTGGAGCTCGATCAGGTTTCTCCTCCCCCCCCCCCCCACCTTGATGGATTTCCCTTTCATTCCCTTCCCACCTCCAGTGAGAATCTCAGCATTTCCCTCCTCTGGGCTCTGAGCTGTTACTCATTTTGCCCTTGTCAAGAAATCTGCTCTTGGTTCCCATTCAATTTTGATATGTCGCATTCTAAAGATAGATTTCTTAAATCTCCCGTGTTCCCCGAGACATAAGCTATTTGGCACCCCCACTTCCCAGCTAAGACATCCCGACCAAATCACACTCAGGGCAGCAGTTCCTTGGTGTTTGGCTGATATATGGTTGCTTTCTTATATGATGAGACTTCTTGCATGACCATAGCAATTCTCAGACTGGAGAATTTGTTTGTGCTGGACTCTCCCCAGTGGGAAAGAGCTGAATAGAAATAACCACAAGCTCCCCTCAAAATAATTTAGCTGAAGAGGAATAATATCCATAGATTTTTTTGATGTTTAATAAATGTTTATTGAATGAATAAATGAATGAGTCCCATAGATATTTAATATACCTAATGCACACACACACAGAATATGGTGTTCCAAAAGACTTAGTGTAGTTTTTTTGTTTTGTTTTTCTGGCCGGTCAGTGAGGGTTAAGTGACATACCCAGGGTCACACAACTAGTAAGTGTCAAGTGTCTGAGCCTGGATTTGAACTCAGGTCCTCCTGAATCCAGGGCCGGTGCTTTATCCACAGTGCCACCTAGCTGCCCCATTAGTGTAGTTTTAAGCTTTAATAATATAGAGAGAGTTATATATCTATTTTCCTTCCTTTTTAACTTTATTCTAAGAAAAGTTGTTTTCAATCCATTTTGTGAACTGTGAGTGTCACATTAAATTCTAATACTGAACCTGAATCATTAGTTTGGCCTGAGTTAGGCCTGATTCAGAGCAAGTGAGCTGCCCGTGATCACATGACCAACGTGTATCAGAAGCGGGACTTGAACCCAGGTCTTCCTGACTCCTGGCACAACCTTCTATCCACTGTTGCATGTTTCACCCCACTGCTCATATGTATATACCTTAGTATGTATGAAATATTATTACATGCATGCTGGTGACCTGCAGGAGTTAGAATAAGAATAACCTAAGACTACAAGAAATGCCATCCTAGATTAATTTCATTTGTAAAAATGAATAATTTGGACGATATGACCCCTAAGTGTTCCTCCAGCTCTGAATCCCGTGGTCACAAAGAGTTCAATAAGAACATTGCCCCATTGGGAATTCCAAAGTCTTAGGTGGAACTCCCCTTTCCTACTACTCAGCTTCTTTCTGTGTAATCCAAAATGATTCCCAGGGTTCCCTTAATACAGAATTCTTGTCCATAGGATCTGGAGTTAGAAGTTAATTTACTGATTATTTAGATTAGCCCTTTCATTTGACATGTGAAAATACTGAGGCTCCAGGAGTTTAAATGGTTCACCTCAGGTCACATTGGGAGTAAGGAGCAGACATGGGATAATGCAGGTCTTGTGACTGTAGGGCCAATGCTCTTTCTATTATATCCCCCTGCCATCCCTGGATCCATGGTTTGTCCAGCTTGGTCTTCTGTCTCTGACAACCACAACAGTGGCCAGCCCAGGGGAAAGCATATTAACTGACATGTGCCATGATTGGACTTGATCAATAGTTATAATATATATAATCAATAGCTTCCTGAGGACAGGAACCATCTTTTACCTTTCTTTGTAAACCTAGACCTTAACACAGTGCCTCGCACATAGTAGGCACTTAATAAATATTTGTTTACTGACCAAATAAATAGCATTCACTTTGTGAGGGAAGATGGAAGAAAAATAACTTCTGCTTTCTCTCAGTTACTTAGGTTATCTTTCCTAAGCCTTTTTTGTTATCTTTAGAATTTATATTTTGAGCTTCAGTTCATTCCTGGACACAGGGTCATGGTGTTATTTTGTCTTTGTCCTTATTTATGGGCCTCCCTCTTTCCATTCCTGCTACATGTCCTTTCAAAGTCTGAGATCAGCAGCCAGCATCCTGGGCAGCCACACTGACTTCTCTAAATGACTCCCACTCTTCTTTTTCACTGGAGTTGTTTTATGTCAAAAGCTAACTTTGCAGAATCTCCCATCATTCATGAGATTCTCTTTTTGAATCTCAAGGATTGGGATGCTATTTTTTCCTTTGTAATTTTTCAAATCATCTCTCTTACAGTCTGGGGTGCATGTCTGGGACCTTGCTTCATTAATCATCTCATTCCTCTCTCCACTAACTCTTTCCTTAGGAAGGTCTAAGCGTCTTTGTAGGAATAATCGAAACAAACAAATACAATCTGTCCTTTAGTGTGTATACTGAGAGAGGGAGGGGGAGAGAGAGAGAGATGGAGATGGAGATGGAGATGGAGATGGAGATGAAGCGAGTGCATTTATTAAGCACTTAACATGTGCCCAGCATGGTGCATTAAGTGCTGGGGATAAATAAAATAATATTTATAAGTAAACATATTTTAAACATATATAATTATATACTATCAATGGAATATATTAGGCATTTTATTATAATAATTGTATATTATATAATAATATGTAATTATATATACATATACACACAGTATATATATGTATGTGTGTGTATATATATAAACAATAAAACAGGATGGTTCCTACTCTCCCAAGGAGCTTACATTCTAACGAGGGAAGATAAACTTAAAGGGGAACTGGAAAGATAGGGGAAGGGAAGGGAGGCCCCCTTTAGAAAGAAGAAGGGGACAAAGTTGCTGGTGAAGAAGTGCTGTAGTCTGGAGGGAGTTAGGAGTGAAGTGAGCATAGCTGGATCCTTGTATGAAGTGGCAATCCCAAGCAGAAGACTCACCAATCAGGCAGTTAGGCCTATCTCCAAGTCAACAAGGTTGTTGGGGAGGAGGAGCTACTGTAGTGCAGAGAATGATTTGATATGGGAGTAGGCATTATTTCATTCTTTGTATTCCTAGTGCCTAGCATAGTGCCTGGCATATAGTAGGTGCCTAAGAAATGTTCATTGATTGAATATTTGCTGATGCTATGCCCCTTCCAGCTTCCCTATTTTTAAACTTCATTACATTGCCAAAATTTTTGAAAGAGATGGATGTCCTCACTGCCTTCATTTTCTTACCACCCACTCTCTCCTTAACTGCTAGCAGTATGACTAATGACCTCACTATTCGGTCGAAACTCCCCGCTCCTAGGTCAATGCCAATCTCCTAATTGATTCCAGTGGACTTTTTTCAATCTTTATTCTGCTTGACATTTACTTTCAGTGGTATTCATTCAAAAATAATAATTGAACACCCTGCTCTAAGGGTATTGACAATCCTTCCTTGAAATTTCTGACATTGGCCTCCATAGCATCCCACTAACCTGGTTCTTGTTTAGCCTCTCTAGTTCCTTCTCCGTCAACACCTTCATTTCTTCATTCTGCCAAGGCCTTCAGATCTTTTTCAAACAACTGCTCTCTTGCCTATCTTGTACTCATGGAGTTGATTTAAAAAAACAAAACAAAGCTAAAACTTTACATTTCTTCAGAACATCTGTGAATCTGTGATCTAATCAATATGGGTCCTCCATCTAAAGGGACAGCTTTTACAATCTCATTCTGTGTGGTGCTTGCCCATGTCTTCCTCTCAGGTAGGGGTCCTCAGCCATTTTTGTTGTCATGGTCTCCTTTGGAAGTCCAGTGAAGTCTATGTTAAATTTCAGTTAGATGTTATTAAAAATAAAGATATAAATTTTCCTATCCAACCTCATGGACCCAATGAACTTATTCTCACCTTCTGCAAGAAGTCCTTCTGAATTCCCCTTAGTGTTAGTGCCATCTCACCATTGATTATCTCCAACTTACCTGTATATAGCTTGTCTGTACGTATGTTGTTTGCATGTTCTCTCCCCAATTAGATTATGACCTCCTTGAGGGCAGTGACTGTCTTTGTATCCCTGGTGCTTAGCATAGTGCTAGGCACATAGTTGGCACTTAATAAGTGCTTGTTGACCAATTGATCCTCTGAAATCTAAGAATGGATGCTGATCAGTAGAGTTCAAGTGAAGAACTCCTACTCTAGAGGGCACATTCAACGTACCCTATGAGGTCTTCCTCTAGATCACTTGATCCAGATTTGGTCTGGGAAACCAAAGAACACATGAACTATCCATCAGTTGTCCTGTCTTGTTGCTCTACATCTAGCCCATTTACTATCATATATCTTTCAGATGACATCCTCAATGATGTTTCTCTTGTAGAAAAAAAATCCATTGGTACCTATAATGTGTACCAATGAAGTCACTGGTAATATACTTAAGCCTACTTAGGTCCAAGCTGTTAACCAGTGTGTTTCAGGGGTCACCTGAAACTTTAATTGGCTTATGGTAAGGAAAAGCAGTGTGTTGTTTCCCAAAGGTGACCTGATCTCCTCTCTAATTTCCATCCAGTTCTGGATCTGGCTCATAGTCTTGTAGTGCCTGCCAGCTAGGTGGCATAGCTGATAGAATGCCAGGACTGGAGTCAGGAAGACATGAGTTCAAGTCTGGGCTCAGACACTTATTAACTCCGGGAAAGTCACTTAACCCCGTTTGCCTCAGTTTCTTCATTTGTAAAATGAGCTAGAGGAGAAAATGGTAGATCACTTCAGTATTTCTGCCAGGACACTCCAAAAAGGGTCTGAAGAATTGGACATGACTGAGAACCAACTCAACAACCTGCAGCGCTTGCCCTAGATACATGTACTATTGAGCCAGTTCTATGGATTAACAATCCAATTGCCATATTATAGTCTGGACATTCTTTACCCATTTGTTCCCCTTCCCCTCTTCCCAGTGGATAGTTAGGTTGAAGTGACTATTTTGCATGTCAAAAGCATCCAAAGAGCCCCAATTACCTGTAGGGAAGGTTTTATATTCTCTAGCTTGGCTTTCAAGGGCCCCTGTAATGAAGTTTTAGCCTGTATTTCCAACCATTATATTGCACTAACTCTTGGTCATATACTCTTTGCTCCGGCAGTAGCAGTTAACTCATCATTCTCCAAACCCACCAAACTTTCCTCTTTCCAAGCCTTTGATCTCTAAATTGGAATTTCTGTCCCCTTATTTTTGCTTATCTAAGCTCTAGCCTTCCTTCAAGACCTAGCTCCTACACTAACTTCTTTTGAAGCCTTTCTTAGATACTTCCTTATTTCAATATATTGGTACTTGGCTTCTTTACTCTGAACACATCAGGGCTCCTCAGTAATGAAGGAGGTGGTGGTAAGGGAGTGGGAAGGTCTCACTGAGACACTGTGGAATGATTTCCCATATCTGATGTCACACACAGGGAAGCCCCAGTGATTGGCTAGTGAGCCTGCAAGATTACAGCTACATAGCTTTCCAAAAAGGGGGCAGAGTGGGAGTGTCAGGAAAGAAGAGGAGGCAGTTCTATAGAAGAGGCAAACTGTTATAAGAAAGTAGACCCAGAAAACCAGTGAGGTTTTCTAGATAATCATATCTTTTTTGTATAACTACAATTCCTAGCTGCCCCAAATAAAGTCTGAACCTTAAATAGTCTTAACCAACATTTAAAAGTTTTTCAAAAAGAAATGTTTGTTTTAGGGGGGAAACCCCAAACTTTTTCTATTTTCTAAGTATCTGGTTCTTTTGGGGAGGGATGTCTCAATATTCTTGGACTTAGAGCAAATCAAAGGGAAAAAATTAACTATGTACTCTTTTTTTTTTTGGTGAGGCAATTGTGGTTAAGTGACTTACTCAAGATCACACAACTAGTAAGTGTTAAGTGTCTGAGGTCAGATTTGAACTCAGGTCCTCCTGAATCCAGGGCCAGTGCTCTATCCACCTAGCTGCCCCTAACTATGTATTCTTAACAAAACTCACCAGGTCATTCCCATTTTTACTTTGGTGGGAATGCTTTAGTTCTCTTCTTCTTAGACTTAATTAGACTTAATCTTATTGAGTATACATTTACATGGCATTGTAAAGTTTATGTATCTTTCCCCTATTGAACCCTCTTTATGCTACATAGCCATCACCAAGGTGTCCAAGACAACCAGGGTAATTTTCTTCTTTTCAAATTTTTATAGATGGCTTTTGTTTTTTACATCACCTTTTCCAACTATATCTTTTCATTCTTCCTCTCCCATCCTCAGAGAGGCAGGAAAGAACACCAACTCTGGAGTCAGAGGTCCAGGTTCAAATCCTTCTAATTAAAGGCTTTGTGTGGCTTTGGGTAAGTGACCCCTCTCCAGTGGACTAAATCAGAGCTTCTTAAACTTTTTCCACTGGCAACCCCAGGTATATAGGTATATAAACTAGATATATGTAACCTTTTACTGTTGCCAAATTTTTTGAGACCCCCACATTCAGTTACATGACCCCATATGGGGTTGTGACCCACAGTTTAAGAAGCTAGAGACTAAATGACCTCTGAGGTACCTGTCAGCTCAACCATTCCCTTAGAAAAAAGAAAGCAAAAGAAGGTGGAAAAATATGATGGCCAACGAGTACAACAGCCAAGTCTAATAGATGGGTGGGATAGAAGATAGGGTACTCCCTGGGCTTAAAGTTAGTAAAACCTGTTGGAAGCCTGACTCAGATCCTGGGCAAGTCAGTTACCCCTTTCTCAGCCTCCATTTCCTCATCCTTAAAATGGGAGTGATAACAGAACCAGATTGTTTTGAGGATCAGATGGGATAATATATGTAAGCTGCTTTAAAAGCAATTAATACTGAATCAATGTGGGCTAGTACGACTATTTTTATATGTGGTGCTTCATTTGCATACATCATCCCCCACCTTTACAAATGAGGAAAGGGGGAGTTTTCTCATTCTACTTTGGGGGGCAAGCTTGGTCATCATATTACATATTATATTATACAACATTCAGGTTGGAGGTTTTTCTTTCTTTTTACATTGTTGGTATCATTCAATATCAGTAAATCAATTAACTTTAAGTGTTTACCTTACTCCAGGTACTGTGTTAATCCCTAGGGATACAAAAAGAAATAAAAAAGACGGCCCCTGCCCTCAAGTAGTTTACAGTGTAACTGGGGAAACAACCCACAAAGACATAATACAAAACAAGTTATCTGCAGGATAAATAGGAAATAATTGACAGAAGGAATGCATATATTGCTTACACTATTTTCCAACCTGGGTCATTTTCAATGCAACTGATAATTTGGTGGTACTCTAAATTTTAAAATACCATTCTAGAAAGGGATTTCCCCCAGCTAATCCCATTTAATCCTTAAAAACATCCTCTGTATTCACCCTGAGGTGGTGGTAGGGATGGTGAGGGGAGTATGGGATTGTGCCTCACTTCAAGGAACCTGAAGGCCTGGAAGAGTCAGTTGAGACCCAAACCTATAGAATATAGAAAAGTTAGGCATCAAAAATATCAGTGCTGTGCATCGTCAGATGTGGTTGTTGTATCTTGTTTTGCTTTACATGTTTTTCTTGGTCATGAAGAAAGGGTAGATATATCTAGAAATGACTGTGATTTTTAAAAGTACCAAGTATACATTTGCTAGTATATACCAAGTGTCTCAGAGGAGGGGACATTAGTTAGATGACCCTAATTAGTGGTTGGAGTTAGGAGATTAAGCCTAGAAAAGGGAAAGTATATGTGTGTGGGGGAGGGGGGGGTTGAAGTCAGAAAGATGATGGGGACATGACTTAGAGAGGGGATAGAACTCTGCTGTGACATTATCCTAGAAAATCTAAATATAAGAAATCTAAGGGTGGAGAGAGGGAAAGGGGAGGGAGGAGAAGGAAAAAGAGTGGTAGAAGATTGAATGTTACTGTGAAGGGCGTTTGGGGGTGTTGTCAAGAGAGACAGGGAGTAGCAATGCACGTTTTTCTTCCCAAATATGGATGTCTAGTTACCTAACTCATTAATGAATTTAGCCTAGGGTTTGAATAATCTCAGGTGCTGAAGGGCTAATATGAGGTAGAAGAGAGAGAAAAAAGAGCAACCTGGCTAACTGTGATTGGGGAGCAGGGAGGGGTTCTTTCGAGCAAACAGTTGGCCTTGCCTCTGCCTTCCACAGGGGGCCTAGTTCCTCCTGCTCATTCACTTTGTCTCCTATCAAGAGAGGCAATTCACAAAGCCCGAAGCCAAGAGGAGAGAATGAAATGAGAGTTGCTATTTTGGCTGCCGAGTTATGAGGCAGGTGGAAGGGCGAGGGGAGGGGGGCTGGGAATAGAGGCTCCGTGGAGCAGCTAACCTTTGTCCCACATTTCCAGCAATCTGAAGATGGTCCAGCTCGACCATGTCACCATTAACCTCCAGATGCTAATGGTAACTGGTTTGCATTCCAGTTAACCTTTCTTGGCACACTACTGACAGTGCCCATATATGTCTCTATCTAGCTCAAGCTTCCAAAGTCTCTGAGATAAATTCAACAAAACCAGAAAGCTCTCTTTCTTATTCTGAAGCCAGAGGGGACAGGGTATTTTAAGTCAATCTACAGAGAGACAAGGGGAGGTTTAGGAAAGATGATGGGGCCAAAGGGTTCTCTTTTCTCCTCCCCTAGTGCTTCATTTAGCAGAGGTATGCAAATCTGCCTTTGAGGCGAGAAGCAAAATCACATTAAGAGAAGGTTCGTTTTCCTTGTCCTTTACCTCCCATTTCCCTTCCTGCCTTCCCGTGCCAACTTTATATATGCCCTTCTCAGCTCAGCCTCAGAGAGGGTACTCTCTCATCTTGTAGGGACTTGGTCTTGTCAGGAAAGAAAGGGATCTGATGGACTAATTGATATCGGGTAGGTGATTTAATGTGTGGCTTTTCCTGGAGTTTGTGCATTTTCAAAGAGAACCTTCTTGCGATTTTTAATATAGGTGAATGCATGAGTAATGGTGGACTTTCAGGCAAGTTGGGAGACTAGGAGGGAAAAACATAATTTGTACAAGGAGGCCCTTCTGGTACTCACTGAATCATACCATGTAAGCAATCTCCAACTCAACCAACAGCTGGCTTCAGTGGGACTTGGGGCGCTAGCAAAATGGATGTGCAGCAAAGAGGGAATTTGGGTAAGAATGCTTTGGGAATCTGGGTAACATTTCACAGAAATTTTTTAGCCCAGCTATTACAAGGATTTATATTTACTGGTACCTCATTTAATGAGATCCCACCAACTTAGAGTTGGTGATGTTTACATAAATAACTGGACTGAAGTTGATCTTTGCACTATCTAAAGAGAAAGGATTTGGTAAGCAAATTAATATCATGAAAAAGATTTCTTTGGGGGTGGGGGTGGGGTACAGAATGTTTAACCTACTTAAGAGAATCAATGATCTGCAAGCACTTTAACACCATCTATTTTAATTTAAGCCATCAACACACTAATTACAAAAAATTAATCTATTAAATCAGGTAAGGCAGGCTCTTTGATTAATCCATCTGCTTAGGCAACCAAATCAGGAGAGTCAACCTTCAGTGATCAATGCAATGACTGATGCTCCATCCAGATTCGTCTCCTAACCTTTCCTCTGCCCTTATTCTCATGAAATTGTATTCAGTTCAACAAACATTTATTATGGGTAAGAAATAACTGAGTTTGAGAGAAAACCTTTGCCCTTTGCCTCACGTTCTCGAATGCCTTTTCTCTTTGTGTCTGTACTATCTATCTCTTGCCTTTCTTGGGTTATGTCACCCCTCTTCCTACCATCTGCTGGTTCCACAATAGCTATTTAAATAGGCAGCCCCGTTAGGATGGGGAAAATACTGTTTTGCCCTAATATATTTTAAAATGACTATATGCCCCACATTTATACTGAGTTGTAGAGCAATTTGACTTCCTTGCCCTTCCTGACATCTCTTCAATGTGATTCTGTCTGGGTAAACTATCAGAGCCTTTTTAGGATTACAAGATTTGGAGCAAGAAGGAACCTTAGATATCATCTTCCTCATTTGACATTTGGAGAAACTGAGGCCCAGATGATATGACTTGTCCAAGGTTGCATAGAAAATAAGAAAATTGGGATTTAGAGCTAGAAGGGACTTTAGAGATGATCCTCCTCATTTTACAAATGAGGAAATTGAGGCTCATGAGGAAAGTAACTTGTCAAAGGTCACACAGGAAGAGTAGAAAAGTTAGGATTTGAACCTAGATGATATAACTCAAGAGCAGTGCTTTTCCTCTGTGCCCTGAGGCCTCTTTCTTTCCCTTTGTCTTCTTTTTCTCCTTTTCCTCCTCTTCTATCTCTCTTCTTGCTCATATTTACAGCCATATTTCACATTTCTTTTTCATCCACTATTCTTAGAATACTTATTTCTACTCTCTAGAAAAATTTTTGCAGTTGGTCCAGTTGGAGTCTCTTCCCTTCTTGGGCCACAGCCATCTTTTCTTTGGACCCCATTTACCTCTTGGAGGTTGGACTAAACCCACCATTATCCCAGCCCTGTCCTCTCTAAGAACGATAGCCAAGCTTCCATCATCTCTTGCATTGCTATCTCAGAAATATAGTCAAACCCAAAGAAAGGAGTTTGTGCATCAAAGATCAGGTGGATACTTTGCCTGAACGGGGAAATGTGGGGTCTTTTTTAGCCTTTCTTTTGATGCCAGTGTCACTGTGCTTCTATTACTGAAATGAATCACATGGGTGTCCTCAGGCAGTTCATTTACATGAAATTTCTCCTGTTTGCTAAACTTTAATAAACACCACAGTAATCAGGCTGCTGCTGCCTCTGGTGCCTAAACTTAAGATTTTGAATTCAAAAAAAGCAGTTTTTTTCTTTTCTGTAAGAAGATGGTAGTTTTAGGTTCCTTTCACTGAACAGGGGGCCAACAGAGTAGTTTTGATATTCTGTTCAATAAGCATCTATTAAGTACCCACTGCATGCAAGGCATATAGTGATGAGGTTACAAAAACTCAAAATGTTCTTCTGGATGATACAGCATGTAAACAAACATGTTCCAGTGCAGGCCAGACATGTAGTAGGACCTTCATAAATGATTATTGACTTATTATGTAAATATAAGAAGATAATTTGAGGACAGAGAGTACTAATAGCTAGGGGCTTCAGGAAAGACCTCCAGTAAGATCAATCAGTCGATAAGCATTTATAAGCAATCACTCTGTACCAAGAATTCAATGAGCCTCCATGGATTAAAAAAAGAAAGAAAAAAGAAACCATGCCTACCCTCAATGAATTTATATTCTGTAGGAAGAAATAACATGTGTATATGTAAATATATAGAAAATAATTACAAGATGATTTCATGAGGGAGGCAACACTAGCAACTGGCGGTATCAGGAATGACTTTGTGTAGGTGGCGACACTTGAGAAGGGCTTTGAAGAAAGCTTGGGATTCCAAGGGGCATGGGGCTAAGGAGTGTGCTATAGGCATGGTGTGCAGAGGTGTAGAGACAGAAGATGGAGGATTGGGTATGAGCAGTAGCCAGATGATGGGTTTGGCTGGACCATAGAATTCACGAGTGGGACTCACGAAAGGCTTTCAATTCAAGCAAATTAGTTTGTATTTTATCCAAAAGGCAATGGGGAAACACTGGAGTTTATTTATTTATTTATTTATTTATTTATTTATTTATTTATTTATTTATTCATTTATTCATTTATTCATTCATTCATTTATTTATTTATTTATTCATTTATTTATTCATTCATTCATTCATTCATTCATTCATTCATTCATTCATTCATTCATTTATTTATTTATTTATTTATTTATTTATTTATTTATTTATTTATTTATTTATTTATTTATTTATTTATTTATTTTGCTGAGGCAATTGGGGTTAAGTGACTTGCCCAGAGTCACACAGCTAGTAAGTGTTAAGTGTCTGAGGCCGGATTTGAACTCAAGTCCTCCTGAATCCAGCCAGTGCTCTATCCACTGCGCTACCTAGCTGCCCCAACACTGGAGTTTATTGAAAAGGTGATGGTCAGATGTAGAGAGCTGAGAGACTGGAAGCAGAGAGTCCAATTAGGAGGCTCTTGCAGCAGTCCAGACAAAAGGGGATGAGAACGTGAACTATTATGGTGGCTATGTGGGTTAAAATATATTGTGGACCTAGAGAAATGGCAAGATTTGACAACAAACTGGATATGTGCTATGAGGGAGAGCAAGGAATGGAGGATGACTCTGATGTTGAAAACCTGGATAAATAGAAGAATGGCTGTATTTCCAGTAAAATAAAGAGGTACAGAAGAAGGGAAGGGTTTAGGACAAGGGTAATAAGTTCTCTTTTGGACATGTTGAGTTTGAGATGTATATGGGCCATGTAGTTTGAAATATTCAAATAGGTGGTAGCGTGAGACTCGAAGTCAGGGAGAAAGTCTAGCTGTAGGCACATAGTAGGTCTGGGAGGCATCTGCATAGAGGAAATAACTGAAGCCATTGTGCCACCAAATTAGAGTGCAAAGAGAGAAGGGGAGAGGGCCCACAGCAGAGTCTTGGGAGTATACCCACAGTTAGAAGAAGGAACTTGAGATTAACCTGGAAGTCCACTAGAGATTTTAAGAGTGTCTGGCTAAGAAGGGAGTTCATTGTCAGCATGGATGACAGCTTGTACAAGGTCATGGAGAGAGTGAAGGAAAAATGGAATGTCTTACTTGGGGATAGACAACAAGGAGGCTACAGACCAGTCTTGTTGGACCAGAGAGTGAGTTAAGTGTCTGAGGCCGGATTTGAACTCAGGTTCTCCTCAATCCAGCCAGTGCTCTATCCACTGCGCTATCTAGCTGCCCCTCCCTCCTTCATTGCTGTAAATATATTTTTCCCATTAGTAATAATCACTCAAGTTTATGTGCCCTTTGAAAGTTTTCAAAGCATTTTACATAGATATGTCATTTGATCCTTACAACAACCCTGGGAGGTAGCAGAAAACTGAGGCTGAGAATAATTAAGTGACTTGCCTAGAGTCATGCAGCTAATAAGTGATGGAGTTGGGAGGCAGGGAAGGCAGGTTATAAGTGGTAGTCTTTCTAGACAGCAATCTGTCTAGTAAAGCAAGTGGGCTGGAAAAACTGATGACTGAAACAGACAATCCCTCTTGCCTCCCCTCCCCCCCCTCCTTTTTTGCAACATGTCTAGAAGGCTACACTAGATGGGGAAAAAATTCCAATTTACATTTAAGTAGTCCTTGTTGAGCCTGTTTTTTCTGACCTGTAGGCTACAGCTCAGGTTTATCTGTACTAATCATGCTAAAAAGAAGTCTTCCTAGATTTTGCTAGTTGGGTATCTTATGCACATTATTTAAGCTTTCTCAGCCTCAGTTTCTGGACCTTTAAGATTCACATTCAACAAGTACTTGTTGAAAACACACTGATTATCTTAAGCATATATTATGAGTTTATATCTGCCCTCTTGGTATGACATCGTGCCTTAAAAATCATTATTGCATACTTTTTTTTCTGTTTCAAACATCATCCTTCCTACTTCCCTGGGGGTTCTTTTTAAAATGCAAGTACTCTTGGTATGTGTGTGACATGAAGACACTAACAGTAAAAATCACTTTCTTCCTTGACAAAAATAACCACCATAGAATGAAAGTATCCCCTCCAAGAAATGAGAAAGGCCAATATTGTTTCAAGAAGGAGAAATAATAGATACAGAATGAGAGTGTTACACTGTGACCCACAAAATAAAAAACAAAACAAAACAAGAATAAGCTAACACCCTATTAGGTTAGATGGACCTTCAATAAGAAATTGATGTCTTTCTAGACATGAACATGATTCATGCAAAATAAGGTGTGGAAGAATTATAATCTGTACTAGTAGCTGGGTACCTACATCATTGAGTAACAAGCATTCATATAATACTTTAAGATTTGTAAATTGTTTTCTACATTATCCTCATAGCAAGGCAGGTGCTATTGTTACCCTCATTTTATAGATGAGGCCAAGAATAGTTAAATGATTTAACTAGTCTCATATAGCTAGTAAGAGTCTGAGGCAGAATTTGAATTCAGGTCTTCCTGACTCCAAGTCCTGGGCTCTATCCACCATGCCACCTAAACCTATCCAAGTATTGACTATGTAATCAACACTGGGAATACAAAAATGTCAAATGACATCCTCCCTGAGTTCAAGGACCTTACAGTCTAGTAAGGAGTTGGTTATAACTACGCAGATAATTATTGTAAAAGTTAGAATATAATGGAGTGAAAAGAAGAGGTCAAATGGAGAAACATGAGAAATTCAAGAGGGAAGAAATGAAGGAAGACTTCAGGGTAGAGGGGGTACCTAGCCAGGACTTTGAGAAAAGTGAAAGATTTTAATAGATAAGATGTATTGGGAAAATCTGTTCCAAGAATGGCACTTGGAATGCCTAAATGCATGTAAACTATAAAGAGAAGGGATAAGATTGGTAAGGACAAGTTGTCTGATCTGGCTGGGACCTAGAACATGTGAAGAGAGATAGTATGAAAATAAAATTAGATGAGAAGGCTAAGGTCAGATGATACAAGGCCTTAAATACCAGGCTAAAGAGTTTGTTTTTCCAATTGGTATTCAATGGGAACCCACTGAAGTTTTTTATGCAATTACTCTTTTTTTGCGGGGCAATGGGGGTTAAGTGACTTGCCCAGGGTCACACAGCTAGTAAGTGTCAAGTGTCTGAGGCCGGATTTGAACTCAGGTACTCCTGAATCCAGGTCTGATGCTTTATCCACTGCGCCACCTAGCTGCCCCACTGAAGTTTTTTAAAGCAAGGGAATGATGTTTTTCCATCCAACCTATCAATAGGTACTTTCTGTGCTGGCATAGTTTGTCATTTTTCAGTGCCTTCTCATCTTGAGTGACTCTTTTTCAGGTCTTTCTATCAATTTCCCATGGAAGTTCCACCTAACCTAACATGTTGTAGGCCTTCTATTATCTTTCTCTTTGTTCTGCTCATTAGGAACATGACTTTGACTTCAGTGGAAGGTTAGATTGAAAGGAAAGATACTAGAGGCATGATAACTATTTTCTAGGACTTGAAGGATCATTGGAAGGAAGAAGTATAGGATAGGGGTGAGAAAATGAAATCTAAAATAATTAATGCATGGTTTAATCTTATCTACAAGGGGAGAAGGAAGATAAAATTTTACCACCACTGTGCCAGTTAGGAGTGAATGTCTCTAGTTCCTAAATGCAGAAAGTCAGATCTCATTAACCACCAAAATCTCTAGAGAAATGCAAAAATTTCCAAGCCCCATACAACAACCCAATTATTATTTTTAACAATATTAGTGCAACAAAATTCCCCTATGATAAGAGTTTGGATAGTCCCAGGGATGTGGTGTGGTCTCTAGTGTAAAGGGTATCCAACTATGAATATGTCAACTTAGATTCTAGTCTTGGCTCTGCCTCTAGTTTGGGTTTCCCAAACTAGTAACTTCCTTCTCTTTGGGCCTTGTTTTCCTCAAGTGTAAAATGGGTTGGACTAGATAATCTTTGAGGTCCCTTTCAGCTCTGACATTCTGTAAATTAGATCAGACTTGTACCAAATAGTACCTCCAGTTTACTTCAAACCAGAATTTTATCAGTAAGGTTGGTACATGATTACTCAGGAAATCTCATGACATGTTTTTATGACTTAAATTGTGAAAGCTAAAGATGTCACTAATATCCTTCCCAAAGGATTCTCAAAGGACGTGGCCATTTGTAGATGGATTCCAATTGTTTATCCATCCTGCCATGGTTAAAGGATTGGAAACAAAATGCTTAATAAAGCCTTAGCCTAGTCATTTCTCATAATTCCAGTTTCTATTTAGGTTTTGTGTTCTCATACTTAAGCACACCTAAGTGCTATATGTCCATATATTAAAGACAGAAATGGCAGTGCTAGCATCCAATAAATTATTTGCCATTGAAAATCTTTTATCTGTATCGCCCCCCACATCATAAAGACATTTCAATAAAAATAAATTCATTTCAAGTCCCCTATTCCTTATGCTCACCCTAAGCTCCTGCTAAACACATGTATTGATCCTAGGTTTTAAAAACAGCAAACAAAAATCATTAAACTCTCTTAAATCTATATTTGCTCCACACTACATTAGGACAGACCTCCTTTTTACAACATTTTCCACCATCCTGGTCAATTCTTAAAAAAAACAATAGTAAGAAAAACCTGGAGAGGGAAAAAAAGGATAGAGCTTGTCTGAAGCATTTATTTTTTTTTAAAGTAATTTTTTTATTTGAAAGTTTTATCCCATTGGGATTTTTATCACATGTGTAGGGATATCTATCTGTCTGTCTGTCTATCTATCTGTCTATATACCTACCTACCATTTATTAAAAAGAAAAAATATCTATCAAACTAATATGGAAAGGAAAGTATGTGGGGAGGAGTGAGAAAAGAAGGATAATACTGTATACTCTATCTTAACAGGACTATAGAATAAAATGAAGCATATGTGTGTGTGTATATATTATATATTAGACACACATCATTTGATTCTACCTATATATGTTAAAGGTCTTTGGAAACTCTCTAACAATATACAGGTACAATCTATTGGCTACTGTTTTTTATCATAATCAAACTTTTTGTAGCTGTATACAACAGTGAAGACAATCTTACATTCCCTTCTTCTACCCAGTTTGGGAAAACAAGAGCTGTTATATCTTTGTTTATTGCCAGGTACAAAGCACCTCTGTATGTATCCAGGGACTCCTACATGTTGCCCCACAAATTGAAACCTAGTCTATACCTGAGGCCATGTGTAGGTGCCACGTTAGGGAGAAAATAATGTAAGATAAGACCCAGGATGTTCAAAATATTACAGTGTGTTTCAGAGTATTCAATGTATTTGCCTACCTTAAAGAGGGGATTGGACAGAATGGATATTACCCAGGATAAATAAGAGAAAAGTATAGTGAATAGAGACCTCCATTAAAATTAGAAACACTTGGTATGTTTTTCTTGACTGCACATGCATGACCTATGTCAAAATGCTTGCTCTCTCAATGAAGTGAGGAAGGGAGGGAGGGAGAAAATTTGAAATTCAAAATCTGAAAAAAAGAATAATAAAATTATTTTACATGCAATTGGGGGAAAAATAAAATGTTAAAATGTTTTTAAAAGTTGGGTCTGAATCCAACCTTTGACATTTATTGCTGTATAACTATGGTCAGTCTGAGCTTCAGTTTTTTTATCTGTAAAAGTAAAAAAGTAATACCTATATTACTTTCCTTACAGGGTTGTTGTAAGACTTAAATGAGATAATGCAGTTAAAGTGAATTACCATTTGCAATACACTTTGCAAACTTTAAATAAAGCATTATGTAAATGTCAGATATTATTAGTGGTTCCCATGCTATTCCAGTGATACAAGTAAGAAGCAGAGTACAGGACCTTCGTTTTGTAGATGAAGAAACAAAGGCCCAAAGGTTGAATGTCTTGTCCAAGGTTATATAGAAACTACTTCCAAGAGCAGTGTTTGTTTTTTTCTTCAATTAAGGTTGACTACCTCTCTTGAAACATAGTGTATATAAGAAATAAAAATGAATCTCTATAGTATGACATATTTGCACTATTACTGCATGCCAGAGAGAGAGAAAAAAGGTAGCTTGATAGAGATCTGACCTCTGGGTAGAGAAGACACAAACATAAATGCCAGCTTAGAAAAGGGATTAATGATTTAAATGGTCTGAGGAAAAGAAAATGCCATTAGTGCTAACTTGGCTCCCTGGAAAAGGTTCATTAATCCACATATAAGAGTTCCAGGGGGACAACTCATGTCCTAATTGTGTCTTAGGTAGTTTGACCATTTAAGTGGCTAACCAATTTAAAACTGGGTTCTTCCTGGAGCTAGCACATCTTTATTTAATGTAATTTTCTTCTGCCAAATGGTGGTGGTAGGTTGGTTTTTGGATGAGTGCGTTGTTGTGGAGCAGAGAGCTGGGTCCCAAGTCCCCCCACCTCCTCTCCCCTTGCTTTTTTCCTGTCAAGGGAACTGTTTACCTCTGAGTTCTTTTCTAAGATCAGAAATGTTTCTGTAACTACAATGACTTACCTGTGATGCCAGAGGGGTTCCTGTGACCTCACTGGATTGGACAAGACTTGCCCATCACATTTGTAGTATCCTCTCTTTCTTGGATAACTAGATTTTTTTAAGGACCAAAGAGCATTGGAGAATGAATCAGAAGGCCTGGAATCTAATTCTAGCTTTGCCATTTTATTAGCCACAAGGTTTTGGATAAATCACTTGACCGCTCTCAGTCTCAATTTCCTTATCCATAAAATGAGGATACAATGATACCTATTCTACCCTATTTGTGTCACTGTGTTGTTGTGAAAATTGAACATGGTAATATGTGCAAAAAACTGCTTTGGAAACTGTAAAGTTTTATACAGATGTCAAATATTAGTATGAGTTGTAAAAAAACCAAACAAACAAACAAACAAACCCCAGCAATCAAGACAGTAGTAAAACTGGAGTCAGAGTACATCCTGGCCCACTCCACACCATCAAGTTCAGTTTAATGACCCCACGGAAGTTCATTTAATATTTAGTGATAGCCATCCTTTCTGGGGAATGGAATATAAGATCAAGATAGTACTTAGTGTCTCTTCTTTGGCTTTACTGCCCAGGGAGTCATTGAGATGCCTGTATGTCTGTGAGTCACTCTTCCTCCTGTGTTTGCACCCATAGGGTTCCCAATGGATACCTGACAGTTAATACCGATTATTATCAGGTCTTAGAGAGTGGTGTTTATTGTTAGTTGGAAAGGAGATAAGGACAGGGGCTCAAACTGAATAGAATGTTTATTTTGGGGCCTGGACAGTTTTGCTTTTTTTTTTTTTTTGCCTAGCTTAGATCAAGGTTGGACAAATGGACAAACTGACTCACCCCATCCCCCAGTATAAAATCTTTTTTTTTTTAAGTTTCATTGATGCCTTTTATTTTTAAATTGCAATTATTTCTGGATATAGTGACCCTTGGCATTCTTTAATGAATCCTCCTTTATGACAGAGTTTTGTTTTCTGTTCAGACTTTTGATTTCACTGGTTTCCTAGTGAAAAAGTACCTTTCACAAATGCAGATAGGCAACTAGCTGTATACATAATTGTATTTTATTCACATATAATTGTATGTAAGGTTAATATATAACTATATGTTATCTATAAAATATATTCTGTCAATATACAATATAAATCATATGTTTACTTTTTATAAATGCCTTTATTTATAATTTTAGAGGATAACCAAAGAATAATCATAAGCAAAAGCAATTAAGATGTTGACCACAGTCTCATAATACATACAACATTCTGCCCCTTTAGTTCCCTGATTCTGTTCAGAAGGAAATACATTTAATTATTTCCTCTCTGGTCATGACAATTACTTAGGGTTCAGTTTCCTTTTAATGCTCATTTGTATCATTGTAGACATGGTTCATCTTGTTTTTCTGGTTCTGTTATGTTTAGTTTCTCATGATCCATATACATCTTTCCGTATTTTCATGAATCACTCATGCTCATTATTTATTAATGCACAATAATATTTCATTATGCTACAGGTAGTTTAACCATTCCCATTCAATGAGTACCCCCTGTATTTTTGGTTCTTTCCTACCTCTTTTCCCTCCAAATACTGCTGCAAATATTTGGAACATATTGGACTTTTCTCCCAGTCTTTGATATCCTTGGGGTATGGTCCAGTTCAGCATCCTAGAAAGTATATATGTTTTTCTTCCATTTGAATTATTTCACTTATTTGAGTATGTTTATGAGGTTTTATAGGTTTGGTGCACAATCAGTAAAAAAAAAAATATGTGGCTCAATTCAGCTTAATTTTGGCTCAGATTTGATTCAGTTCTAGAAAATAATGTGGCTCATTTCACTTTTTGCTCCAGAGTTTGGTTCATTTCAAGTTCTGGTAATAAGTAAGACCTTACAGCCATATAATAAACACTGTGCATCTGGCCATGAATAAAAGCTAACCTTAGAGTGCTTCCATTCTGCTGATCAAAATGTATGTCCCGAACACCATCTATTCATTCATTCATTCATTCATTTATTCATCCATAGAATTTATAGAATAGATTCATAGAATCAGGCCCCTACTAGTAGTAAAATATTGTGTTTGGTGAATGTAATATACTGTTCTGAGGACATAGTACAGTGGTTTATGGCACTAACACTAATTGTTTGGAATACATTTTGGAAAATAGACACGGTCCCTGACTTTAAGGAGCCCTATAGTATAATATCATGGACTGATCGATAATCAAAACAAACAAACAAAAATACTGCAGTTACAAAGTGCATTGAGAAGGAGAGTTGAATCAGTACACTGGACAATTAGGGAATTTATATGGCTAATCAGAAGAGCTTTCTGGAACAAATGGACCTTTGATTTAGGAGTCACCTTTTAAATAAGAGAGTATTTACTATATAGTAGAGGAAGAATGAGGTCAGTCTACTGAAATTGGATAGTTTTGAAAAGATTTGGAAGTGAGAGAAGTCACCAGATTTGAGGTCACCAGAAGATCACCTTGACTGAAAGGGAAGTCTTTCTCAGTTGTTATCCTTTGTTACCTCTGTGCAACATTTGTCATTGGTAATCATCCCCCTTCTTTTGGTTATGCTTTCTCCTCTATGGGTTTTCAGGATACTACTCTCTTGGTTTTCTAGTTGTTTTGTCTCCTCCATCTCATTTTCTGGATCTTCATCCATATCCCATGCCCTAATAATTAGGGTCCTCCAAGTCTCTGTCCTGGCCCTCTCCTTCCTCTACATTCTTCCTGGCGATCTTATCAGCTCCCTTGAATCTGGCTATAAATTTCATACTAATGACTACTGGGTAAATTTATCCAGTACAAATCTCTCTTCTGATTTTCACTCCTGCATCACCAACTGTCTCTTAGACAGCTCTAGTTGGATGTCTCATCTACATCTTAAATTCGACATAAACCCAAACTCATTATATTGCCCCTCTTTCCCCACCAATCCCTCCCCTCTCTATCTTCCCCATTTCATAGATGAGGAAGAAAAAGAATTCATGTGTTCTTAGGTAATGGGATAAGGTGAAGAAGCCTCCAAGATTTTTAATCTGGAAAGAAAAAGCAGGAAGAATACACTAGTGAGAGTGCAAAAGAATTTGTGAGGACCACGTGTTTAAGTTGCTCAGATCAGATAGCACCTGAATTGAAGTAGTTGAAGCTGTTGAATATAGAGAGGGTAGATATATGAAAGAGCAAGCAAGTCTCAATTAGTTTTCCTTCCCAAGAGACCCATGATTTCTGCTTCCTTTTTTAATCATTAAGAATTCTAGGGGGGCAGCTAGGAGGCGTAATGGATAGAGCACTGACCCTGGATTCACGGGGACCTGAGTTAAAAGCTGGCCTCAGACCCTTGACACTTACTAGCTGTGTGACCCTGGGCAAGTCACTTAACCCCAATTGCCTCACCATAATAATAATAATAATAATAATAATAATTATTATTATTATTATTATTATTATTATTATTATTATTCTAGGGATCAGAAAGTTCTTACCTAGGTCTAACCTCAGTATCTCAATGCAGCTTTTTTATGCCAAGAATGACTAAATATTGAAATTGGCCTCAGGATATACAGTCCTCTTATCCTAAGATAGGGGATAAAATCCTAGACTCTTAAGAGCTGGAAGAAACCTTGAAAATAAAAATCAGGTACAATTTCCCATCTACATAAAATCTGAAAAATCCCTATCCTGCCTATTACCATGAGTGGTGCTCAAGGCTCTTTCCTTGGCACTCCTCTTTTCTCTTTGTTCACCAGGGGTTCATAATATTTTTAGTGTAATGGTCCCCTTTGGCAATTTGGTGAAGCTGTGGGCTCCTTCTCAGAATAATTTCTTCAAATGCATAAAACAAGATATGTAGAATTCCAAGTGAAACCAATTATATTGAAATAGTTATCAAAAAAATATTTTTTAAAGGCTCATGGTCCCCAGGCTAATAACCCAAGCAGTCCACACACCTTCTCTCTTGGTGAACTCATCAAAATCATAAGTTCAATGATAATCTTCCAGATCTCTATATCCAGCCCTAACCTCTCTCCTGAGCTCCAGTCTCACAGTATCACCAGCAGCCTGATGATCATTTCCACCCAGATGTCCATAGACATTTCAAACTCAACATGTCCAAAACAATTTTTCCCCTAAACCAGCCAGTCCCTCCTCCACACTTAGCAGTTTCTGTAAAGAACACCATCATCCTTCAGGTTCCTCAGGTTTGCAGCTTTAGAGTAATCTGTACCTTTCCCCTTCCCCTCATCTTCCTTACCCAGTCTGCTGATAAATCTTGTCTATTCTAATTCTCTAGCATCTCTCACATCAGTTTCCTTCCTGATGCCACATGAGCACCAATCACCCTGACTAAGGCCCTTATATTCTCTTTCAATCTATTGGAATAGCCTATGATCTCTGAATCCAATCTCTCTGCTCTCCAATCCATTTTCCAGTTGCCAAAGTAATCTTCTAAAGTCCCAGGCACACCCTTGCCAGCATGATCCAGTGACTCCCTTCTGCCTCTGGGGTAAACTACAAACTCCTCGGTTTGCCATTTAAAGCCCTTCACACTTATAACCACCTACCTTTATAGACATTTCATATTACTTCCCTACTCTACAGTCCAGCCAAATTTGGCATTCCATCTCCCATCTGGTATATGTACATAGGCTATCCCCAATGCCTGGAATGCATTCCCTCCTCACTTCTTTTTAGAATCCTTAATTTCCTTCTAGGCTCCACACAGGTACTACTTTTTACTCCAAACCTCCTAATTTCTTGATCCCCTATTTATTAGTGCTTTTTAAAAAAACGTTCTTACATTATCATAAATCTATTTATCCATCTCTCTCAGGAGAATGTAAGCTTTCTGGTGGCAGGACTGTTCTTTATGGGTTTTTAAATTTTGTTTTTTGTATCTATAACCCTTAGCACAGAGAAGGCACCTAATAAATGATTGTTGGTTTGAATTCAGTCCCCCCCACCTCTAGGATTCTATAAACATCTTGCCCAACTTCTCAGCTTGGAAATTCAAATTCCTAAGGTCACATATTCCAAAACAGTTTCTAAATTTGCACCTATGATTATTTGCATGCATAGGAAGATGCACCTGCAAAATGTGTGGGGAGAGAACTAAATGGTAGAATTTGCATCCACAAATGGTGGTCCATACAGATTTGCAAATGTAATGCAAATTGAAGATGTGGGGGAAGGGGAAGTTGGCTCTTTTAAGAGGTAAAAATGTTTATAAATTTCTCAAATGAGCCAAGTTGGATCTTTATTCTGTATTTAAACCAAGTGAGATTATAGGCTGATAAGAGGACCAGAAAGTTTTTGAGATAAACATTTTGTAGTTTCCAGCAATAGAAGTATATTCAGTAAAGAAAGCAATGGAGTCAGAGCAATATAATGGAAAGAAGACTTGATCAGAGGTCCTATATTTGAATCATGGTTCTAACCCTTATTACCCACATGACCTGGGACAAGTCATGAGATCATAGAGCAGGAAGAAAACTTAAAGGTTCTTAGTTTACCCCTTCCATTTTACAGAAAAGGGAAGTGAGTCCAAAAAAGGTTTAGTACTTTACCCAAGGTTGTAGGAGGAGCAGCTAGGTGGCAAAGTAGATAAGAGCACTGGAATCAGAAGGACCTGACTTCAAGTCTGGCCTCAGGCACTTCACACTTACCAGCTGTGTGACCATGGGCAAGTTATTTAACCCTGATTGTCTCAAACACCCAGGGCCATCTCTGCATGTCTTGATGTATATCTTGCCACTGAAATCAGATAGATGGCTCTAGAGAAGAGAATGAGGCTGGTGACCCTGCACAGTCTTCCCTCACTTAAACCCAATTCACTTTAAGTCATGACATGATCTCCTGATGTTATGGTCCTCTTTGAAAATGAAGGACAGACAACAACAAGGTTACACAGGTGGTCAGGGTCAGAGCCAGAATTCAAAAACAGGTCCTCTGACTGCAAGACCAGGATGTTTCCTACTCTACCACATTTCCTTAATCTTGATAGTTTTTTAGAGACTTTAGTTTCCTCATCTGCAAATGGAGATGGTTGGGTTCTTCTTTCCTTTCCCAAATGTCCTTCCATGCATTTCACCCTCTTTTCCTTTTAACCCCCTCATCTCCTTTCTTTGCCACCCTACAGAAGATAAATGGGGGAAACCACAAAGACTGGTTTTTCAGAGTATGTAATGAAAACCTTTCAAAGGACTAGAATACTATGCCCCACCTTGCTTTACCCCTTACTCCAATCGTGGTCCACAAGGGAAGGAATGTTACCAGTTTCTCAGGGGAATAATTGAAAGCTTTGTTAGCATTTATTCTCACTCTGCCTGTACACTCCCTCTAGGCAGAAACCTTCTCATTCCAAAGGTCTCAGTTCTCTGTGTATGAACACTAACACTCTTGGAGAAAGAATGAGACCATTTGGACTTCAGTGTTGTTGGTACAGTGACACCTTCTACTTTTAGTCTCGTTTATGACTCAGACAGCATGGTTGGAATTATGTTCCAAGTGCCGAGCAGAGGGACTGGCTTTCTTGAGTCAGAGCAAATTGGCTGAGACATGATCCAGATGGCATAGAGGAAACATCTAGACAAGAAGTAGCTGGTGTAGCTGCTTGCTTCTGAGAATTCAGGTTTACTTGAGAGGCTTATTCTCTTCAATCCACTTCAATTCAGAAAACATTTACCAAGTATCATCTATATACAGGGCCCTGAGCTAGGTGGTAGATGATAGGAAAAGATAAATAAGATATGGTCCAATCTTACAATCTACCAGACTCACAGAAATAACTATAGTACAAAAGAGAATATGAAAAGTACATGAGAGGTATAGTTATTAATAACTCATTTCTCTAATGCTTTCCTTGTAACCTGTGAGATATAAAGTGGAAATGAAATATGAATTGTAGTAAAATGAACAATTAGAGTCAGAGTACGTAGGTTTGAATTCTGACTCTACCACTCAGCAAAAAAAACTAGCATTCTATAGCACTTTAAGGTTCACAAAACTCTTCACTGATATTGTCTAATTTTATCCTGACAATAGTTCTGAGAAGTATGTGCTATCATTATTATTTGAATTTTACAGATAAGTAAACTGAGGCAATATAGAAGTTAAGGGATCACCCCTGGTCATAGAGTCAGTATCCTGAGGCCACATCTTAATACATATCTTCTTGATTCCAGGTCCAGCACTCTATCTGCTGTGATACCTATCTGTCTATCTTACTATCTATGTGACCTTTTGCTAGTCATCTAATTTCTTCTGGGCCTCAGTTTCCTTACTTGCCAAATGAGCAACTTGGACTAGGTAGCCTCTAAGGTCCTTTCTAGTGCTTAGGTACTAGAATTCTATAGTTTTTTGTACCATGTTGAACTTTTTTTTATAGTTGTAGCACAATTCCTATCCTGGAAGAGCTGTTCTAGGTCCTGACTGTGGGTCACAGCTTTCTCCTTTTTTCTCTCCTTCATTAATCCATGTTCCTTCCTCCACCCCCATATATCAGATTATGTAGACCATGGTCCATTGCGGGTACAAACTGTGATTTCTAAACTGAGCCCTGTCCACAACTCTAAACACAAATCATTATCACTCTTGGAAGGGCATTTTAGGAGTTCTTTATGGAACCAAATAGCTCTGTATGACTCTAGATGCCAGTCTCCTCATCTATAAAATGGGGATAATAACATCCACAATAACTACTTCACTGGGTTATTATGAGGCTCAAATGAGATCATATATTTACATACAACATTGTATACCTTAAAGTACTATTGCAAGGCTAGAGCCCTGAGATACAAGTTCATGTAGATAGCTATATGTGAGTGGCCACCATAACTACTGAGATCTACAGAAGGGTAGATGCATGGGAAGAATGCCCTCATGAGAAATCTAAGGGAAAGGCTCAAAGAATTCCATGTGAAAGATAATCAGGAAAAGAGCAACAGTGCAATTTGTGTCTCCTTTTAAATTTTTCTGAGTAGACAGCTTTTCCTGCTCATTGGCCAATCTCCATGGTGATCAAGGAACCAACGAGGGACTTACCTCATCATCCCAAAGAAAAAGTATTTCACTGCTAACTAGAGCATTTGTCACTTGAAATGACCAGGGAAATCCTCCTTAGTGTCATGCATGTTTCATGGGATGTGCTCCAAT